>NC_064826.1:84516666-84819696 GCF_024166365.1 Elephas maximus indicus
TCACTTATTTAAAATAACATATTGTAAAGCCAAAAAAAAAGAAAATTCTTTTTGGTTCATTGGTTTATTTGACTGGTGCTTTTATCTACAATATTTAAATTTTTACAGAGACTAAAATTTTCAGAGTATAGGCAAACTGAGAGGAAATGTTGTTAACACAGAATTTATTACGTGAAAGTAAATGAAGACCCTCTGTGGTAATTTAACAGAAAAGCTTATTCAGTTTATAATCTCAAATGCTTATAAAAATAAAAGTCATTTAATCTGCCCTTGCCACTTTGGAATCATTAATAACGTAAACATAGGGTAACAGATTTTATTTTATGAAACTTTGATTCCACTGCAAAATTTTAAATGTAATTTTAATGAGAAAAGTCATTATGGTCTAAAATTACAACTAATAGTTTGAAAACAAGGAAGGCAAACAAACCTGGCTTTATTTATCCTTTTAATTCCTAAGCTGTTCTATTTGTCATGTTTAAAATCTTTCATGTCCATGACACATTTAAAGGTAGACGCGTTGTGACTTCAGCTTTAAATGCACCTAATTTTTCCTTGTTCTTTTTGTTTTATAATAGAATGAATTTAACTAAAAATAATTACATGTCAAGTATTCCATAGTATAGACTACATTTACAGGCTAGCCTCATTTGACTATTTTCCATTAAGATTTCTTTGATCCCCACAACGAGAAATAACCTCTCACTTCTCTGATTTAAAAAATTTAAAGTATGAATTTAATATAGCACTTTTATCTGTATATTGCAATGCATTTATTATTAAAAAATTTTTTTGCACTTATCTCCTCTGTTAGATTGCAAGGTCCTGTGCCTGATTTATCCTTATACATAAGAGGGCAGTTTTTTGGTTTTTTGGTCTATTTTCTTCACTGTTGTCTTCCCAATACCTAACGTAGTGCCTGGCACAGAGCATACACTCAATAAATATTTGTTGAATGAATGCATGACACCATCTAACTTCCAGCTTTCTATATAGCAAGTCTTATATAAAAGTTGTTGTACAAATGCATTCTTTCGTTCAAATACATACTCCACCCTATCCCCCAAAAGGCAGGGGATGACCCTGCTTCAAAAAAAAAAAAAAATAGTTGCTTTAGGATTAAAAGTATAGACCAATTTTTCTGAACCAAAATATATTGAAGCTTTATGGTTTTCTTTTTTCTAAGGGTAACAACAAATCTTTGGACATAATTTAACATCAACAGAATTGTATCAGATAGACCATCATAAACTTTTATCACTTCCTATACAGACTACCTTTTAAAAAATAAAAACAGAAGAACTGAATTTAAAGGGCTTTTTTGAGGCTTTCTATGAATGATTTTGTCATGTTTGTAGAACATACAGAGTAAATACAAGATTTTTATAATGTAGTCCTAATGAGTCTTTCTGAAGAGAAGAAATGGCTAAATTGACCTGAAAAAGACCCAGTCTCTGAATCTAAAATTCCTTAAACAACAATTCTCAGGTTAAAAAGCTTAAGTTGATGAGAGCCTCCTGTAATTATCAAATTAAATTCTAGGAAGTTACAGTTAACTCATTTCACATTCCACTTTAAAATAGCTATTATTTTCAGATAGTGAAATGTATGCTTTGATTTTTATGGAATCCTATTTCAGGATGGGAAACATCAAATAGTTAACATAGCCAAAATTTGGCATGATGTCATAAGGTCTCCTTGTGTGCTTAGCCAAAAAAAAAGCTTACGTAACTCGTAGATTCTAAAAACAATGGATATAACAGATACTTTTATCTGTAAAGGCTTTTATTTACTGAGTATAATTTGAACTGTGTTTGCTCAAGTCTATAATAATTCTCTTTCCGAGAGGTGTCATTGAAGAACATTTGATCAAGTAGCGTTTACTTATTTATTCAAGAACAGTTTGTGCCCCAATATTATTCATCAACTCTTTGTGCCCCAAAAGGTGAAGGGCACTGTGGAGGATAGAGATAGAGATCCATGCATAAGATGTGGTCCTTGCCTGCTTCCTCTTAAAAGGCAGCATAGAAATGCCATTCATGTAGTCCTTAAAAATGTTAGTGATGTACCCAAGATCCCCTTAACGAAGCATTTTAAATTTTTTATCTAGGAATTTATATAAACCGTTCTAAACCATATCTAAATGAGGTGATTGATATGAAAATATTGAAGTTTAAAAAAAAAAAAACAGTTCATCAAATAAAATATTTTTAAATGTTGTTATTTTCAACTAGCGGTTTCTTGGCTCATCCTGTCTGAAAGGATATAGGCAGTGAGGATCCACAAGAAACTGACTACCATCTAAAGAGCTTCCCCCCCTCCCCCAAACATCTCTCAAGATTAAAAGCATGCTTTTTAACTCTAAATAGCAGGATTTGATGACAAGTTCATGCTCATCCCACTGGTTCTTTTCAGCAATTTTTGAACCTTAATCACATAGCCTCTTATTCTTTAACTTTCTAAATTATTCTTGGTTCTCTCAGTCTGGTCCCTTAAGACACTCATTGATGGATGCCTTTGATCAGTTGTTGCCTTTTTCTAGACTTCTGTCTTCCTTGTGTTATTTTTGGAGCAATATGGATTCACCATGATTTCATAAAAGTTTGTTTTCTGTCTGATTTCAGTAACTCATGATTTTAACCCAGGGTGGGTAGGTTTTAGACTTTCTGGAGCCACATCATTTTAAATGCAAATATACACAGTAACTCCTCAATACCTTTCTAGGGTAATGATTAGTTAAGAGAAGAGCCCATCATTTTTTCTAGCTTAACTAAGTTGAAGCTTGTTTTGCATTCTATATGTTCCTGGGCAAACGGAGGGGTGGCAGTGGGGGGAAGATAGTCCTTAACCAATATATTAGAGTAGGAGCCCTGGTGGTTAAGAGGTATGACTGCTAACCAAAAGGTCAGCTGTTCGAATCCTCCTTGGAAATCCTATGAGGCAGTTCTACTCAGTCCTGTAGGGTCGCCATGAGTCAGAACAGGCTCAACAGCAATGGGTTTTTTGGTTTATATTAAAGCAGCAAGTAGAAATTGTTATTTCATCAAACTGTTATATTCCCAAGGGTAGGATTCTCTTGGACTCCCTAGGTGATGCAAACCTACTCAACTACTAGCTGAAAGGTTGGCAGTTCAAATCCACCCAGAGGTGCCTCAGAAGACAGGTCTGGCAATCTGCTTCCAAAAGGTTACAGCCTTGAAAACCCTATGGAGCGTAGTTCTGCACACACGGGGTCGCCGTGAGTCAAAATACACTCAGTGGCAACTAAAAATAACAACAGGATTCTCTTAGCTACTAATGATTAAACAAATCAGGTTCACCTAAATAATGTCTCAGAAGTTTAGCCTTATACATTTTATCTGTCCCTTAATTTGTAAAATGAGTGAGTTGGGCTATGTGATCTTTAAAGCCTTTTCCAGCTCTGAAATTTTACTGATTCTTCTAAAATCATTACCCAAGGATGACTTTTTTTATAACTTAGTTTTGCCACTTAGTATTTAAACATTGTCTGGAAAAACATATCACAGCCAACATGGGGATATATATTATAATTATGTTGATTCTGTTGGGAAAAAATGCAGAGCATATTAAAGGATTATTTCTTTTCATTTAGAGAGTTATAGTTGTAGTAGAATTTACTCTTAAAAAAACTCCATTTATAAGGCACCTAAAGTTTTTAAAGTTTTTAGAAATTCTAGCTTTGCTTTTTTTTTTTTTTCCCTGTTGTGGTAAAATACATAAAACCAAAAAAATGGCATTTTAATCTTCTTAAGTGTAAAATTCAGTAACATTGATTACATTCACCATGTTGTGCAACCATCACCACTATGTTTCTCTAAGCTTTTCATGACCCCAAACATAAACTCAGTACCCTGAAGCAATAACTCCTCATTCTCCACCCCCAGCCTCTGGTAACACTAATAAATTCTTGCCTCCATGCATTTTTCTGTTCTGGATATTTCGTATAAGTGGGATCATGCAATATTTGTCTTTTTGTGTCTGACTTATTTTACTCACTATGTTTCAAGTTTCATCCATGGTGTAGCACACAACAGAATTTTATTTCTCTTTATTAATGAATACTATGCCATCGTATGTATGTACCACATTTTGTTTACCCATCTGTTGATGGATATTTGGATTGTTTCCACTTTTGGCTATTGTGAATGAATAAAAACTGGTGTACAAGTAACTGTTTGTGTCCCTCTTTTCAAGTCTCTTGGGTGTGTACCTAGAAGTGAAATTACTGGGTCATGTGGAACTTAGATGTTTAACTTTTTGAGGAACCACCACACTTATTTTCCACAGTGGCTGCACTATTTTACAATTCCACCAGCAATGGATGAGAACCTCTATTTCTCCATATCCTCACCAACTCTTGTTTCCTGTTTTTCTAACAATAGCTCTCCTCATGGGTATACAGTGGTAACTCCTTGCTGTTTTGATTTGTATTTCCCTAATGACTAATGATACTGAGTATTGCTTCATGTGCTTAATGGCCATTTGTATATCATCTTTGGAGAAACATCGTTTGCCCATTTTTTAATCATATTGTCTTTTTGTTGTTGATTGTAGGTGTTCTTTTTATAGCCTGGATATTAAACCTGTGTCAAATATATGGTTCCCAAATATTTTTTCCAATTTTATAGATTGTCTCTTCACTTTCTTGATAAAGTCCTCTGATGCACATAAGTTTCTAATTTTGATGAAGTTCAATTATCTAGTTTGTCTTTTGTTGTTCATGCTTCCAGTGTTATTTCTAAGAATCCATTGTCAAAAATAAGGTCTTCAATCTTTACACCTGTGTTTTCTTCTAAGTGTTTTATGGTTTTAGTTTGTGTATTTAGGTCACTGAACCATTTTGAGTTAATTTTCATATATGGTGTGAGGTACAGCCTCAACTTCATTCTTTTGTATGTGGAGATCCAGTTGTCCCAACACCATTTATTGAAGAGACTATTCTTTCCCCATTGAATGGACTTGGTACCTTTGTTGAAAATCAATTGACCATAGACATTTGGGTTTATTTCTGAACTTTTGAGTTCTGTTGCATTGGTTTATATGTTTATCCTTATACCAGTACCAGACTGTCTTGATTCTTGTAGCTAGCTTTTTATACTATGTTTTGAATTTGGAACATCCTGCTTTGCTCTTCTTTTTCAAGATGACTTTTGTTATTCGAGGCCCCTTACAATTCCATACGAATTTAAGGATCGGCTTTTCCATTTCTACAAAAAAAAAAGCTGTTGGAATTTTGATAGAGTTTGTGTTGAATCACTCACTACTCCTGGGCTTCCTAGCCCATGGAATTTCACCTAGCTAAATACAATGAAAGTAGGTTTAGAATGTTTTGTCTGCAGGCTGATCCTTTAGAAAACAAATAGCAGTCTCAGATCGTGAGAAAAATTCTGCTAGTGGGATCTTGTACACTACATAAATAAAAAAGTTAAAAAGATTTTAAAAACATGAGGTAAAACCATAAAGTAATGGACAAGAATACATTGACCTTAGACCAAACTGTACCTCATTCCAAACAAAAACCCACTGCCTTCAAGCTGAATTTTGGCTCATAGTGAACCTATAGGACAGAGTAGAACTGCCCTATAGGGTTTCCACAGCTGTAATCTTCACTGCATGTCTGTCAGTTTGTGGTGGTACTCTGGGGGCATGTGTGTTACTGTGATGCTATGCCACCAGTGTTCAGATACCAGCAGGGTCACCCAAGGCAGACAGGCTTCAGCTTAGTTTTCAGACTAAGACAGACTAGGAAGAAGGAGCAGCAGTTTACTTCTGAAAATAATTAGCCAGTGAAAACCTTATGAATAGCAGTGAAAATCGTCTGATACAATGCCAGAAGATGAGCCCCCCAGGTTGCAATGCACTCAAAAGACAACTGGGAAAGAGCTACCTCCTTGAAGTAGAGTCGACCTTAATGACGTGGATGGAGTCAAGCTTTCGGGACCTTCATTTGCTGATGTGGCACGACTCAAAATGAGAAGAAACAGCTGAAAACATCCATTAATAATCAGAATGTGAAATGTACGAAGTATGAATCTAGGAAAGTTGGAAATCATCAAAAATGAAATGGAATGCATAAATATCGATGTCCTAGGCATTAGTGAGCTGAAATGGACTGGTATTGGCCATTTTGAATCAGACAATTATATGGTATGCTATGTCGGGAATGACAACTTGAAGAGGAATGGCGTTGCATTCATCGTCAAAAAGAACATTTCAAAATCTAGCCTGAAGTACAATGCTGTCACTGATAGGATAATATCCACACACCCACAAGGAAGACCAGTTAATAAGACTACTGTTCAAATTTATGCACCCACCACTAAGGCCAGAGATGAAGAAAGTGAAGTTTTTACTAGCTTCTGCAGTCTGAAATTGATGGAACATGCAATCACGATGCACTGATAATTACTGGTGATTGGAACGTGAAGACTGGAACCAAAGAAGAAGGATCGGTAGTTGGAAAATATGGCCTTGGTGATAGAAACGATGCCAGAGATTGCATGATAGAATTTTGCAAGACCAACGACTTCTTCATTGCAAATACCAACATAAACCACCACTATACACGTGGGCATTGCCAGATGGAATACACAGGAATCAAATTAACTACATCTGTGGAAAGAGACGATGGAAAAGCTCAATATCATCAGTCAGAACAAGGCCAGGGGCTGGCTGTGGAACAGACCATCAATTGCTCATATGCAAGTTCATGTTGAAACTGAAGAAAATTAGAACAAGTCCAAGAGAGCCAAAGTTGACCTAGAGTACATCCCACCTGAATTTAGAGACAATCACAAGAGTAGATTTAACGTGTTGAACACTAATGACTGAAGACCAGATGAGTTGTGAATGACATCAAGGACATCATACATGAAGAAAGCAAGAGGTCATTAAAAAGACAGGAAAGAAAGAAATAACCAAAATGGATGTCAGAAGAATCTCTGAAACTTGCTCTTGAAAATTGAGCAGCTAAAGCAAAAGGAAGAAATGATGAAGTAAAGGAACTGAACAGTAGATTTTAAAAGGCGGCTGGAGAAGACAAAGTAAAGTATTATAATGACATGTGCAAAGAGCTGGAGATAGAAAACCAAAAGGGAAGAACATGCTTGGAATTTCTGAAGGAACTGAAGAAAAAATTCAAGCCTCAAGTTGCAATAGTGAAGGATTCTATGGGGAAAATATTAAAGGATACAGGGAAGCATCAAAAGAAGATGGAAAGAATACACAGAGTCACTATATCAAAAAGAATTGGTCGACATTCAACCATTTCAAGAGGTAGCATATGATCAGGAACCAATTGCAGTGAAGAAAAAAGTCCAAGCTTCACTGAAGGTATTGGCGAAAAACAAGGCTCCAGTAACTGACGGAATACCAATGGAGATGTTTCAACAAATGGATGCAGCCCTGGGAGTGCTCATTCATCTATACCAAGAAATTTGGAAGACAGCTACCTGGCCAACCAACTGGAAGAAATCCATATTTATGCCTATATCCAAGAAAGGTGATCCAACCGAATGTGGAAATTATCGAACAATATCATTAACATCACACACAAGCAAAATTTTGCTGAAGAACATTCAAAAGCGGCTGCTGCAGTATATCGACAGGGAACTGCTAGAAATTCAGGCTGGATTCAGAGGAGGACATGGAACCCGGGATATCATTGCTGATGTCAGATGGATCCTGGCCCAAAGCCGAGAATACCAGAAGTATCGTTACCTGTGTATTATTGACTATGCAAAGGCACTTGACTGTGTGGATCATAACAAATTATGGATAACATTGTGAAGAATGGAAACCCCAGAACACTTAACTGTGCTCATGAGGAACCTGCGCATAGAACAAGAGGCAGTTGTTTGGACATAACAAGGGTATACTGTGGGGTTTAAAGTCAGGAATGGTGTGCATCAGGGTTGTATCCTTTCACCATACCTATTCAATCTGTATGCTGAGCAAAATAACCCGAGAAGCTGGACTATGTGAAGAAGAATGGGGCATCAGGATTGGAGGAAGACTCATTAACAACCTATGTTGTACAGGTGACACAACCTTGCTTGCTGAAAGTGAAGAGGACTTGAAGTACTTACTGATGAAGATAAAGACTATAACCTTCAGTATGGATTACACTTCAAAATAAAGAAAACAAAAATCTTCACAACTGGACCAATAAGCAACATCATGATAAACAGAGAAAAGTTGAAGTTGTCAAGGATTTCCTTTTACTTGGATCCACAATCAACACTCAAGGAAACAGCAGTCAAGAAATTGAAAGACACATTGCGTTGGGCAAATCTGCTGCAAAGGACCTCTTTAATGTGTTGAAAAGCAGAGATGTCACCTTGAAGACTAAGGTGCGCCTCATCCAAGCCTTGGTATTTTCAATCATATCATATGCATGTGAAAGCTTCGCAATGAATAAAGAAGACTGAAGAAGACGTTATGCCTTTGAATTGTGGTGTTGGCGAAGACTATTGAATACACCATGGACTGCTAAAAGAACAAAAAAATCTATCTTGGAAGAAGTACAACCAGAATGCTCATTAGAAGCAAGGATGGTGAGATTGTGTCTTGTATACTTTGGATGTGTTGTCAGGAGGGATCAGTCCCTGGAGAAGGAAGGACATCATGCTTGGTAAAGTACAGAGTCAGCAGAAAAGTGGAAGACTCTCAACAAGATGGACTGACACAGTGGCTGCAACAATGGGCTCAAGCCTAACAACAATTGTGAGGATGGCACAGGACCAGACCGTGTTTCATTCTGTGGTACATGGGGTCACTATGAGTTGGAACCGACTCGAGGGCAGCTAACAACAACGATCTTTAAGGGAGCAGCCTGCCATATCTTTCTCCCATGGAGCAGCTGGTAGGTTCGAACTGCCCACATTTTGGTTAGCAGTCAAGCTCTTAACCAGTGCGCCACCAGGGCTCCTTTTATCTAATTATTTGGTAGTTATTCTATGCTTTCTCAAGACATGAGTTTAATTAGTTTTTATTTCTTGAATCTTAATGCTTTCAGCCAACACACAGGTGAAAGTCATATACTTGAACTAGAATTTATAATTAATTTTATAAGCAGTAGAGCAGGACAGTAAATGATGTTCAGGGGCCCATAAAATATATTTGTTACCTTTATCCTTGGAAGTGATATTAGATGGATAGACATCCCGTCTGGATGGATTGGAAGATGCAATATTGTTAAGATGTTAATATTATCCAAAGTGATCTACAGATCGGTGTTCTGTTGCTCAAGGGATGAATTAGAATCTAAATATCTGATTTAGATTTGGAGTACGATATAATCTCAACGTAAATTCAGTTCGAATTCAGGCCCACTACGATGATTCATGCTGAGTTTTAGTAAAAATGGTAACTTGTGGAGTGATCTGGTTAACTGAATTTTGTTGTCCATTGACTTTTAGTCAGAAAGTCCTTTATTTCAATTCTTATAATATTTTAAAAAAAGTTCTCTTCCTGCTTTAAATATGTAAACAACTTTTAATAATCTTCATACACCTTAGAATTAAGCCTAATTGAATTTTAGTGCGGAAATGTATGGCCTGTACTCTCTACAGACTAAAGGCCATAAAATGAAAATTGTTTCACTAAATAAAATATTGATTAGCACCCTGTTTTTTCGTGACTCATCTCTGTCATCTAAAATTACCAAGAGTTTAATTTAGTTAACTTTCAGTTAAAATCAAATTTAATTTTCTTTTTCATACCAATTCTGTCTGGAAATCCAAAGTAACTGTTGAAGTAGATTAAAAATTAATGCAAACCTGGACTGTATACATTAAGCAAAACTCATAATATTGTACAGTGAAAACTGATGTTATTGCATGTAAACTGTACCTCAGTAAAGTTGATTTTAAAAAGAGAGCTAGAAGAATGGTTAATAAATGATGATATGATTTCCTATGATTGAAAACAATGAAACCATTTTTTTTTTTAATTTTTATTGAGCTTCAAGTGAACTTTTACAAATCAAGTCAGTCTGTCACATATAAGTTTATATACACCTCACTCCATACTCCCACTTTCTCTCCCGCTAATGAGTCAGCCCTTCCAGTCTCTCCTTTCATGACAATTTTGCGAGCTTCCAACCCTCTCTACCCTCCCGTCTCCCCTCCAGACAGGAGTTGCCAACACAGTCTCAAGTGTCCACCTGATACAAATAGCTCACTCTTCATCAGCATCTCTCTCCTACCCACTGTCCAGTCCCTTCCATGTCTGATGAGTTATCTTCGGGAATGGTTCCTGTCCTGTGCCAACAGAAGGTTTGGGGACCATGACCGCCGGGATTCCTCTAGTCTCAGTCAGACCATTAAGTCTGATCTTTTTATGAGAATTTGGCATCTGCATCCCACTGATCTCCTGCTCCCTCAGGGGTTCTCTGTTGCGCTCCCTGTCAGGGCAGTCATTGGTCGTGGCCGGGCACCATCTAGTTCTTCTGGTCTCAGGATGATGTAAGTCTCTGGTTCCTGTGGCCCTTTCTGTCTCTTGGGCTCATAGTTATCGTGTGACCTTGCTGTTCTTCATTCTCCTTTGATCCAGGTGGGTTGAGACCAATTGATGCATCTTAGATGGCCGCTTGTTAGCATTTAAGACCCCAGACGCCACATTTCAAAGTGGGATGCAGAATGTTTTCATAATAGAATTATTTTGCCAATTGACTTAGAAGTCCCCTTAAGCCATAGTCCCCAACCCCCCGCCCTTGCTCTGCTGACCCTTGAAGCATTCAGTTTATCCCAGAAACTTCTTTGCTTTTGGTCCAGTCCAGTTGAGCTGACCTTCCATGTATTGAGTATTGTCCTTCCCTTCACCTAAAGCAGTTCTTATCTACTAACTAATCAGTAAAAAACCCTCTCCCACCCGCCCTCCCTCCCCCTTCCCTCCCTCCCCCCCTCGTAACCACAGAAGTATATGTTCTTCTCAGTTTATACTATTTCTCAAAATCTTATAATAGTGGTCTTATACAATATTTGTCCTTTTGCCTCTGACTAATTTCACTCAGCATAATGCCTTCCAGGTTCCTCCATGTTATGAAATGTTTCAGAGATTCGTCACTGTTCTTTATCGATGCGTAGTATTCCATTGTGTGAATATACCACAATTTATTTACCCATTCATCTGTTGATGGACACCTTGGTTGCTTCCAGCTTTTTGCTATTGTAAACAGAGCTGCAATAAACATGGGTGCGCATATATCTGTTTGTGTGAAGGCTCTTATTTCTCTAGAGTATATTCCGAGGAGTGGGATTTCTGGGTTGTATGGTAGTTCTGTTTCTAACTGTTTAAGATAACGCCAAATAGATTTCCAAAGTGCTTGTACCATTTTACATTCCCACCAGCAGTGTATAAGAGTTCCAATCTCTCCGCAGCCTCTCCAACATTTATTATTTTGTGTTTTTTGGGTTAATGCCAGCCTTGTTGGAGTGAGATGGAATCTCATTGTAGTTTTAATTTGCATTTCTCTAATGGCTAATGATTAAGAGCATTTTCTCATGTATCTGTTAGCTGCCTGAATATCTTCTTTAGTAAAGTTTGTGTGTTCATATCCTTTGCCCACTTCTTGATTGGGTTGTTTGTCTTTTTGTGGTTGAGTTTTGACAGAATCATATAGATTTTAGAGATCAGGCGCTGGTCGGAGATGTCATAGCTGAAAATTCTTTCCCAGTCTGTAGGTGGTCTTTTTACTCTTTTGGTGAAGTCTTTAGATGAGCATAGGCGTTTGATTTTTAAGAGCTCCCGGTTATCTGGTTTCTCTTCGTCATTTTTGGTAATGTTTTGTATTCTGTTTATGCCTTGTATTAGGGCTCCTAACGTTGTCCCTATTTTTTCTTCCACGATCTTTATCGTTTTAGTCTTTATATTTAGGTCTTTGATCCACTTGGAGTTAGTTTTTGTGCATGGTGTGAGGTATGGGTCCTGTTTCCTTTTTTTGCAAATGGATATCCAGTTATGCCAGCACCATTTGTTAAAAAGACTCTCTTTTCCCCAATTAACTGACACTGTGCCTTTGTCAAATATCAGCTGCTCATATGTGGATGGATTTATATCTGGGTTCTCAATTCTGTTCCACTGGCCTATGTGCCTGTTGTTGTACCAGTACCAGGCTGTTTTGACTACTGTGGCTGTATAATAGGTTCTGAAATCAGGTAGAGTGAGGCCTCCCACTTTCTTCTTCTTTTTCAGTAATGCTTTACTTATCCGAGGCTTCTTTCCCTTCCATATGAAGTTGGTGATTTGTTTCTCCATCACATTAAAAAATGACATTGGAATTTGGATTGGAAGTGCATTGTATGTATAGATGGCTTTTGGTAGAATAGACATTTTTACTATGTTAAGTCTTCCTATCCATGAGCAAGGTATGTTTTTCCACTTAAGTAGGTCCTCTTTAGTTTCTTGTAGTAGTACTTTGTAGTTTTCTTTGCATAGGTCTTTTACATCTTTGTTAAGATTTATTCCTAAGTATTTTATCTTCTTGTGGGCTACTGTGAATGGTATTGATTTGGTTATTTCCTCTTCGATGTTCTTTTTGTTGATGTAGAGGAATCCAAGTGATTTTTGTATGTTTATCTTATAACCTGAGACTCTGCCAAACTCTTCTATTAGTTTCAGTAGTTTTCTGGAGGATTTCTTAGGGTTTTCTGTGTATAAGATCATGTAATCTGCAAAGAGAGATAATTTTACTTCCTCCTTGCCAATCCGGATGCCCTTTATTTCTTTGTCTAGCCTAATTGCTCTGGCTAGGACCTCTAGCACAATGTTGAATAAGAGCGGTGATAAAGGGCATCCTTGTCTGGTTCCTGTTCTTAAGGGAAATGCTTTCAGGCTCTCTCCATTTAGAGTGATGTTGGCTGTTGGCTTTGTATAGATGTCCTTTATTATGTTGAGGAATTTTCCTTCAGTTCCTATTTTGGTGAGAGTTTTTATCATAAATGGGTGTTGGACTTTGTCAAATGCCTTTTCTGCATCAATTGATAAGATCATGTGGTTTTGTCTTTTGTTTTATTTATATGGTGGATTACATTAATGGTTTTTCTAATATTAAACCAGCCTTGTGTAAAAAAAACCTGGTATAAATCCCACTTGGTCATGGTGGATTATCTTTTTGATATGTTGTTGAATTCTATTGGCTAGAATTTTGTTGAGGATTTTTGCATCTATGTTCATGAGGGATATAGGTCTGTAATTTTCTTTTTTTGTGATGTCTTTACCTGGTTTTGGTATCAGGGAAATGGTGGCTTCATAGAATGAGTTAGGTAGTATTCCCTCATTTTCTATGCTTTGAAATACCTTTAGTAGCAGTGGTGTTAACTCTTCTTTGAAAGTTTGGTAGAACTCTGCAGCAAAGCCTTCCGGGCCAGAGCTTTTTTTTGTTGGGACTTTTTGGATTACCGTTTCAATCTCTTTTTTTGTTATGGGTCTATTTAGTTGTTCTACTTCTGATTGTGTTAGTTTAGGTAGGTAGTGTTTTTCCAGGAATTCATCCATTTCTTCTAGGTTTGCAAATTTGTTAGAGTACAATTTTTCATAATAATCTGATATGATTCTTTTAATTTCAGTTGGGTCTGTTGTGATGTGGCCCATCTCGTTTCTTATTCGGGTTATTTGTTTCCTTTCCTGTATTTCTTTAGTCAGTCTGGCCAATGGTTTATCAATTTTGTTAATTTTTTCAAAGAACCAGCTTTTGGCTTTGTTAATTCTTTCAATTGTTTTTCTGTTCTCTAATTCATTTAGTTCAGCTCTAATTTTTATTATTTGTTTTCTTCTGGTGCCTGATGGATTCTTTTGTTGCTCACTTTCTGTTTGTTCAAGTTGTAGGGACAGTTCTCTGACTTTGGCTCTTTCTTCTTTTTGTATGTGTGCATTTATCGATATAAATTGACCTCTGAGCACTGCTTTTGCTGTGTCCCAGAGGTTTTGATAGGAAGTGTTTTCATTCTCGTTGCATTCTATGAATTTCTTTATTCCCTCCTTAATGTCTTCTATAACCCAGCCTTTTTTCAGCAGGGTATTGTTCAGTTTCTAAGTATTTGATTTCTTTTCCCTAATTTTTCTGTTATTGATTTCCACTTTTATGGCCTTGTGGTCTGAGAAGATGCTTTGTAATATTTTGATGTTTTGTTTTATGACCTAATATGTGGTCTATTCTAGAGAATGTTCCATGTGCGCTAGAAAAAAAAGTGTATTTTGCAGCAGTTGGGTGGAGAGTTCTGTATAAGTCAATGAGGTCAAGTTGGTTGATTGTAGTAATTAGGTCTTCCGTGTCTCTATTGAGCTTCTTACTGGATGTCCTGTCCTTCTCTGAAAGTGGTGTGTTGAAGTCTCCTACTATAATTGTGGAGGTGTCTATCTCACTTTTCAGTTCTGTTAAAATTTGTTTTATTTATCTTGCAGCCCTGTCATTGGGTGCATAAATATTTAATATGGTTATGTCTTCCTGATCAGTTGTCCCTTTTATCATTATATAGTGTCCGTCTTTATCCTTTGTGGTGGATTTAAGTCTAAAGTCTATTTTGTCAGAAATTATTGCTACTCCTTTTCTTTTTTGCTTATTGTTTGCTTGATATATTTTTTTCCATCCTTTGAGTTTTAGTTTGTTTGTGTCTCTAAGTCTAAGGTGTGTCTCATGTAGGCAGCATGTAGACGGATCGTGTTTCTTTATCCAGTCTGAGACTCTCTGTCTCTTTATTGGTGCATTTAGTCCATTTACATTCAGAGTAAATATAGATAAGTATGTGTTTAGTGTTGTCATTTTGATGCCTTTTTATGTGTGTTGTTGACAATTTCATTTTTCCACTTATTTTTTTGTGCTGAGACGTTTTTCTTTGTAAATTCTGTGTTCCTCATTTTCATAGTATTTGACTTTGTTTGCTGAGTCGTTATGTTTTTCTTGGTTTTTATTTTGAGTTATGGAGTTGTTATACCTCTTCGTGGTTACCTTAATATTTACCCTGATTTGAAAACAATGAAACCATTTTAAAATCATGTTTAAAAAAGAATGAAAGAACAAAAGAAAGAAAATTTCAGATCATGGCTTGCATTCAGTTATCATGTCTCTTCGGTCTCCTTTAATCTGGAATATTCCTCAATCTTTTTCATAACATTGAAATTTTTTAAGCTAACAGGCCAGTTATTTCGTAGAATGCCTCTCAGTTGGGTTTATCTGATGTTTCCCCATGATTAGAGCCAAGTTATATATTTTTGGTCAAATACCACAAAGGGGATGTCCTGACTGCATCACATTAAGAAGCATCTTATGTCCATTCCTGTTAGTCCCTTTACTGGTGATATTAACTTTGATCACTTGGTTAAGGGGGTGTCTGCTAGGTTCCCTCAGTGTAACGTTACTGTTTTTCCCTTTGTAAATAATAAGTATCTTGTGGGGACATAGGAGAACCTTGGTTGCGCAGTGGTTAAAGCGCTTGGCTGCTAACCAAAAGTTCAGCGGTTTGAACCCACCAGCCACTCAGTGGGAGAAAGATGTGGCAGTCTGCTTTGGTAAAGATTTACAGCCTTGGAAACCCTATGGGGCAGTTCTACTTTGTCCTATAAGGCTGCTGTGAGTCAGAATTGACTCTAGGGCAGTGGGTTTTTTTTGTTTGTTTGTGGGGACGTTTCCACACCAAGTTTCCTGTTACTCCTTAAACTTTACCCATTAGTTTTAGCACCTGTCCAAGAGTCTTGCCTTAGTCAATTACCACTGTCATGGATGGATGCCAAATGGTGATTTCTAACTTTACTTTTTTACATTTAGATATTTAACCCATTTTTGGTTTTTATAGTTTATATTGGAAACCCTGGTGGCATAGTGGTTAAGTGCTACAGTTGCTAACCAAAGGGTCAGCAGTTCGAACCCACCAGGCGCTCCTTGGAAACTCTGGCAGTTTTACTGTGTCCTATAGGGTCACTATGAGTTGGAATCTACTCGATGGCACTGGGCTTGGTTTGGTTTTAGACAGTTTATATTGTAACTTAGTATTGTATGAAGGGTCTAACTTAATTTTCTTCCAAATAGTCAATTGTATCAATACCTTTTGTTGAATAGATTTGTCCTGCTTCCAAGTGAAATGCTATCTTTAACATACATGTTCCCATCAGGTACTTGGATCTATACTGGACTCAATTTAGTTCCTTGATTCTTTATGTGATCTTTGGAACAATTTCACCCAATCCCTTCCTCAAGTCCTGTAGAAATTATGGTTTAGAAAAACCTTCCTCCCACTTCTCCATGAGAATTTGATCTTTCATTAAGCTGCCTAGTTTCCTTATTCTGGTACCCTGATAAAGATCCTATGTCAACTTTGTTACTAGACAACATTGGACTGGAGGAACCGTAAATACCTGGTGGAAACAAAATACTTTGAAGTTTCCCTGAGTGCAGTGACATAACTAGGCATGTCTTCCAGAAACTTTGGAAGTTATGCCTATGGAGTTGTTACAGACATTGGCTCTTGGAGCATTAAGCTTTTAAAGCTGGGTAGCTCCTGAACTTGCTCGATGTGGAGCCCCTTGCATCTGAGCTGTACTGCTGTGTGGACTGCTATGAGAACCCCTTCAGAATGCCTAGTGCCGCTCTACCACATACTGCTTCCTGTCATAGATTCTTCTAAGTGAATATAATGCCAATTGTGGACAAATACAGTTTTCTAAGTCTGAACGTTTATTTAAGATCCTCTGATTTGACATAGCATTCTAATTGGAACTACATTACATGTATACATAAATTTTGGGGAAGGATTGCAACGTTTATAGTATTAGACCTTCCCATTCGGTAATCCATAGATTCAGAGTACAGGTATACAATGTTTTTAGTGTTCATTTGGGTCTTGCAGTTATTATAGTGTTAAAAAAAATGTGTAAACCCTGAATATATCTTGAATCAGAGCATACAAATAAATTAAAAATGTAAAGTTCAATTACAGATATACCTTTACAGATAGGTTTGAATGTTTCCTTACATTATTGAAAGAAATGCTGCATTTCAGTTGGAAGTTAGTGAAAATGAATTTATGGATCAATAATTATACAGTACTTAATGATAAAGTCATGTCTTTTTACTTGAGAATAATTTCATATGCCTTTTTTTGTTCTTTCCAAAATATACATTATACTTTAGACGAAGGTTTACAAAATAGCATCTCATTAAACAATACACATATTGTTTTGGGACACTGATTAACAACCTCACAACATGGCAATACTCTCCTTGACCTTGGGTTCCCTGTTACCAGTTTTCCTGTCCCCTCCTGCCCTCCAGTCCTTGCCCCTGGGCTGGTGTGCCCCTTTAGTCTTGTTTTATGGGTCTTTCTGATCATTGACTGGATTCATGTGTTTTTAAGTTTAAAAAATAGTACATTTGCCATTATGACCTCTCTGCACTTGACTTTTTTTGTGAATATCAAACAGAATGCTTCAGTTATGACATTATCAGGGATCCCAACGTTCCATGTAAATCAATCTTCAAGGTGACTTATGCACCAACACTTCTAAATAGCCATTTTTCTTTTATTAAACAGATTATTCAAAGTGAGTTTTAACCCTTTAGGGCTATCATTATACATTCAGCCTAGACCCCTTCAGTTTAACTTTTATAATTCAGCCCTTTAAACTATAATTATGATGGAACCACCTTTTTGATTGGGAATTTAGAGACCAAGCAATTGTTTTTCCCCAAGATAGTATCATTAATTTATGCAAACACTGGATGCCTACTCCATGCCAGGCACCGTTCTAGGCACCAAGGCTCCAAGTTATCTCATTGGTTACCTAGTCCAGTTTACCAAACTTCTTGTAGACTGCATCAGATTACTACCAAGTCAAATTTGTATGGATTTTTTTTCAGTGGTTTTTGTTTGCCTATATGGGTACTGCGTTACATGCACTTATAATCTATCATTGGAGCTATACTTTGTGTTCTATAACTATGGTGCCTCAATTACCCATGTGCCTGTGCGCACCTCTGAGAAAGGATGATTTAGGCCCTGTAGTTCCCTCAACTTTCACAAGAGTATGTCAAATTTACCCCCAACTCATCGTTAAAGCTTACTACCTAAATGTCACTTTCCCTATATTGAAGGAGTTATCTTCAAAAATTTACCAAAGGAGTATTTGTAGTAGTCAAAAGCTTAGGGCAGCATTTGTGAACCCAAGTATACACGATTTTCCATTGTTACCCAATTTTTGTACAAACCTCATGGTCTTTTTTTCCCTTAATTTCATTATTGCTTTGTGTAACTCTATTATGTGGTGAAAAGATACACAAAACATTTGCCAGCACAACTCCCACATTTAATTACCCTATCCTTTTCCAAAACATTCCACAAGCATTAACATGAACCAGATGCCCCCCAAACAAAACCTGTTTTCTCCACCCTCCTACCCCCAGTAACCATAATCTTTAGTTTGTACATATTTGCTTACTTCATGAGGTTTTACAGTGTTCATTTTGCCTTCTCTCAACCCCTCTTTTCACACTACTACTCTAGAGTAACCACTATTAGGAATCTGGTACATAATTCTTACAAATTTTATGTGTAAAACATATATTTAAAAGGACATTCAAGCAATTGATCAGTGTTTAAACCTATTTATCTACATAAATATACATTACACCGAGTAATTAAGACAGTATTTTCCCTGAAGAACTTACCTTTTGAAGGTTGAAACACCTTTTTCCCTTGCTCTCTCCAGCTGCACTGGACCCTATAGTTACTTGTTCTCTGGCCTTCTTCCCCCTCTTGTAACCTTCCAGGTATGCTCCCACCTTAAGGCCATGATACTTGTTCATTATGACTTGCATCCCCCTCCCTTCCTTTCCACCTTCTCAGGGACTCCCTATTAAAACCTGTGTCTCTTACTCTCCTCTCCCCTTCCCTGATGTTTCTCTGTAACACCTACATGTATTTAATTACATTTATTATCTCTTCACACGGCTACTTTCTTCTTCCAGGTCGTGGCTAATGCTTTTACTTTGTTGATATGCTGCTTAAGGTTTTTTTTTTTTTTGGCACAGGGGTGGTGGTGGTGGTACAATTAAAAAAAAAAAAAAAATCATTTTCAGTGGAAGTGTACAAAGCAAAACAATTTCGATGCTATTGTTCAGTGATACTGGTTACTTCACATTGTTTCAACATTCTCATTTCTGTTCCAGTTGTTCGGTTCTGTCTTAGCTATCTAGTGCTGCTGTAACAGAAATACCACAAGTAGATAGCTTTAACAGAGAAAATTTATTCTCTCAGTCCAGAAAGACCTAAGTCTGAATTCAGGGTGCCAGCCCTGGGGGAAGGTCTCTTGCCATCAATCCTCCTTAGTTGAAGAGTTTCTCAGTATAGGGGCCCTGGATCCAAAGGACGTGCTAGTCTCCTGGCTCTTGTTCCTTAGTGGTATGAGATCCCCCATCTCTCTGCTGGGTTCTCTCTTGTTATCTTAAGAGAGACTGGCTTTAGACAAAACCCCAATCTTGTAGACTGAGTCCTGCAACATTAACATGACTGCCTCTACTCCTGCCTTATTAATATCAGAGATAGAGTTTACAATACATAGAAAAGTCACATCAGATGACAAAATAGTGGACAATACTGGGAGTCATGGCCTAGCCAAGTGGACAATACATTTTTTGGGGACTCAATTCAATCCATAACACGTTCCCATTACCCTAGTCTCAGAGGCCCCCAACTTCTCACCTATGCTTTAGAGTATCTGTTGACTATTTGGTCTCATATAGATGTTTTTTTTTAAAGGGCACAATTTTAGAAATCAACTTTTTAAAAGGTATTCTTTATGCTTTGAATTAGAACTCTTTAAGGTCCCATTTTGTTTTCCACAAGCTAGAAAAAAATAAAGAATTCACATTTCCTTTATAACTAACCTAGCAATTAGTATTTAGCAGTGACTTGGTAGTAATGACTGCTTAAGTTTTCAAAGTACTCCTAGTCAAGAGATTAATGTTGTCTTTAGGACAATGGTTCCCAGTCCTTTTAATAACCTGGATTAACAAAAACCCTTTAAGGACCAGCACAGATTGCCAGTTTTCCTCTACGACTATCCCTTACTGGCAAAAACAGCAACAACAAAAAAGATCCTTTGAAAATTTAGCTTTTTAATAGTAAGGTTCCTGAGGCTCTTTGATCCCATATATTTACAAAATTCTCAGCTTCACTTATGGATCACAGGTCACAATAATCTCATTGTTCCCAATGCTTTTAGAGACAAAACAAAGGAGCTCATAGGTCACCTGAATCATCCACCTCTTCACTGAAACAGTGGTTTGCTTCCTACTAGAATACGGGCTTCTTGAAGAGACGAGCCATCATATCTTTCCTATAATGACTGGTACACAAAATACTCTCAATATTTACAAGTTGGTCCACAAAAAAGAAGAGGGAAGAATAATAAGAGTTTTTTAAAGACTGAAGGACAAACAAGGAGTACACATTCAGGTGTAAGCAAAAATAGTGGCAAAGTTAGGATTGACAAAACTTTGTATAAATACATACTGGAGGAATGCTGGGAAAATGAAGGACTGGTGCCCAAATTCAATCTAGATATTTTTCTATTGTACCAAAATAAAGAGACAATACAATTTTCAAAGAAATTAACTTTATTTGGAAGGAGACTACTTTTCCCCACATGTATCTTCTAAGGACTCTATACTACACGATGACCATTGTCCCAATACCAAAATTTCTAAAGGCAAATTATACAATTGCTGTAGTTAATAAATAAGGGTTGTCCTTCACTGATTAAGGGAATATTTAAACTTCATATAAGTTTAACACCAAAAAAAAAAAAAAACCACATTTTAAGTTTGTAAAGTTTAAAGCATACTTCAAATATAACATGTGTAGGAGTCCACAAGTTTTCACCTCTAAAAAACAAAGACTTAATTGTTAGGGTTCAAATATTCCATTCTTCAAAAGAAATGACCAAGTGTTTTCTTCTATAGCTTCAAACTTACTACACTCAACTATTTGACTGTTCCATGCCACCCCAGACAAGCCTGACATGACTGAGCTACTTTATGTTACTATCTTACCTGGAAAAAAAAAAAAAAAAAGTCATAAATGCCAGTCTCTAATACGATACCTAATACAACGTCTAACACAAAAAAGGCTTTAAAAAAGTAAATTTCTTTCCTCATTTGATTAGCTTAGAGTTAATTTTATGTAAAAGAAAAATAATTTACCAGGCATAACACTGGGGTTCCTTTTTTACTCAAGATGTTTAACTACTCAAGAACAATTACATCTTCAAGAGTATAATAGAGAGTAAAAAACAGCAACACAATTGACAACATGTAGATGCTAAACAAACCGGCTTTTAAAGGGTTCTTTTTAAAGAGTAGGCAGGATCAGAAGCTTAAGGAAATCCAGAATTAAAAAAAAAAAGGAAAATAAAAAGAAAACATGTCCTTGACAGCAACCTTTCAGTTTATCAATAGCGTCCTGAAAGATAAAGAGCAAAAAAAATGTTAAATATGACAATCAGTTTGACTCACCTAATATTTCCTAACTCTCAACAGCCTCCATATACTCTGAATTGTCTAAATTGAACCATTATTTAGAAATGAGGTTCTTTAAAAAAAAAAAATTTTTTTTTTTTTACTGTGCTTTAAGTCAGTTCCTCATACAAAAACTTACACATACTGTTATGTGACCCTAGCTGCTCTCCCCGCATTGTGATAGCACACTCCCTCTCCCCCCACCCATATTTCCTGTGTCCATTCAACCAGCTCCTGTCCCCCTCTGCCCTCTCATCTTGCCTCCAGGCAGGAGCTGCCCACCTAGTCTCATGTGTCTACTTGAGCTAAGATGCTCACTCCTCACTAGTATCATTTTATGTCTTAGAGTCCAATCTAATCTGTCTGAAAAGTTGGCTTCAAGAATGGTTTTAGTTTTGGACTAACAGAGTCCGGGGGCCATGACCTCTGGGGTCCCTCCAGTCTCAGACCATTAAGCCTGGTCATTTCAGGTCTGCATCCCACTTTTCTCCTGCACCATCAGGGGTTTTCTGTTGTGTTCCCTGTCAGGGCAGTCATTGTTGGTAGCCGGGCACACTCTACTTCTTCCAGTCTCAGGCTGATGGAGTCTCTGGTTTATGTGACCCTTTCTTTCTCTTGGGCTCATATTTTCCTTTTGTCTTTGGTGTTCTTCATTTTCCTTTGCTCCAGATGGGTTGAGACCAATTGATGGATGTTAGACGGCCGCTTGCTAGCTTTTAAGACCCCAGAAGCCACTCACCAAAGAGGGATGCAGAACGTTTTCTTAATACACTGTTACGTCAATTGACCTAGATGTCCCCTGAAACCGTGGTCCCCAGACCCCCGCCTGCCTCTGTTACTGTCCCTCAAATTACTTCTTTGTATTCAGGAAACTTCTTAGCTTTTGGTTTAGTCCAGTTGTGCTGACTTCCTCCCTATTATGTGTTGTCCTTCCCTTTACCTAAAGTAATTCTTGTTTTTATCTAATTAGTAAACACCCCTTTCCCTCCCTCCCCACCCTAGTAACGTGGTTCTTAATGTTACAAAAGAAGTTTTACTTACTTGGGCTGTAAGAACGAGATCTTGATCGTGATCTGTACCGACTGTAATAAGGAGAAGGTGATCTTCTTCTGTATGAAATAAAAGATTATTTAGCATACCACACAATCACTCCATTGGCCGATGAAAAAACAAAAAATTCTTCAACACTCGTAATATTGTACCCAACAAAATAACTAGTAAGTTGTTTGTGTGCCAATGATACTAGAAGAATAAAGCAAGCACATGGCACAATGAAATATTGGCAAATAAAGGTAGTTAACCTCCACGCTAAGTCCTCAGAAAAATCATTTTTCCCTTTCTTTCAAAGAAAGCATCATATACAACCTATTTCAAATATCAACTTTTTGCAAATGTCTATCAAACATAAATTAAAAGTGCCAAATACTACTACCATCATCAAATACAGAAAAGAACTCACAAATTAAAACATTACCTGTACCGGTAATCGTAGTCTTCGTATCTGTCGTACCCACGATCATATCCTCTATCATAGTAAGAATCTCGCCGCCTGCCACCACCTCCACCTCCGCCGCCGCCTCCACCTCCACCGCCGCCACCACCACTACTACAGAAAAATATGTAACACCAATGTGAATGATTACTTTCCAGGATCATTTAATACAAATGGGTAGCTTTTAAGATATAATTGGAGGAAGGAGAGAAGATAACTTTTATACCAATCGAAGTCTCAATTTCATGTCTCCCATGAATTCTGCTTTGGTTTCCCCTGTATTATGTAAATAATTGGGAATGCTTTCACAAAACTCTTTAAACGATAAACTGGTCGTCTATTAATGCACTACCAAAATCAGTAGGACCTTTTTAACAAGTTGAAATGCAGCACTCTTTTGAGAAGCAGTACCAGAATGTTAAGATGTGTATTCCTCGACTAATTCAAAAGCAATTAATGTATTTCTGGAATTAAAAAGTAACCAACCCTGAACACCAAGGAGAACTGGACCTTACAAGGACGTCCAGCACTAAACCAATTCCAAGGTCTGGTGTTTAAACCGTTAGCGGCGAATTTTAACTCTAGTCATGGGGACACTATTTTCACGTTAGTTTTCCGAAGGCTCTAGCTTCCCAGTTACCACATTTTCTCCCAGTAAGGTTTCAAATTAAAGCCTATAACCCCTTCACTCTCAAAAAATACCTCTATGAATATTGTCTTCGGTTGTATTTTATTAAAAAACATTATAAAAGTTCCTTCAAAATGTGAAAACTGTGGTAACTGTGGCTTTTATTTTTTAAACAAATGCTGGTATCAGTAAAATCCTCACTATGTACAGGTTTCCAAGGTCACGTAAGAACAGAAAAAGAGTATTTAAAAAGCATACAGTATTTTTCTAGTACTCAATTTTTTCCTATTTGTACACTACCAAAAGAAGAGCCAGGAAATCCACTTTGATAGTTTTATCTTGTCCCCCTACTCAAATTACATACTCAAAGAACAAGTTAAGTAACTTCAACTCTAATAACAGGAAAAAAAAAATCATTTTATCTTCTGATTAATTAAACATTTGTACACACTTCTAGCGGATTTCTAGTGCTTACAGTTCAATTTTGGAAACCTGAAATCTTACTGAGTAGGTCTGCCCATGTAGATGCCCGGTGTAGGTGTGTGCGCTCTCTTGGTGATAGAATAATCCACACGAATTCTTCTACCGTCTAGCTCCATTCCATTTGCCCTTTCCATAGCCTATAAAGGAAAACAGGCACGTAAAGTCACGCATAATTTACTAGCCTTTAAGTAATAATTGTGTAAAATCAAGCACGAAGTGTTTGTAATCCAAACAAACTCTTCAGTTTGAAAATGACATAGTAATGCAGCATAGGGGCTTATATAAACATTTTTAGACTGCAACATTACCCAGAACACAATTTACTCAGTCCCAAGAGCAGCCGAACTTTTCCCCAAGTAATTTTCCTCAAACCATGAGATTAGAGAGAGGTATGAAAAGTCTCTTCAAGTTAAAACTCTTTATGTATTATACAGGTAGGCTGCCATTTCACACCGACTAGTCTCCAGCCATTCCACTTACAAAGACCAACTTTAAAACACTGAAAGTATGAGCTAAGGTTCTAATTATAACCTGCCCCCGCCCCCTGATCTTCAGTTTGCAGCCCAGCGTGCTGATATAACTCAGTGAGCAGTCAAAAAGAAATGATGATATAAGGAAATGGGTAAGTGGTTAAGAGCTTGGCTGCTAACCAGGAGACTGGCAGTTGGAATCCACCAGCCGCTCCTTAGAAACACTATGGTGCAGTTCTCCTCTCTCCTATAGGGTCACTATGATTCGGAATTGACTCTATAGTAGTGATTTTAAGCACACCGTTATGGTAAAAGCTGGTTCTTACTGAGACTGGACTAAAAATAAAGATAGAATGATTTTAACATAATCCACAAATGTTTCAGCTTAAGAGCCCCCAAAGAGCTAATCTTTTTTTCTTTTAATTAAAGACTACCACTTCTACAAAAACAAGGTGTATTTCTCTTGGTCTCACCTTTCAGAAGAACAATTATGGCTATTTTTCCCCGTGTATTAAAAAAAAGAGTATTTATATCCCATAAATAACTTTAACAAATTTTCCATCTGAAAATTCAAAATTCTTCTAAGTACTTCTTTCCCCAAGAACTGGGGCTACGATTTTACGTATTAATCCTTACTATACGTGTGCTAATATTGAATTTTCTTACATACACATCAGCTACACTGCTTCAGGAAGTCAGCGTTGAAGGGCTAGGGGAGGCAGCTACAGGCATAGAGAAGGAACCACGCAATTCAGAGAAGACTGAATAACTCTGAGTTTCGCAAAAATTAGCCTCAGTCTGGGCAACTCAAAGCAGAAATTACAATTCAGCTGCTAAATCTAAACTAGTCAAGCCTTAGATAACACACCACCACCTGGTGAATGCCTTGAAAGAGGGCGATGGTGGTTCAGTGGTAGAATTCTTGCCCACAAGGCAGGAGACCTGGGTTTGATTCCTGACCAGTTCACCTCCAGTGCAGCCACTGCCCATCTATCAATGGAGGCCTGCCTGTTCTATGATGCTGAACAGGTTTCAGCAGAGCTTCCAGGCTAAGACAGACTAGAAAAAAGGGCCTGGTGATGTACTTCTGCAAATCAGCCAATGGATCACCACAATGCTCCATGGGTCACTACTATCCGATCCCATTGTGCATGGGGCTGCCACGAGTGGGAGGGCCGGGGGGGGGGGGGGCTTATTCAACAGCAGCTAGTAACAACAAAAAACCTGCCAGTCATTCTTTATATCTGAGCTCGCATTTCCTATCACTTTGTCTTTAGGCACCAATTCCAATAAACACAATGATAATTTAAATACTCTGGCAAACGGCAATATCTGCAAGAAGCTCTTTGGGACTAAATAAAATCGCTATTTTTGTTTTACTTTATCCAGAAATAAACCTAGGGAGGTCACAAGTGATATCACAAACAAGTTTCACATAAAAAAAAAAAAAAAAAAAAAGCTGAACTGTGGTATTGTTTGCACTTTGCAAAGACACAAAAATTTCACTTATTACCTGGTATCTTGGTATTTTCTAAATTTACACCTTACCCCTTAAATGAAACCAGGAAGAGACAAACCATAAATACGTAACAATAAAAAACAAAAAGTTTTGGAAATAGTGGTGATGGTTGTACAACACTGTGAATGTAATTAATGTCACTGAATTAACTGTATAATCAAAAATGGTTAAAATTGCAATTTCATGTCACATATATTTTACAATAAACTAAAAAAAAAAAAAAACAATTAAAAATGGTCATACTGACAAAACACTAGGAAGCCTATTGAATATGCTATTAAATAGACTGTTATTGGGAGAGACCAGTCCCTGGAGGACATAATGCTTGGTAAAGTATAGGATCAGTGAAGAAAAAGACCCTCAACAACATGGACTGACACAGTGGCCACAACAATGGGCTCTACACAGCAACAGGGCACCTGACAACAACAAAAACATTAAATAAATGACTTCCAAATGAGGTTTTATTAGTAGTTATCCAGGATTTCTCAATCCTGGCACCACTGACACCTTTGTGAGGGGGCTGTCTTGTGCATTACAGGAAGTTTAGGAGCACCCCTACTCTCTACCCACTAGGCGCCAGTATTACCCATTATTTTGAAAGATATGCCGATTAAAAAAAATCTTTTTTCAGAATATACACAGCAACATGCCAAATCAACAGTTTTTACACGTACACGTCAATGACACTGATTATATTCTTCGAGTTGCGCAACCATTCTCATCCTCCTTTTGAGTTGTTCCTGCCCCATTAACATAAGCTCACTGCCCCCTAAGTTTCCTACCTAATCTTTGAGTTCCTGTTGTCCATTTGATCCCATATGGATAGTTCTTAAAAGAAAACAATGCTCAAGGCAGACATTTTTTACTAGTTAAGCTAAACTATTGTTTGGCCAATTTTTATTATGACTGCTTATGCTGCATTCAAATACTGCTGATGCACAGAGCAGTAATTTCCTATATCCTACTGTAACATGTAAAATGGTACACATACCACTCAAAAAATGCCACTACTCTCCATTTATTAAAGTCTGATAAAACTTTAATACTGAGCTTCAAATTCCTTAAAATGAATTTTTCTAACTCAATCACTAGGAACCTACCTATCTTAAAGAGAATGCAAGGTTACTGCTTCCTTTACAACTCAATGCCTAATACATTAGACTAGCACTATTTCAAGTCAGTGACTCGCATTATATTTTGTTAGGCAATTTCAGTACGATATGAAATGAAAAACTGTCAGTTCCTTCCATGCACTATTTTTCAAATATAGAAAATGATAAATATCAAGGTAACAGAAAAACAAGCTCTGTATCCACAAAGAGCTAATTATAGTCTCAGAAAATTAAATATAAATTTAAATACCACAGAATTTTTAAAAGTTTATTTAATTATCTGCATGGGATATCGATACGGCTTATTCAAAAGAAAACACAGACTGAATTTTTTCTATTAACTTAAATACACACAGCTCAATTTGTAAGGCCAGATTTCAATTAGGACAGGCCTATGCCAGAAAGCACAGGCTAGAAATTGCAATTGTGGTCACTCTAACGTGAACACTGAGAAGCAGTTTGGATCAGGTCAGAGAGCGGGAGAATGTAATAGTTGTGGAACTGGAAGTTTATTAATCGACTTTTAACAGTAATTCAATACTATAAACATACCCATTAGGAATTTTCCAAATTGATAAGCATTTATTCGTTAACAGCACAAAATAACCTTTTCTGGTAACTTAAAAAAAAAAATTTTAATTGTATATTTTTTTAAATTTCCACAGAAAATACTTCTATCAATTATAAAAACCAATTTACCTCCTTTGAGTCATCTATTCTCTCAAAATAAACAAAAGCAAATCCTCGAGACCGTCCAGTTCGCTGATCATAAACCACATTGACACCACTCAGTGGTCCATATCGAGAAAATACTTCACGAAGATCTCTCTCTGTTGTGTACAAACTGAGGCCAAACACTCCAAGACAAGTGTTGGGATCTGGATTCGCCTGTTGAATTGTTTATTTAAATGCAATTAAAACTCCAAATTAAAATACATGCAAATATCTTGCTTAGGACATCTTATCCAATATAACAGCACATTGTATCAAGTCACTTACAAGTAAGATTTTAAGAGAACTAATGCAGATGAACCAAGACTTTACAGTTCACAGTACACTCAGGCCTTCTATGGAGTACACTTCAGACTACATAGCCTGATTTAAAAAATTGTTTTTACTCTGTAGCCCAGCAAGCTCACTTTTCAAAATGTATCCTAAAGAGAGTTTATCTTGAGCTTAATTAATACTAAATATAAGGCATTCGACTATGTGGATCATAATAAATTATGTGCAACACTGCGAAGAATAGGAATTCCAATATCCTAGAGAAATAACAGCCTTTACGTGAACAGATATATACACACCCACGTTCTCTGTAGCATTGTTTACAATAGCAAAAAGATGGAAGCAACCAATGTACCCAATCAACGGATGAATGGATAAATTACGGTATATTCACAAGATGCAATACTACGCATTGATAAAGAACAATGATGAATCCATGAAACATTTCGTAACATAGAGGAATCTGAAAGGTGTTATGCTGAGTGAAATTAGTCAGTTGCAAAAAGAAAAACATTGTACGAGACCACTATTCTAAGTACTCGAAAAATAGTTTAAACAGAGAAGAAAATATTCCTTGACGGTTATGAGTGGGGAGGGAAGGAGGGAGAGGGGTTTTCACTAATTAGATAGTAGATAAGAACTATTTTAGGTGAAGGGAAAGACAACACACAATACAGGAGAGGTCAGCACAACTGGACTAAACCAAAAGCAAAGACATTTCCTGAATAAACTGAACGCTCTAAAGGCCAGTGTAGCAGGCCAGTGTAGCAGGGGCAGGGATTTGGGGACTATGGTTTCAGGGGACAACTAAGTCAACTGGCATAATAAAATCTCTTAAGAAAACATTCTGCATCTCACTTTGAAGAGTTGTGTTTGGGGTTTTAAACGCTAACAAGCAGCCATCTAAGACGCATGAATTGGTCTCAACCCACCTGGAGCAAAGGAGAATGAAGAACACCAAAAACACAAGGTAATTATGAGCCCAAGAGACAGAAAGGGCCACATAAACCAGAGACTACATCAGCCTGAGACCAGAAGAACTAGATGGTGCCTGGCTAAAACCAATGACTACCCTGACAGGGAACACAACAGAGAATCCCCAAGGGAACACAAGAGCAGTGGGGTGCAGACCTCAAATTCTCATAAAAAGACCAGACTTAATGGTCTGAGACTAGAAGGACCCCAGTGGTCATTGTCCCCAGACCTTCTGTTAGTCCAAGACTGGAACCATTCCCAAAGTCAACTCCTCAGACAGGGATTGGATTGGACTATGGGACAGAAAATGATACTGGTGAAGAGTGAGCTTCTTGGATCAAGCAGACAGACGAGACTGTGCTGGCAGCTCCTGCCTGGAGGGGCAATGAGAGGGCAGAAGGGGTCAGAAGCTGGCTGAATTGACACAAAAATAAAAGAGTGGAAGGAAGGAGTGTGCTACCTCATTAAAGAGAGAGCAATCAGGAGTATATAGCAAACTGTATATAGATTTGTGTAGAGACTGACTTGATTTGTAGACTTTCACTTAAAGCACAATAAAAATGTTTAAAAAAGCAGGGGGGGGGGGGAGAGGAATTCCAGAATAGTTAGTTGTGGCCATGTAGAACCTGTACATAGACCAAAAGGCAGTTCTTTGACTAGAACAAGGAGGTACGTCGTTTATAATAAGAAAAGGTGTGTCCCAGGGTTGTATCCTTTCATCATTTGTATTCCATCTGTATGCTGAGCAAATCATCCAAGAAACTGGACCATATGAAGAATGTGGCATTAGGATTGGAGGAAGACTTGTCGGCAATATGCAAATGACACAACCTTGAAACACTGATGAGGATCGAGGACTACAGCCTTCACTATGGATTACAATTCAACGTAAAGAAAACAAATATCCCCATAACTGGATCAATAAGCAAAGTTACAATAAATGGAGAAAAGAATGAAGTTGTCAAGAATTCCATTTTACTTGGATCCACAATCAATACCCGTGGAAGCAGCAGCTGAGAAATCAAACAATGTATTGCACTGGGCAAATCTGCTGCAGAAGACCTCTTTTTTAAGTGTCGAAAAGCAAAGATTTCATGACCCAAGCCATGGTATTTTCAATTGCCTCATATACATACAAAAACTGGACAATGAATAAAAAGACTAAAGAAGAATTGATGCATTTGAATCATGGTGTTGGCAAAGAATACTGAATACACCATGGACTGCCAGAACGAACAAATCTGTCATGGAAGAGCCAGAATGCTTCTTGGAAACGAGGGTGGCGAGACTTTGTCTCAAGTACTTTGGACACATTAGGAGGGAACAGTCCCTGGAGAAGGACATCACGCTCGGCAAAGGGTCATCAAAAAAGAAGACGACCCTCACTATTATAAGAGCTGGAGAAACAGTTTAAGCAGAGAAGAAAATACTCTTTGATGGTTACGAGACGAGGGAGGGAGGAAGAGGGTATTCACTAATTCGATACTAGGTAAGATTCATTTTAGGTGAAGGGAAAGACAGTACACAACACAGGAGAGGTCAACACAAACAGACTAAACCAAAAACAAAGAAGTTTCCTTAATAAAGTGAACACCTCAAAGGCCAGCACAGCAGGGGCGGGGGTTTGAGGACCATGGCTTCAGGGGACAGCTAAGTCAACTGGCATAATAAAATCTATTAAGAAAACATTCTGCAGCCCACTTTGGAGAGTGGTGTCTGGGGTCTTAAATGCTAGCACGTGGCCATCTAAGATGCATCAACTGGCCTCAACCCACCTGCAACAAGGAAGAATGAAGAACATCAAAGACACAACATAATTATGAGACCAAGACACAGAAAGGACCACATAAACCAGAGACTACATCAGCTTGAGACCAGAAGAGCTAGATGGTGCCTGGCCACAACCAATGACTGCCCTGACAGGGAACTCAACAAAGAAACCCTGAGGGAGCAGGAGAACAGTGGGATCCAGACCCCAAATTCTCATAAAAAGACCAGACTTAATGGTCAGACTGGGACTGGAGGGACCCCAGAGGCCATGGTCCCCAGACCTTCTGTTAGCCCGGCGCAGGAATCATTCCCAAAGCCAACTCTTCAGACAGGGATTGGACTGGAATAGGGGATGAAAAATGATACTGGTGAAGAATGAGCTTCCTGGATTAAGTGGTCACGTGAGACCATGTTGGCATCTCCTGTCTGGAGGGGAGATGAGAGGGCAGAGGGGGCCAGAAGCTACCTGAATGGACATGAGGAGAGAGTGTGAAGGGAAGAACTGTGCTATCTCATCAGAGGGAGAGCAATTAGGAGTGACAGCATGGTGTATGTAAATTTTCATATGAGAGACTCACCTGACTTGTAAACTTTCAATAAAAGCACAATAAAAATTAATTAAAAAAAGTACTAATTAGCATAGACATCTAATGTGCCTATAAAATTAACCATTTGAGTACTATTGGTTTTTTTTTTAAATAACAAGGGTATGTGGTTTCATATAATCACGTGATGTAAGGTCATTTTCTTGTGTGACTGTAACTGCTCACTAAAACAAGTTACAACAATTTCAAGGATGTTGCAGGACCAGGCAGTGTTTCATTTTGCTACACATACATAGGGTCGCTATGAGTCAGAACCGACTCGATGGCACCTAACAACATAATTTCTGATTTATTTGAATGGTTTATACTCCTTATAGATTTGTACTTAACCTGACTTCATGTGCAATTGCCAATTAGACTCTTCCCCCATTTTTATCCTTTAACAAGGATAATCTTCCAATGTTCCCACAATCTTCGAGTTTAAAAAGTAAATGTACACTAGATTTCAGAACATCATAATGACAGACTCCATAGGTTAAATGATTCAGTATCATGTGGGAGAAGCTAGTATAGCAGTTAAAGCACAGAAACTTTAGGGCCAGGAAGTGTGGTTGAAATCTAGGCTTCACCAATTAGCTTAAAAAAAAAAAAAAGCCCAAGACCCAAACTCAGTTTCCTTACCCACAGCATGGCAGCCAGCCTCACAGAGAAGTCAGGAGTATTAAGTGAATTAAAGAATTTTGTATAGTGCTTAAGATAAGTTTTAGCTTTATTACTAATGTTGAGCTTTTGGTATCTCCTTGTTTTCCCCCCTACTAAGGAAAAACTTTGAATGTATGTTAACTTTCTCAATTCACGTTTACACTTTTCATTTTAATTCTTGGAACATATCACTCCCCCCAATTCCATCTTTTTTAACTACTCAAAAGGAAGGCAAATGATTAAATGTATGTAAACAATATTTATACACTCGCTTTGCGGTAGCTGTCATGAAATACGTAAGCTTGTTAAGATGTCATTTTTCTTAATGTAATTTTCTTTATTAGCAAATCCAAGGCATGCAAGATTTTGTTTCTTTATTCTGAAAGCTAAAGCAGCTTGTTAAGGATGTTTCTGAAGTACTACTTCTAAACAATGTCATAACTCTCAGAGAAGCAAGGTATTATGCCATGACTAAACACACTGGGGAAGAAAAAAAGTTTTCATTAACTTTTAAAAATCACATACTCTGCTGCCTGTATGTCTTCTCCGGTTAGACATTGGAGAGTGACTTCGGCTCCTTCGACGTCGGTATTCCGGTGTGTATGATCTACTTCGAGATCGTCTCCTATGAGAATGAGAGTGGGATCTGGATCGAGTGTAACGTCTATGAGAATGCCTCCTTGATCTCGACCTTTGAGAGAAAAATACAGGTAAACATAAAAATAATATGGCCACAAGGACGTATACCATAAATCTCTGCCTATTCTCTCCTTTCTGAGGAAAAGGTATTTTTCCTTTTGTTCTGTTGATCACTACTGCCTTATCTCACACATCTGCCCATTGCTGCTCGCCTAGTTCATTTCCTATCTGATTATTCTGTAGTTCTCAGATGGTCCTCTTCCTTTGTCTATAAATTTCATTAGTTCAACAAATTCTTATTTACCATTCTTAAGATTCTTCTTTAAATAACTTAGCCAAACCAGTGGGAACGATAGTCATACAAAATTACTTTAAGGCATGCAGGGAGGTTTAGACAGACAGATAACATGGGGTAAAGGGAACAAAAACCAATGGGTGAAGACATGCAACAAAGAAGGCTAACAATAAAGCTGGGAGACTTAATAGTTAGGACCTGCTAGTAGACAGGGGAAGTGTTTTAGAAGTAGGCAAGTGCAAAGGTTCCTGGACAAGACAACATGGAGACACATTCAGAGAATAGCGAAACAGCATTTCTATCTGCTAAGAATTAGAATACTTACACAGTAAGCAATGAGAGTGAAGATTTGGAAAGGACCAGTTATTTAAAACCTTCATTTATCAGGATGAGTGTACTGAAGGGAAGCAAGTTATTAAAGGCTTCGAGTGGGAAAGCCAATAAAATGAGTGGACTACTATCTAAAAGAAAATCAATCATTTTGGCGGTGGGGTATATATGAAGAAAATTTGTACTTGTTCAAGAATATCAAATAGCTACTTCCCATTTTCCTTAGCACTAATTTACACCCAACTTTAAAAATAAAGAAAAAATACTAATAAATAGAAAGCCTGTCGTTTCAAATAACAACTGTTACTTTTAAATAGCTATGAAAAGCAAGATGCTGACTTAAAACCCTTCTAGGTCCCTACCTTCTTTCTTCTGTTTCATGGCCCCTTGGCAAGCAGACTCTAGTCAAAAAATTAATGACTTAACCATACTGTCTGTCCCAATTATTTTAAACCTTTTTTTTTCTACCTCAATACACCTTGGACATCTGATACACTGAACTCTGCAGTGGTTTCCTAGGGAGCTGTTGTAGTTAGAGGCTGGTGGGGGCAACCTCTGAATCACCTAGTGATTTTTTTCCCCCTCTAAATTACACTCGAACACTGAGTCAAAATCTTCAGATAATGGATGTAGCTGGAATGTAAATCTTGAAAAAGCTTCCCAGAACAGTCTCATTTTCAGTACAACAAACACACATGAACCTTCTCTGCACTAAATTACATGCACTGCATTATTTACTTGTGCAAATCTTGTTGAGATTAAAACCAAACACTAATTCTCAAGTGCCAAGCACATTTAAGGCAATCAACACATACTTAAATTGCACCAACAATCTGTACCCAATAGATTAATCAGTCTAAGAGATAATTCTAACTTAGCTAAGTCTAGAAGATAATCATTTTCAAACTCCACAGTTTAAGGGAAACTACTTCATGATTTTGAGTCTTCAGTGAACTTTCTACACAAAATGCAGCAAAAATGAAGAATTTGGTAAAACTGCTTTTGCCCTGAAAAACCTAAGGAAAGCATTTTAAGTATTATTTTAAATAATACTTACCTGGATTTTGATCTTGATCGAGAATGGGATTCAGAGTGTTTGGAAACCCTTGATGGACTACGAGATCCTGACCTGCTCTCCGATTTTACACGAGCAGGAGTTCCCGTTGGAGATTTTGACTGAGAGCGAGACTCCTAACAAAGAAGACAGTATTACAAATGGCACTGGTCACACAGATGCCTAACACCTAACATTTAAAGTACCGTAATTATTTTATATTGATTGCTCCTGAAAAACAAATGGTTAGGCAACACCCTCCAGAAAAAATTTCAGCTCATTAATAACCCATTGTTAATACTGCTAACTGTCCTCAATAATTCCCTACTTGAACCAGATCACCAATTCTCTATTAACTAAGTAATCATGCAAAATTCATCTACAACTTGATCATACAGACACTGGAACATAAACCATACATTTACTTAACCTAGGACCCATTCATTCTTCCAGATTCTTTTAATTCTACTTCACTCTTGCTTTCTACTTCTCTTCATTCTTCATTGAGTTTTTCATTTTTCATACTTCGTGTATTCTTCCCCAATTCAAACAATTCAAAATAGCCTTAAAAAAATATTCAAGTGCTTCTATCTGACCAATCTTCTGTTCAATTTTTTCCCCCATTCAATTTTAATTTTCTGATCTTTAATACTTTTCATTAGCCTTCTTTTATCTTGATTTATCTTCCACATTCTTGGAAAAAACTCTTCAATTTCTTCACGAACATTAACCTTAATGGAAAAAGAACATTTAGTATATTTAAGCACGTGGGGATTATAAAACTCTGCTGGAGTTCAGAATGTTATCTACCAAATGGAAAAGCCAGCAGGTAAAGTGCAAATAACTAATTAAAAAACAATTTTTAATTTTAAAAATGGTTCAAAAGTCTAGATTCTAACAATTAAAAGAGAATTTATTGAATTTCTCTAAATGTTTTTTACCATACTCTTCACCACCCTCCCCTTTCATGTTTCATCCTAGTTCCTAAAATGTGGACAATTTTAACAAAAAAACCTTAATTCAGATATAACTCTAACATTAACTGCAATTTCCCCCCATCTGTTTTTTTTTTTTTTTTTTTTTTTTTACTATTTTATAACCTGAAAATTCTTAGTGATCTTAAAATAAGCTTTCATGAAGTCATGCTAAGAAATCAAGATATAATTAAAGCAAAGCATCCTAGGCTGAAATATTTGTACACACCTATCTAAACTCACATTACAAGACACATGCTGAAGTTCAAAGAAGTCTAAAAAGCTAATAAAATGACTTAGCATCTTCTTTCAATTTTGTTTGATCACCATATATCTTTGCTCCACTATGATTTAACCAGAAAGATATGTTTTGAAGGCAAACAAGCATAATGAAAAAACTAAGGGGAAAAAGATTGGCTTATAAGATCTTTCTGCAATCATGCCATTTTAAATGCTGTTATTCATGAAATATCATAATGTATAAGAAGTACAAAATTAGTACAACAGTCTTATTTTTTTTTTTTTTTGCGTATGTTATGCATGCTTCTAGCCTTCAGTGACTAGTCTTATATTAGAAAACTGGTTTCTGAAAAAGTTGAATACAAATCAAATAATTTAAAACTGATTATAAGCCTGTTTTTAAAAGAAATCCTATACAAATTCCACTTTAAGATCAAAATTGTCTTTTGTATTTTGTGAATAACTGTAATTAACTATAAAACTAAATCTGCACTCATGGTACACCAGTGTGCGTACGTTAATGAGTATTTATTAGTAAATAAATACTCATTAACTCAATACGTATTACCTAAATTAAGTATATATCAAAACTTAATTCAGCTTCTTAGTGATTTGAATGATACATAAGATGGACTAAGTCTGGTTTCTGTCCACTTAAGCTTTGATTATTAGTGTAAACAACTAGCCCAATTTCACAAAAGTACTATCATGCAACTTTAAACAAATTTCTTAAAACTTCTACTTCAAGTTTAATGTCAAAAGACTTATTTATCAATAGCTGTACAAATGCCTCTACACTCACCCATTTTTACAGATGAAAACAAAACTGAAATACATAGCTACCCTTCTGTTGAATACCAACCTTCCCCATTTAGCTACCTACAATAACTCTTTGACCACATCTCAGGTACTCTCTCAATTCCTGGACAGACGCCTGTAGTAGGCATGAAAATTTAGGTTTTTAATTCATTGAAACACTGTCAAAGCAGCATATTCAGAGACTTTATATATAAAAAAAAAAAAAACTATGGCTAAATTTGCTTGTAATTGAAGTCTCACAGGTTGGCTTAAACCGTTAAGAGTATTTCCGACTTTCTTTTGGCTTTCATTGCTTCTATAAAAGAGATCCTCTGGCATAACGTTTACTTCCTGTTCAAGAGCAGCAGAAGGAATAATATCTACTCCTTCTTATACATGCATATCAGAAGGATTTTCCTCTGTGAGACACTGTAAACCTTTACTTTTACTAGGATGTAAATCAAAATCACACTAAATCCCAAAATTTAGTCTTAAAATGTTTATTTGGCATAAACTCTCTCTAGCACATGAAAAAATGTTTAGTCAATATATATATATTTGATTTTCAAGTCTTTCCTCATAAATATGACTTTAATAGTTGATGAAAATAACTGCTCAGAAATGAATGTAAACAAAGTAATTCAGTAATATCCTAAAATTTAAATTTTAAATCCCAATTCTCATGTAGCAACTTAACAGAAAAATGCTATTTTTCCTTTGAATTGGTAGGCTAAGAATCACATTATGACAGAATGCCGTTTCAAAAGACATCAGCGAATTTTTTTTTACAAAGCTTTGCTTGTCCAAGGTGTCGCAAATATCTAACCTTTCTTGCTGTCTCACATCCAAGACCACCTTTTCTTTTTAATCTCAGGGAAATCTAAATCCGGGTAATTTTCTTTATAGAATGACTCAAGGTTAAGAAACAGTTGTCTTTCAATTCCACTCCAACTCCTAGTTAAAAACCGGCCACTATCATTTTAACTTCCAAAAACAACTTAAGAAACTTATCTAAAAAGGTAAATCAGTAACTGCCGGTACACTTAACCTGAAGAATAAACTACAAAAGACCAAAGAGACTTTTACTTATTCAGAAGTATTTTTACTATAATGTTTCCCCAAAAGGCATGCCCTTCTAAGAACTGATGATTAATAAAAAGTCTTCACACAGAAAACTGTCATAACCTCCTTAAACAGCTTCTGTTTGTTCTTTTAACTACTCTTTATTATCAAAGTACCTAGCCATTAGTGTGGCTGAAGGACACAGCCAAAAAGAATAAAAAATACTACAGTGTACCCAACACAGCAGTCTAAGAACTACCTTTCTTTTCTGTTAAAACAGTTGTTTTTCAAAATAACCATGTACTCATTGTTGCAGAACATGAACAATTCCTGCAATACAGCTAGCATCATAATACAGGTGGGGGAAAAAAAAAAAAACACTACATGCTTAAAAAAAACCCATTGCCGAAGTAGTCGATTCCTACTCTTAGCGACCGTAATATGCTTCCAAAAAAAAAAACAAACTAAACCAGTTGCCATTGAGTCAATTCCGACTCATAGCAACCCTACAGGACAGGGTAGAACTGCCCCATAGTTTCCGTGGAGCGCCTGGTGGATTCGAACTGCCGGCCTTTTGGTTAGCAGCCTCAGCACTTAACTACTACGCCACCAGGGTTTCCCTAATATTCTTAAAAAAAAAAAAAAAACAAAAAACCCACTGCTGTCAAGTCGATTCCAACTCATAGCGACCCTACAGGACAGAGTAGAACTGCCTCATAGAGTTTCCAAGAAGCGCCTGGAGGATTCAAACTGCTGACCACTTGGTTAGCAGCCATAGCACTTAACCACTACGCCATCAGGGTTTCCCTAATATGCTCAGTACTTAGTAAAGTACTAAAATTAACATATAAACCAATTTAAATGCTGTGCTGTAAACCATTGCAGTATTAAGCCAAGGCAAATTCTACATGAAGTACAAGTCTGTAAGACAAATTTTCTCAAAATACATTTTCCACTACTTCATAAAACTGAAAATCTATTTCCATAGAAATACACAAGTACATTAAAAAAAAAATCTACAAATTAAAGAGAGTACTTAAAATACTCAAATAACTCACTATATGTACGTACTAAGAATGTCGATCTTAAGGAATTATAAGAAACCTTATACGTTCACTCAATTCTTTAATTTCGGCCTGCACAAATTGCAGTTCTGCCTCCTTTCAGATATGATACTTCTTTTAAAGACCCTCAGGCTTACGACAGAAATACTTTGTCTCTTTTTAACCCATAACTGCTATTAGAGCAATCCCTTAACAAACCAAGCCAAACCAAACCCACTGCCGTCGAGTCTTGAGTCTATTACAACTCATTGCAATCCTACAGGACAGCGTACAAACCGCCCCACAGTTTCCAAGGAGCGCCTGGTGGAATTTGAACTGCCGTCCTTTTGGTTACCAGACAGAACTCTTAACCACCACGCCATCAGGGTTTCCAAAAGGTGTATAAAACAAGTTTACAAGAACTAAAGTTGCTAGGCTATATTAAAAGTCGGTAAGTAGTAATTAAAACTAAACTAAGAACCTGTTAAAGCATTCTTCACTTAATAGTCTCATTTTCTGGTGTCATGGACTTTTTTTTTTTTGGGCCCAAGGAAAAACGATAACTTTTCTTCTACCTCAGCTCAGTCAAGCCTAGTCACCCAGACTATGGTGAAAACCATGAGACAATAAAGTTTATACACCAGTATATATAACAGTAACTTAAAGAAGGGATGGGGAACCACATTCCCTTCCACTGTTCCTTTCTCAGCTTTTCTACAATATTTACTAATTCTTTTCCCTATCTAATTGTTACCATTTCCTCACCTCCACTTCTGCCCAGCTAAATACGTTAGGATATATGAATGAGCAACAATCAGTGTTAATTTGTCTTGCAAAGGTCCCAAGGTTAGTTATTTGATACCTGAACACTGATACCATTAAAGAGACAGTTTTCACACTGTCAGGCAAATTCTAGGAAAATATTATGTTCATTGTTTGTGGCCATTTCACACCTGTTATACTACACATGTGATACCACAGGTGAATAACTTCAGTTCACTTAAAAAATTAAGGCCAGAGACAAAGCTCATTTTGTCTTTTTTTTTTTAATGACTCGCATACCTAAATACTTAAAGCCTTTGATACTCTTTCAGATCACAAGACTTTTTATGCCCATTTTAGGAATGATACAAAAGCTTAAGAAGCATCTCTGACAAATCCGTAAAGTTACAGTTTAAGTACTGTGGGTGCACCTGCATAATTCCTTTTATACTTGCACTTTATTATATTGCACCCATCAGCGAAAGAAATGCAAAGATAAAAATGGGAGCTTTAAGATGCTTCCTTAAGTTCATAGTTTTGCTGAAAGGAAAGAGAAAAAAAGAAAAAGCATTAAAATTGAATAAATGATAGTACTTAACTTTAGGAAAATAAATTAAACCCAAGACAAATAAGACTCTTGGGTTTAACAGTACCCCTACTGCATAAAAGGAATCTTTACCATTTTGTAACAGGTTTATGGATGACTTATATGAGGTTATATGCCAAAGAAGCTGAATCACATCTTTTTAAAGTCAAAGTGCTATAACATTTTTCCTTACCTGAAAAATGGGAACTCAATTTTATTTGTATCCTCTTTTTCATAAAAAGAAAAAGGCCAAACCTCACTTGTACCCTCACATTTATTATTTTGAAATCTCATCAACAACCTTAAAAGCCTAGTTTAAGGGTTTTTAAAAAACGAGCCAGTGAACAAGCTGGGTTTTGAATAGGGCAGTCATCATCCCTTATCATTAAGGGGGGAAAAAAAAAAGGTTTTCAGAGAAGAAAAAAAACTTCCCCCATATCCTCCATTCTTTAACAAAATATCTTAACACGCAACTTATAATTTCAAACTGCTATTTTAATGAATTTATGTTTTGCCCTTCACTTTTACCATCCAGTCAATCATCGCGTATTCTAAGAAGAGGAACTCTGGGATTTCCTAAAAACATTCCAGTTACTTGAGAAGTCTGAACCAGCCCTGAAAAGGAGGAAAGAATTAAGCAGTACCTCTCCTTTTCAACTACTACAAAGCATGGCATAAATCTGAGATCAATTAAAAAAGATCATTAACCTATGTTCAAAACATCAGCCCACTGTACTGTAGAGGAAAAAAATGGACTTAACGTTTTTCTAAGTTTAGTTTAAAAAAATTTTAGGATAAAAGGAGAATAAAATAGGTAAAACGATAAGAAAAGCTTAACTTCTATTCTCCTTAATTCTATAAAGGGCGCTAAAACGTTTTGACATCAACAGCCTAATTTTAGTTGAAGGTGTATAAAGCAAACAACTCCTTACTTTTACGAAGATGACATGCAAAACCATAGCTCAAGTGCCAACCTCACTCCCAGTTTCAAAGGACATTTCCACTTAAATGTTTCTGTTAACTTGACATACATGGTTACATCATTCTCCAGGTTCCTCTGAAAATGTCTCATTCTTTACATTCCACTGTTCCCCTATGCAGACCACATTTTTCATAATTTTCTCGCTTAAATATTTCTAGTGCTCCCTGCTGCCCTTTGTGTACCAGTCTCTCTGGTGTTTCATTATGTCACTCCCATAATGAAGAATCCACAGATGATTCCTTACTACACATTACATTAAAAGTTCAAATACCTAAATCTAGGATTCAATGCCCTCCACTGACTGTATTTTTAGTTGACTCTACCTCTCACCATTCCAGCACAAACTCCTCACTGTCACACCAGTAAAATTAGTATCCACTTCCCTAGTCATGAGATCCAGTGTAAGTTTTACATCCTAGGTAAAGCTTTCCTTTCCCTAGCTCACAAAACTGCTCGGCTCCATTTTCTGAATCCCTTTTAAATTTTACCACACAGTTTAGCACTTGATTAATATACTTACTTTTACCCAGATTTGTCAGTCATCTCAAATTAGACTGCAAGTTCTCTTGCCCTGGAGAACACCTAGCCCTTACTAAAAAAAGCAACAGATGTTCAATGAGTGTCACCTCAGACAGAAGAGAATTTTGGTTGGTTATCTATCGGATAGGGTCAACTATAACAGAATTAGCCAACTACGTTTTCTCTCCTTCAGTTCTTTAAAATGGAAGTCATTAACCTATAATAGAAAATTAAGCTGTAGCAACTGCACTTAGCAAACTCCATTAATGGCTTTGAGGCACTGAAGTACAGTGTGCTCTTTAAAAACAACAAAGCAGAAACCCAACACACACACAGTATATTTATAAATTGAGCAGTGGACTGGAACTTGTATGTCTCATATTCTTGGCTGCACGGTCTTCTGAGCCTCAATGTTTAATCTCCAAAATAGCAACAGTATTCCAGCCCTTGCAAGACTGTGAGCAGTAAATTAGAAAATACCTCAAAGATTTTTGGGGAGATTAGATTCTAAAATGCTATAGAAGTAAAACTGTTAGTATACTTAGTCCTGTGTCTTTAATGTTTCAAAGACTCTAGAAAGTTACCAATTATCTTTTGAGTAAAATGGAGTTAATACTTATTCTGTAGATAAAGCAAATGAAATCTCGATTTAATGTATTAGAAGCATTCTTCTCACTAACAAAATTCCTACACGAGGGAAAACATGGGTTCAACCCAAAAACTAGATTTAAAACAATCTCCACAAATGCTTCCAAAAACTTTGAATTCCAACCTATCAATGTTTTCCCTAATTTGATTTAGTCAAAGTTTGAAGTATAGCAACTATTCAAACACCTCAACACACATCATTAGAAAATTCTTTTTTGGGCCTAAATGGTTGTTACATTCAAAGAAGGTACAAAGATAAGGACTCAGCAATCATATTATACAAAAATGTTTTTAAATTGCTCATTTGATTAGCAGATAAAATGTCACTGTGGTTTTAAAACCAGAAATTATAGTGAATATTAAATTACTTTAACAACTAAAAATGTACACTGACAGAAAAGCTTCTGGTGGTCTTCTAATTCTTTAATCAGCTATACATAAAGACAATTACCTCAACTTTTAAAAACACAAAAAAATTAACAGGTGAGCCCTGAAAGAATCAATTTACTGAGTTCATTTACACTAAAGCACACTTGGGTACCACCTGTGAAAGAATTTATTTTCTATGACCATAATGGTCAAAATAGGAAAAAATAGCTAAAACCCCTTTTTCTATTAAAGTAAGCTGTTAATGCCTACATACGTTTTAGCTTAAAATTGGGTGGGAATCTCACGTTACTTTCGCAGGTGGGTAAGGTCACAAATATCTGGAATTCACTCAACTTGCTGACAAGTTAAAGAAGCTACTAACATTTTCAAAACAAGCAGCAGCTTACAACTACCACCAAATATTTTTACTGCATGATTTAAAGTTTTGTTGGTACAATCAACACACCATCCTTCAAAATAAGTATATTCAACCACTGATTTATATCCATGCCCCCAATTTTACTTAAAATAAATAAATAAAAGAAATTAAAAGTCGCTTTTGTTGTTGTTTCTAACTTACTGATTTAGCTCTTTCCTCAAAAAGAACAAAAACCTAAATCGACCTTCTGATTTGATCGTCTGGTACAGGTGTTTAAATATATAAGCTACCGAAAAAGACAAAGTTCATTCCCTACAGCTATCTTTTATGTGTTTCCCCTAGTGACCGGAATAAATACCAACACAACAGCCGGAACGTGCTGCCTGGGGGTTTTCATTTCTTCTCGGGGTTCCTCACTAACTCACTTCTACCAAGGATTACGAAGATAATTTTAGAACTACAACTCAAACATTGACAAATGTTCTAGTACATTTATGCTTGAAATAAATTGTATTCTTAGTGACGTTTATATTCATCCGACCCAAAATAATGACAACTTTCTGAGCCGTCTTTGCTGGGGGATGGAGTAAGAGGAGAAATGGAGAGGACCTATAATTTTCAGGTAACACTATGAGTTAGATAAGAGTATAAACTGACTATGTATTTTTAAAATACTGGCCCATGAAATTCGTTGTTATGTAAGATTAAGACAGACGACCCCCCCCTTTTTTTTTTTACCGTAAAAACCTGTAAAGGAGCGGTCAGTTTTTAGACAAAAGGTCAGAGGAAAAGAATCTTAAGATATAAAGAGAAAAAAAACCCAACATCAAGGAATTAGAAAAATAAGGCGTTACAGCATTTCCACATTCATTTTGAAGTGAAAGAAAAATAAAAGGGACATTAAGGGAAAAGGGCTCCTTGCGTAGTTTTCCCCTCACAGCTCTCGTCTTAAGAACGCTTAAGGGTCGGTGCGGTCGTTGACTAACCACTTCATTAGGCTCGTCCCACCTTCAACCTCAAGGCTTTCGCCTTAATAGACGCAACGCCGCCGGTTCCAACAGAGACGCGGCCGCTCACTGCAATAGAGAGCCAAGGAGACACAGGCCCCAGCTAGTCCCACGCCAGCTTCACCCCGCCCGGACAATAGCCCCGCGCACTTTGGACCCCGAGACCCTCTACGAAGCTCGGGGTCGCCAGAAAAGCCACCGAAGGAAGCACCAACCACTATACGGCCTGAGGGAAACTCCCTGCTGCCTCCTCCCGCCCCACCGCGACGGGGACCCACACCTCGGAACGGCGATAAGACGCCTCAATGGTGGGTAAAAGGGAAGGAGCAAAGAGGGTGGGAAACAGGACTCAGGAGTCCAGGTATGAAGTCTGTCTCCAAAAAAAGGGGAGGGGTTAGCCGCAGTGTTTGGGCAAAGAGTGAAACCCAGAAGCCATCTTGGGATGTGAGAAAGCAACCGCGATGGCTCCCGAGGTTGTTCCCCGCAGGACTCCCCACAATCCCGCCCGACCGCGCTCGTCCCGGTGAAACCCAGAGCATCGGGCCGCCGCCGAAGACGGCTCCCGCAGCTTTGTACTCACTCTGCCCTCGAAGTTGTTCTCCTCTACATCACTCATGTCGGCCAGGTGTTCTCCAGAACTAAATATGAGACAAGACTCGGCGTGAGGGCCGATGGCCTAATCAAACCGCTGACTGGACCGCGGGGAGGAGGAAAGAGTCGGCAACAACCGCCGCTCCACTCCACTCCCACTCGGTCGCAGGCTCCGGCAAAATGGCGCCGCGCCGCTAGACCCTTCTGGCCTTCCGAGTGCGCGACGTAAGGGGCGGCCGTCCCTGTGACGTCATGAGGCCCCGCCTCCCTCGAGGCTTTGTATGGATTCTGGCTTAGCGCGCGAGAATAGATGTAGGTTCTGACTCACGCGATGAAGCCGCGTCCCAGGCGTTGACCTCCAAACCTCAAAGGCGTTTGTAGCGCATCAGTCCCTTTCAAGATTTTTTAGTCAGCAGATGAGCTCTTATTGACGTTGGTCCCTTTAAACAAGTGAATTCTGATGTAAGAGAGCAGAAAAAACTGGAAGCTTATGTGTAGTTAATAGGCTTTTATATATGGATGTTTTCAGTGATCTTTATTTTTCCTTAACATTTGCCTTTTGTAATGTTAACTGCCAAAAGAGGGAACAAATCTGTCTGGGAAGAAGTACAGCCAAAATGCTCTTTAGAAGCAAGGGTGGCGAGACTTCATCTGGCTTATTTTGGTCATGTTATCAAAACCAAACCAAACCAGCTGCCATGGAAAGTAGACGTGCCCCCATAGGGTTTCCAAGGAGTGCCTGGTGGATTTGAACTGCCGACCTTTTTGGTTAGCAGCCCTAGTCTTAATCACTATGGAGGAGTTTCCAAGGTCATGTTACCAGGAGGGACCAATTTCTGGAGAAGGACATCTTGCTTGGTAGAGAGCGAAAAAGAAGAAGATCCTCAATGAAATAGATGCAGTGGCTGCAACGGTGGGCTCAAACATACATACTGTTATGAGGATGGCACAGGACCAAGAAACATTTCCTTCTGTCGCTACAAATCGGATCGAACTTGATGGCACCTAACAACAACAATGTTAAAGAAGTAATGCATGCATCGAAAACCAAACCGGTTACCATGGAGTCTTCTGTGACTCATGGCTACCCCAAGTGTGTCAGAGTAGAACTGTGTTCCACTAGGTTTTTCAGTAGAGGTGTTCCTGAAGTGAATCACCAGGCCTTCTGTTTTTTTTTTTTTTTATTATTATTATCCTTATTTTAAAATTTTATTGTGTTTTAGGTGAAATTTTACAGTGTAAATTCGTTTTTCATTAAAAAATTTTATTCACAATTTGTTTTATGACATTAGTTGCAATCCTGGCAATGTGTCAGTACTCTCCTCCTTTCCCTTTCCTCCCTGGATTCTCAGTGTCTGTTCATCCAGTTTTCCTGTCCCTTCCTGCCTTCTCCTCTTTGCTTTTGGGCAGGTGTTGCCCGTTTGGTCTCATACACTTCATTGAACTAAGAAGCACATTCCTCATGTGTGTCATTGTTTCTTTTAGAGGCTTGTTTAATTTTTGGCTGAAAGGTGGACTTCAGGAGTGGCTTCAGTTCTGAGTTAACAGAATGTCCAGGGGCTGTAGTCTGAGGGGCTCCTCTAGTCACTGTCAGACCACTAAATCTGGTCTTTTTTTGTGAATTTAAATTTTGTTCTACATTTTTCTCCCCCTCTGCTTGGGACCCTCTATTATGATACTGGTCGGTGGTGGTAGCTAGGCACCATGGAGTTCTGGGCTCGGGGTGGTAGAGGTTATGGCTTCAGGCCTTTCTTTGAGCCACCTCTGGGTAGACTCTTCCCTCCAATCTTTCTGTTGACGGCCAAGCTCAACCTTTGCACTACCCTAGACTAAAACATGCATAGAAAACCCTGTAATAAAAAGTCACAATTTCTTGCCTTATCCCTCCCTGCCTTCAGTTCCTCTTCCCAGACAACTGTGTCAATTTTATTTTTTTTAAATAATGTTTAGCTCCCTATTAGTCTTTTTAACTTAAATATTTCCTTACGGATTTGTAGCCAAGACCTTCCAAAATCTGTCCACTTGGCTCCCAATCATGGTAATAATCTCTGATGTGATTTTGTGCTTTACTTGTACAAGGCAATTTTAAAATTAGATTCTTCTTTAAAAATTTTCCCACAGTACCTTGTGATAAAATGGCTCACATGAACCTTCAATGTAGTTCTACGTTAGGAAAATTCAATATTTTTATGAAGATGCTACCCCTGGGCAAGATCTCTGTGTCAGTGCTATTAGTAGAACTAAACATATGGCATTTCAAAAAGATGTTGAACTTTTTAATAATGAGGCTGATACCCTTTGAACTTCCCAGTCAATCTCAGCATCATTAAAAGTGGGACTTCGGACAGGATAAAATCTCATGATGTGATGCAATAGAAAATACACAGCTTGATCCCTTAAAATTAAACTCACATCCAATCAACAGTTTACAGGAAATACAGGGAACAGAAGAATAAGTTGAAACAAAACAGCAAGAGGAAGTAATAAACTACCACAAAACAACCTAAGTACCATAGCAGATTAAATAAATTCAAAAATGTGAGGAGGGGAGAGTAGGTGGACTGTTATAGACTAAGAAAGATTTAAGAGACATAGCTATATGCCTCATTTAGATCATGATTCAAACAAAGCAATTCGTTTGAGACAACTGGCAAAATTTTAATGAAGAGTAATATTCCTTATATGTCCTGAATAATGTTCAGGAATTGTTAATTTTATTAGGGTGTGATGACAATGGAGTGGTGGATAGGTTTAAAGAAAAAAATTCATTTATGATCACCATGATCATTATGGGCACCATGAAATGACATATCTAAGATTTGCTTTAAAATACTCTAGGAAAAGAAAAAGGGTGGAGAGATAAATAAACAAATATGGGGGGATGTTGTTAAAATTGAACATTGAGCTTCATAGGGGTTTATTATATTATTTTCTCTAATTTGTTTGAAATTTTCCACAGTGGAGTTTTAAAAAATAATATTGCAGAGAAAGACTGCTTTTTTTGTGTCGTATTAAGCTGATACTGAAAGCACTTCCAAAAGATAAAAAACTGACACAATGTTATGATAAATATCTAGCCTCTTAGGCATAGTACTTTGAAGGACAATAATTATTTGAGTGGACAAGCTCTATTTTATCTCTTCATTTTGAAATCATTCCAGGCTTATAAAAAAAATTCTCAAAAATAGTATACAGAATTCCCTTCACCCAACTTCCTGAAGTGTTAATATCTTATATAACTACAATCCCAGTGCCCAGTGCTGTTGAGTTGATTGTGACTCACAAAACAATCATCCAATCTGGAAAATTGGCATTGTATTAACTAATCGGCAGACCTCATTCAAATTTCATCAGTTGTCCCACTGATATCCCATTCCTGGGCTAGGACTCAGTCCAGGATTATACATTGCATTTAATTGTCATGTCTCACTTCAATCTAGACAGATCCTCAATCTTTTGTCTTTCATGACCTCGAAACTTTTGAAGAATATGGGCCAGTTATTTTGTAAAATATCCCTCAATTTGGGTTTGTCTGGTGTTTTCTGGCATTGTAGGTACAGAGTTCAAGTTTAACATCCAACCACTCAAAACTTACTTTATAATCAAGAACTGAAGTATTGGCATCTTAAAAATTCTTTCATAAAAGTAAAGCAAATACAAATAGTTTATATTAATAATTTGACAAGATAATCAGTGCAGTAGGACCTGCCTAAGAAAGTCATTATCTTGCAGTGATAGCTTAAAAAAACTAACATATGAAGTTTGAGTTTTTGCTTAAACATATACACAAAAAGAGAGATTAGTATATTGCTGAAGTATTTTAAATTAAATTGAAATATCATGGTATAGCATGCCTAACTATTTTAACATGCATCTCTTAAAAAATGACTTTTCCTATACAACCACAATATTATTTTCTACAACACCATTCTCACACCTAAAAATTAACAATAATTCTCTAACACTGTTTAATACCCAACCCATATTCAAATTTTCCCTATTGTCCCTCAATGTCTTTTATTTTTTTTTTTATAATTTTTATTGAGCTTTAAGTGAACGTTTACAAATCAAGTCAGTCTGTCACATATAAGCTTATATACACCTTACTCCATACTCCCACTTACTCTCCCCCTAATGAGTCAGCCCGCTCCCTCCTTCCAGTCTCTCCTTTCGTGACAATTTTTGCCAGTTTCTAACCCTCTCTACCCTCCTATCTCCCCTCCACACAGGAGATGCCAACACAGTCTCAGGTGTCCACCTGATATAAGTAGCTGACTCTTCACCACCATCTCTCTCCAACCCATTGTGCAGTCCCTTCTATGTCTGATGAGTTGTCTTCGGGAATGGTTCCTGTCCTGGGCCAACAGAAGGTTTGGGGACCATGACCGCCGGGATTCCTCTAGTCTCAGTCAGACCATTAAGTCTGGTCTTTTTATGAGAATTTGGGGTCTGCATCCCACTGATCTCCTGCTCCCTCAGGGGTTCTCTGTTGTGCTCCCTGTGGGGGCAGTCATCGGTTGTGGCTGGGCACCATCTAGTTCTTCTGGTCTCAGGATGATGTAAGTCTTTGGTTCATGTGGCCCTTTCTGTCTCTTGGGCTCATAGTTGTCGTGTGACCTTGATGTTCTTCATTCTCCTTTGATCCAGGTGGGTTGAGACCAATTGATGCATCTTAGATAGCCGCTTGTTAGCATTTAAGACCCCACACGCCACATTTCAAAGTGCAATGTAGAATGTTTTCATAATAGTATTATTTTGCCATTTGACTTAGATGTCCCCTTAAGCCGTAGTCCCCAAACCCTCGCCCTTGCTCCGCTGACCTTCGAAGCATTCAGTTTATCCCGGAAACTTCTTTGCTTTGGTCCAGTCCAGTTGAGCTGACCTTCCATGTATTGAGTATTGTCCTTCCCTTCACCTAAAGCAGTTCTTATCTACTAATTAATCAGTAAATAACCCTCTCCCACCCTCCCTCCCTCCCCGCCTCGTAACCACAAAGGTATGTGTTCTTCTCAGTTTATACTATTTCTCAAAATCTTATAATAGTGGTCTTATACAATATTTGTCCTTTTGCCTCTGACTAATTTCACTCAGCATAATGCCTTCCAGGTTCCTCCATGTTATGAAATGTTTCACAGATTCATCGCTGTTCTTTATCGATGCGTAGTATTCCATTGTGTGAATATACCACAATTTATTTAACCATTCATCCGTTGATGGACACCTTGGTTGCTTCCAGCTTTTTGCTATTGTAAACAGAGCTGCAATAAACATGGGTGTGCATATATCTGTTTGTGTGAAGGCTCTTATTTCTCTAGGGTATATTCCGAGGAGTGGGATTTCTGGGTTGTATGGTAGTTCTGTTTCTAACTGTTTAAGATAACGCCAAATAGATTTCCAAAGTGCTTGTACCATTTTACATTCCCACCAGCAGTGTATGAGAGTTCCAATCTCTCCGCAGCCTCTCCAACATTTATTATTTTGTGTTTTTTGGATTAATGCCAGCCTTTTTGGTGTGAGATGGAATCTCATCATAGTTTTAATTTGCATTTCTCTAATGGCTAATGATCGAGAGCATTTTCTCATGTATCTGTTAGCTGCCTGAATATCTTCTTTAGTGAAGTGCGTGTTCATATCCTTTGCCCACTTCTTGATTGGGTTGTTTGTCTTTTTGTGGTTGAGTTTTGACAGAATCATATAGATTTTAGAGATCAGGCGCTGATCGGAGATGTCGTAGCTGAAAATTCTTTCCCAGTCTGTAGGTGGTCTTTTTACTCTTTTGGTGAAGTCTTTAGATGAGCACAGGTGTTTGATTTTTAGGAGCTCCCAGTTGTCTGGTTTCTCTTCATCGTTTTTGGTAATGTTTTGTATTCTGTTTATGCCTTGTATTAGGGCTCCTAACGTTGTCCCTATTTTTTCTTCCATGATCTTTATCGTTTTAGTCTTTATGTTTAGGTCTTTGATCCACTTGGAGTTAGTTTTTGTGCATGGAGTGAGGTATGGGTCCTGTTTCCTTTTTTTGCAAATGGATATCCAGTTATGCCAGCACCATTTGTTAAAAAGACTATCTTTTCCCCAGTGAACTGACACTGGGCCTTTGTCAAATATCAGCTACCCATATGTGCATTTGTATCTGGGTTCTCAAATCTGTTCCATTGGTCTATGTGCCTGTTGTTGTACCAGTACCAGGCTGTTTTGACTACTGTGGCTGTATAATAGGTTCTGAAATCAGGTAGAGTGAGGCCTCCCACTTTCTTCTTCTCCTTCAGTAATGCTTTACTTATCCGAGGCTTCTTTCCCTTCCATATGAAGTTGGTGATTTGTTTCTCCATCTCATTAAAAAATGACATTGGAATTTGGATTGGAAGTGCATTGTGTGTATAGATGGCTTTTGGTAGAATAGACATTTTTACTATGTTAAGTCTTCCTATCCATGAGCAAGGTATGTTTTTCCACTTAAGTAGGTCCTCTTTAGTTTCTTGTAGTAGTACTTTGTAGTTTTCTTTGTATAGATCTTTTACATCTTTGGTAAGAATTATTCCCAAGTATTTTATCTTCTTGGGGGCTATTGTGAATGGTATTGATTTGGTTATTTCCTCTTCGATGTTCTTTTTGTTGATGTAGAGGAATCCAAGTGATTTTTGTATGTTTATCTTATAACCTGAGACTCTTCCAAACTCTTCTATTAGTTTCAGTAGTTTTCTGGAGGATTCCTTAGGGTTCTCTGTGTATAAGATCATGTCATCTGCAAACAGAGATAATTTTCAATGTCTTTTAATTTGGTTTGTTGAAACCTGAATCTAATCAAGCCCCATGATTGCATTTGTTTGTTTTGTCTCCTAAATCTCTTTTAATCTAGAATGTTCTTAGTTTGTCCTTCCTTGTTTTCTTCCTTCGTCTTTCTGTCCTTTTAAGTGACATCAGTTTCTTAGATCTGGTTAGCTGACCTGTAGTACGTCCCTCCTTCTAGGTGTATCTGATTATTTTATCATATCATTTATACCCAATAGATTTGAAAACATATGTTCTTGTGAAAACTTGTACACGAATGTTCATAATAGCTAAAAGACAGGAAAAAAACTAATGTCATCAGCTAATATATAACCACACCCAAAAAACCCATTGCTGTCAAGTCAATTCTGACTCATAGTGACCCTATAAGACAGAGTAGAACTGCCCAATAGGGTTTCCAAGGAGCGCCTGGTAGATTTGAATTGCCGACTTTTGCTTAGCAGCCAAACTGTTAACCACTACACCACGAGGGTTTCTAGCTGATATATAGACAAACAAAATGTGGTCTATCTATACAATGGACTGTTATATAGTCATTAAAAGGAATGAAATACTGTTACGTGCTACAACATGGATGAACTTTGAAAATATGCTAAATGAAAGAAGTCAGACACAAAAGGCCACACACTATATCATTCCATTTATATGAAATATCCAGAATAGATAAATCTATAGAGACAGAAAAATGGATTAGTGATTTCTAGGAGACAGGGAAAGGGGGAAATTGGCACTTACTGCCAAGAGGTATGGGGTGGGGGGGGAGATGATGGAAATGTTTTGAAATTAGTGATGGTTGCAGAACTTAGTGAATGTGCTAAAAACCACTGAATTGTATGCTTTAAAATGGTGAATTTTCTGTTATATGAAGTATATATCAATCCAAAAATACTATAAACAACAAAATAGGAAAGAAGAGCCAAAGAGAAAGAGGCATTGAAACAATCTACTTGGAATATAAAACCATTATGTTCATCCTTAATATCTTTAAATGGTTTCAAAATGATGCCAGGCAAAATTGCCCCAATGAAGCAATAGTGAAACCGTGATGATGATGGTATTTTTTCCCATTCCAATTTATTGCAGCAGTAAAAAATGAGTTCGGTGCTGTGAGCAATTAAGAGAAGGACCCTGTATAAAAATTATGATGCTATGTGATATAAATGATATATAATTGATTACAGAAACTGATAATGCAGGTATAAGGTTTAAGTTTTAAACTGTTGTCTTAGTTGTCTAGCACTGCTATAACAGAAATACCACAAGCAGATGGCTTTAACAAACAGAAATTTATTTTTTCACAGTTTAAAAGGCTGTAAGTCCAAAGTCAGGGTGCCAGAAAGTGCTTTCTCTCTCTGTCAGCTCTGGATGAAGGTCCTTGTCTCTTCTGAGTTTCTGCTTCTGGACAGTCTTATGTGGCTTGGCATCTCCCCCTATCTCTTCTTCTTAACTAGCTTGTTTAATCCCTTTTATATCTCAAAAGAGATTGCTCAAGATACATCCAACACTAATCCTGCCTCATTAACATGAAAAAGACAACCCATTCCCAAATGGGGTTATAACCGCAGACATAAAGGTTAGGAATTACAATACATATTTTGGGGGGACACAATTCAATCAAAAATTCATGTCCTTGCCAGAAGCAAAACACATTCACCCCATCACATTATTGCAAAAGTATTAAATCAACTCCAAGTTCAAGATCTCATCTTCTGAAGTATCTAAATCAAATATGGGTGGCACTTTTAGGCATATTCCCTCCTGAGGCATAATTCCTTTTTCTCTGTGAACCTGTGAAATCTAGACTACAAGCTGTTTCCAAAGTACAATGGTGGAACAGGCATAAGGTAGACATTTCCGTTACGAAAAGGAGAAAGTGGAGAGAAAGAAGGAAAAATGGGCACTCAGCATGTCAAAATGTAACAAAACAATTTATATTTGCTCTCAAGACTTGAAAATAATCCTCTCTTCTTTGGGACCATCTAGGCAATGGCCTTGCCCTCCAGACTCTGGGTTTGGCCATGTTCTCTGGATTCTGGGTAGAGGCCCCTTGGCCCTGGGCTTCAGCTTTGCCTTCCAGGCCCTTTGAAATGGCACCTCTGCTCCCTCGGCTTTAGGTGGCCCCATTCTCCTAGACCTTCTGAGTGATGACCCTACTACCTCGGCTCTGGCAGGTCCTGTTCTTTTGCCCCTTTGTCATGGCAGCCCAGCCCCCTCAACTTTGGATGGTGGCCTTATCACCCTTGCACAACTTAATGGCAGCCCCACACTCCAGAACTGAGTTGGCAAAGATCCAACTCTTTGAAACCTAGGAGGCTATGGCCCCACACTTTGAGATCCAGGAGACCATGGCCCCACCCATTGAAACTGAGAAGGCCCTGCTTTCCATGCTCCTTCCAACAGTTCTGATGATCCCCAAGCTGCTCCAAGGATGGTACTTTTATTCTTTTGGAAGACAACAGATGTACCTCTTTGGCCTGTTTCCTGCCTGTAGAATTCCAAAAGGTAGACAATGTTCTTTCCTTTTGTTCTTTCTCTATTCCCTTCAGTCTAAGCTGATGGGTTTTCTGCTGTGGTAGTTGGTTAGACAATCAGTCACAGGCTTAGTCTCCTTCACAAAAGCTTGTGTAGCCACTTCCCTGATGAACATTCTAGGACACATGTCCTTAGTTTGTACAACAGAATTTTTCAAATCTTTCAGTTCTGTTTTCATTTTGCACAGTTCATTTTTAAGTCCATCTCTTTCGTCTCCCATTTTACTATAAGCGGTAAGGAGAAATCATACCACCCCTTTAAGATTTTGCTTAGAAATCTCTTCAGCCGATATTCAAGTTCATCACTTACAAGTTCTACCTCCCACCAAACATTTGAACATAAGTCAGACAGTTTTTTGTCACTGCATAGAAAGCATTGCCCTTCCTCCACTGTCCAATCACATGTTCATCGTTTTGTTTTAAAGCCTCACCATAAGCACACCTAACATCCACATTTCTAGCAACATTCTGTTGCTGGTGCCATACATATTCTCTAAAATGATAGAGATTTTCTCTATAGCTCTCCTCACTTCTTCTGAGCCCTCACCAGAATTGCTTTTGATGTCTATAATTCTACCAACAGTCTTTTCAGGGCAATCTAGGTTTTACTGTTGGACACCTTAAAACTCTTCCAGCTTCTACCCATTATCCAATTTCAAAACTGCTTGCACATTTTAGATAAATGTTACAGCACCATGCCAAATTCCAAATTCTGTCTTAGTTATCTAGTGCTGCTATAACAAAATACCATGAGTGGATGGCTTTAACAAACAGAAATTTATTTTCTCACAATTTAGGAGGCTAGAAGTCTGAATTCAGGGTGCTGGCTCTAGGGGAAGGCTTTCTCTTTCTGTCAGCTTTGGAGGAAAGTCCTTGTCTTTTCTGAACTTCTGCTCCTGGACAATCTTCATGTGACTTGGCATCTTTCTTCCCCCATCTCTGCTTCTTAGCTTGCTTGTTTAGTCTCTTTTGCATCTCAAAAGAGATTGACTCAAGATACACCCTACACTAATTCTGCCTCATCAATGTAACAAAGGCAACCCATTCCCAATTGGGACTCATAGTAACCCTATAGGACAGGGTAGATCTGCCCCATGGGTTTCCAAGAAGTGGCTGGTAGATGCGAACTGCCAAGCTTTTGATTGGCAGCCAAGATCTTACCCACTATGCCACCAGGGCTCCGCTACAGACAAAGAGGTTAGGAATTGTAACACATATTTTGGGGAGAAAAAGCTTAATCCGTAACAATGTCATTTGTAATTGATTGAATATGGCAGTGGTGTGGTTAGGTCTAAGAATATGACACATTAAAAAAAACTTTATCCATTTTAACTTATAAACACATATCCTTATCTCTTTAAGGATATAAAAAAGATGGTATTATTCTTTATGGGGCAGGTGGGAGAAGGGGAGTGGGAAGGTTTAGGAGGAGGGAGTCTTTTTACTATAAACCCTTCCAGATCTTCTGAAATTTGAACCCTGTGAATTTAGTTACTCAAAAAATATTTTTGATGAACCAATGTTATTTTTATAGGATGATCAGTTTAAGCTTAATTGCAGTTTATAGCATTTTCCCAATTTTCAGAACTTCCTGTGATTATATTCTTTGATATTTCAACCTCAATGTACCATGGAGTTGTAGCCTACATTGATATTGGAATTAATTTTTTTCTCTTGTCATTTGGGGACATCAGTCCAGCCATCACAGGAGGATGGTGGTATCAAGGAAAGTACTTGAAGAGTAGAGAGGCCCTTGTAGAGAACAGAGGAAATTCACAGCATCTTTATACTCCTTGATGGGACTGACCTTGATCTGTCAGCTGACAAAGTGGTATATTTTGAGAGACGCAGAGAAGACCTCAGTTTAAATTTACTCCAACTTTTCCACTTCGCCTTCTGGGGCTCATGGTAAACCATCTGCAAAATCCCCTCTGTCCTGAATCTCTTCTTCGACTATTTTTTTCACCTTTTTTCTCTAGCCCAGTGGTTCTTAACTGGGGATGATCTTATCCCCAACGAGGAGACATTTGGCAACATCCGGGGACATTTTTGGAGCCCTGCTGGCTTAGTGTTTAAGAGGTTGGCTGTTCAAATCCACCAGCTGCTCCTTGGAAACCACATAGGGCAGTTCTACTCTGTTGTATAGGGTCGCTGTGAGTTGGAAGAGACTCAATGACAACAAGTTTGGTTTTGGGTTGTCACAAATGGGGTAGTACTTCTGGCATCTAGTGGGTAGAGGTCAGGCATGCTGCTGAACATTTTATAATAAACACACAACAAACAGTTATCATGTCCAGAAATATTAATAGTGTTGAGATTGAGAAAACGTGACTGTGCCTGAAGGCACTGCTGCCCCTGAAGCCTTCTCAAATAGCAGCTCTGTTTTCTTGTACTTGGAGGTGGGATAGTAGTCTTTCTTGCTTCCTAATTGCTGCTTCCAAACCATTCACTTTCCCTAAATCCTTAAAACAAAGATCAGCTTAGTTTTGGATTTCACGTCATCAGACTTTACCACTTCCTATCTCTCCTTTGGCTGCTAACCAAAAGGTTGGCAGTTCAAATCCACCAGCCACTTCTTAGAAATCCTATGGGGGCAGTTCTACTCTGTCTGACAGGGTCGCCATGAGTCTAAATTGACTTGATGGCAATGGGACCTCTCCTTACCACAGCCATCTACTGATTTCAGCTCCCCTTTCGACGGCACTGGGCTTGGCTTGCTCTTGCTTCACTATCATGGAAACCCTGGTGGCGTAGTGGTTGAGAGCTACGGCTGCTAACCAAAAGGTCAGCAGTTCAAATCCACCAGGCACTACTGGGAAATTCTATGGGGCAGTTCTTCTATAGGTTGTCCTATAGGGTTGCAATGAGTTGGAATCGACTCGATAGCAACGGGTTAGGTTTTTTGGTCTTTTACTATCACTCTCTCCAACCCTAAGCCCAAAACACCTAAACCCATTGCCTTTGAGTCCATTCATAGCACTCTATAGGACAGAGAAGAACTGCCCCCACAGGGTTTCCAAGGAGTAGCTGGTGGATTAGAACTGCCAACCTTTGGTTAGCAGGCAAGCTCTTTCTTAACCACTGCACCACCAACGCTCCTTTCCAACCCTAAAACAACAAAAAAAAAACATGAAACTCGTTGCTATCTCCAACCCTACAACTACTTAAATCTTGGTGTCCACGGAGATGATACCACCAACACCCTGGCCTTTCAATTCCTTGTATTCTTCTCCTGGAAGGATTTTATTCTCCATCCTATCGCAATCACTGGCTCACTTGTTATTAAGCTTGCCAGTAATTGAAACCTCTCTATCATCTCAATTTAAGCGGTCCACTTTTTGTCCACTAAAACAAAGAAACTGAAAACCCAGATCTGTTGCCGATGAGTCAGTTATGACTCATAACCACCCCCTGTGTTACCAAGCAGAACTGCTCCAGAGTGGTTTTTTGTTAAATATAATTTTATTTATTTTGTTGTTGTTATTTTTATTGAGCATATACACAGCAAAACATACACCAATTCAACAGTTTCTACATATAGCATTTAGTGACATTGATTATATTCTTTGAGTTGAGTAACCATTCTCAACTTTGATCCCATGTAGATAGCTCTTAAAAGAGCATAATGCTCAAGGCAGACATTTTTTACTAGCTAAGTGGAACTATTGTTTGGTTTTAAGAAGGCTTCAGGGCATATTTTTGGCTTAAGATTTAAAGATTATCTCAGGGCAGTAGTTTCAAGGATTCATTCAACCTTCATGGCTCCAGGATGTCTGGAGTCTTGAGAATTTGAAATTCTGTTCTGCATTTTTCCCCCTTTGATCAGAATTCTTCTATGGAAACTTTGATCAAAATGTTCAGTAATGGTAGCTGGATACCATCCAGTTTTTCTGGTCTCATGGCAAAAGAGGCACAGAGGCAATTAGCCACACATTCCATATCCTTCTCCTATTCCTGACTCTCCTTCCTTTCTTGTTTCAAGCAAGTAGAGACCAATTGTGCCTCGGATGTCTGCTTGCAAGCTTTTAAGACCCCACGCAGTACTGCCTGAGAGTTCTAAAACTGCGGTGCTTGACTTGTATAAGAATGCTCAGCCCACATCTGAGCCATGACTCCATCTTAGCTTTCGCTTATTTCCCTGCAACTGTCAAACCCTTAGATTTAAGTGCATAACAAAAAATTTCAACTGCAACAGGTTTTCTCTAGAGAAGCAAAACCAGTGAAGCATACATATATAGTTGTTTGGTGCCATCGAGTTGCCTCCAACTCACAGTGACCCTATGTTCCACATAATGAAACACCACTTGGTTCTGCGCCATCCTTACAATCGTTGCTATGCTTGAGCTCGTTGTTGCAGCCACTGTGTCAATCCACTTCGTCGAGGGTCTTCCTTTTTTCCGCTGACCCCGTACTTTACCAAGCAAGATGTCCTTCTCCAGGGACTGATCCCTCTTGACACGTCCAAAGTATGTAAGACGCAGTCTCGCCATCCTTGCCTCTAGGGAGCATTCTGGCTGTACTTCTTCCAAGTCAGATTTGTTCGTTTTTTTGGCAGTCCATGGTATATTCAATATTCTTCTCCAGTAGCACAATTTAAAGGCGTTAATTCTTCTTTGGTCTTCCTTATTCATTGTCCAGCTTTCACATGCATATGATGCAATGGAAAATACCATGGCTTGGGTCAGGCGTACCTTAGTCTTCAAGGTGACATCTTTGCTTTTCAACACTTTAAAGACGTCCTTTTCAGCAGATTTTCCCAATACAATTTGTCTCTTGATTTCTTGACTGCTGCTTCCATGGGTGTTGACTGTGGATCCAAGTAAAATGAAATCCTTGGCAACTTCAGTCTTTTCTCCGTTTGTCATGATGTTGCTTATCGGTCCAGTTGTGAGGACTTTTGTTTTCTTTATGTTGAGGTGTAATCCATACTGAAGGCTGTGATCTTTGATCTTCATCAGTAAGTGCTTCAAGTCCTCTTCACTTTCAGCAAGGAAGATTGTGTCATCTGTATAACACAGATTGTTAATGGGCCTTCCTCCAATCCTGATGCCCCATTCTTCTTCATATAGTCCAGTTTCTCAGATTATTTGCTCAGCATACACATTGAATAGGTATAGTGAAGGGATACAACCCTAACACACACTTTTCCTGACTTTAAACCATGCAGTATCCCCTTGTTCTGTCCGAACAATTGTCTCTTGATCTATGTACAATTCCTCATGAGCACAATTAAGTGTTTGGGAATTCCCATTCTTCGGAATGTTATCCATAATTTATTTTGATCCACACAGTCGAATGCCTTATCATAGTCAATAAAACACAGGTAAACATCTTTCTGGTATTCTCTGCTTTCAGCCAGCATCGATTTTACATCAGCAGTGATATCCCTGGCTCCACGTCCTCTTCTGAATCCGACTTGAATTTCTGGGAGTTCCCTGTTGATATACTGCTGCAGCCACTTGTGAGTGCTCTTCAGCAAAATTTTGCTTGTGTGTAATATTAATGATATTGTTCGCTAATTTCTGCCTTCGGTTGGATTACCTTTCTTGGGGATAGGCATAACTATGGATCTCTTCCAGTCGCTTGGCCAGGTAGCTGTCTTCCAAATTTCTTGGCGTAGATGAGTGAGCACTTCCAGTGCTGCATCCGTTTGTCGAAACATCTCAATTGGTATTCTGTTAGTTCCTGGAGACTTGTTTTTCTCCAGAGCCTTCAGTGAAGCCTGGACTTCTTCCTTCAGTACCTCTTGAAATGGTTGAATGTCCATCAATTCTTTTCAGTATAATAACTCTGTGTATTCCTTGCATTTTCTTTTGATGGTTCTTGTGTCGTTTAACATTTTCCTCATAGAATCCTTCACTATTCCAACTTAAGGCTTGAATTTTTTCTTCAGTTCTTTCAGTTTGACAAATACCAAGTGTGTTCTTCCCTTTTAGCTTTCTATCTCCAGCTCTTTGGACATGTCATTATAATATTTTACTTTGTCTTCTTTAGCTGCCATTTGAAATCTTCTGTTCAGTCCTTTTACTTCACCATTTCATCCTTTTGTTTTAGCTGCTTGATGTTCAAGAGCAAGTTTCAGAGTCTCTTCTGCCATCCATTTTGGCCTTTTTTTCTCCAGTCGTTTTAATGATCTCTTGCTTTCTTCACGTATGATGTCTTGATGTCATTCCACAAATCGTCTGGTCTTCGGTCATTAGTGTTCAATGAGTCAAATCTATTCTTGATGTGGTCTCTAAGTTCAGGTAGGGTATACCCAAAGTTGTACTTTGGCTCTTGTGGACTTGTTCTAATTTTTTTCAGTTTCAACTTGAAGTTGCATATGAGCAATTGATGGTCTATTCCGCAGTTGGCCCCTGGCCTCGTTCTGACTGATGATACTGAGCTTTTCCATATTTATACATATATACATGTTGTTGTTGTTATTAGGTGCCGTTGAGTCAGTTCTGACTCATAGCAACCCTATGCACAACAGAATGAAACACTGCCCGGTCCTGTGCCATCCTTCCAATCATTGTTATGCTTGAGCTCATTGTTGCAGCCACTGTGTCATTGAGGGTCTTCCTCTTTTCTGCTGACCCTGTACTTTGCCAAGCATGATGTCCTTCTCCAGGGACTGATCCCTCCTGGCAACATGTCCAAAGTATGTAAGATGCAGTGTCGCCATCCTTGCTTTTAAGGAGCATTCTGGTTGTACTTCTTCTAAGAGAGATTTGTTCACTGTTTTGGCAGTCCATGCTATACTCAATATTCTTCGCCAATACCACAAGTCAAAGGCATCAATTCTTCTTCGGTCTTCCTTATTCATTGTCCGGCTTTCACATGCATATGATGTGATTGAAAATACCATGGCTTGGGTCATGCACACCTTGGTCTTCAAGGTGACATCTTTGCTTTTCAACACTTTGAAGAGGTCCTTTGCAGCAGATTTACCCAATGCAATGTGTCTCTTGATTTCTTGACTGCTGCTGCCATGGGTGTTGACTGTGGATCCAAGTAAAATGAAGTCCTTGACAACTTCGATCTTTTCTCCATTTATCATGATATTGGTCATTGGTCCAGTTGTGACAGTTTTTGTTTTCTTTATGTTGAGGTGTAATCCATACTGAAGGCCATGGTCTTTGATCTTCATTAGTAAGTGCTTCAAGTCCTCTTTACTTTCAGCAAGCAAGGTTGTGTTCATCTGCATAACATGGGTTGTTAATGAGTCTTCCTCCAATCCTGATGCCCCATTCTTCTTCATATAGTCCAGCTTCTCGTGTTATTTGCTCAGCATACAGATTGAATTGGTATGGTGAAAGAATACAACCCTGACGCACACCTTTCCTGACTTTAAACCAATCCGTATCCCCTTGTTCTGTCCAAACAACTGCCTCTTGATCTATGTAAAGATTCCTCATGAGCACAATTAAGTGTTCTGGAATTCCCATTCTTTGCAATGTTATCCATAGTTTGTTATGATCCACACAGTTGAATGTCTTTGCATAGTCAATAAAACACAGGTAAACATCCTTCTGGTATTCTCTGCTTTCAGCCAGGATCCGTCTGACATCAGCAATGATATCCCTGGTTCCATGGCCTCTTCTGACACCGGCCTGAATTTCTGGCAGTTCCCTGTTGATATACTGCTGCAGCTGTTTCTGGATGATCTCCAGAATTTTGCTTGTGTGTGATATTGATGATATTGTTCTATGATTTCCACATTCAGTTGGATCACCTTTCTTGGGAATAGGCATAAATATGGACCTCTTCCAGTCATTTGGCCAGAAAGCTGTCTTCCATATTTCTTTGCATAGATGAGTGAGCACCTCCAGTGCTGCATCTGTTTGTTGAAACATCTCAATTGAAATTCCATCAATTCCTGGAAACTTGTTTTTTGCCAATGCCTTCAGAGCAGCTTGGACTTCTTCCTTCAGTACCATCGGTTCCTGATCGTATGCTACCTCTTGAAATGGCTGAACATCAACTAATTCTTTTTGGTATAATGACTCTGTGTATTCCTTCCATCTTCTTTTGATGCTTCCTGCATTGTTTATTATTTTCCGTATAGAATCCTTCACTATTGCATCTCTAGGCTTGAATTTCTTCTCCTGTTCTTTCAGCTTGAAAAACGCCCAGCATGTTCTTCCCTTTTGGTTTTCCATCTCCAGCTCCTTGCACATATCATTATAATACTTTACTTTGTCTTCTCGAGCTGCCCTTTGAAATCTTCTGTTCAGTTCTTTTACTTCATCAATTCTTCCTTTTACTTTAGCTGCTCGACGTTCGAGAGCAAATTTCAGAGTCTCCTCTGACATCCATCTTGGTCTTTTCTTTCTTTTTTGTCTTTTCAATGACCTCTTGCTTTCTTCATGTATAACGCCCTTGATGTCATTGCACAACTCTTCCAGTCTCCGGTCACTAGTGTTCAATCCGTCAAATCTATTCTTGAGATGGTCTCTAAATTCAAATGGGATATACTCACAGATTTGTTCTGATTTTCTTCAGTTTCAGCTTGAACTTACATATGAGCAACTGATGCTGTTCCACAGTCAGCCCCTGGCCTTATTCTGACTGATGATATTGAGCTTTTCCGTCGTCTCTTTCCACAGATGTAGTCAATTTGATTTCTGTGTGTTCCATGCAGTGAGGTCCATGTGTATAGTCGCCGTTTATGTTGGTGAAAAGAAGGCATTTGCAATGAAGAAACTGTTGGTCTTGCAAAATTCTATCATTCAATTTCCGGCATTGTTTCTATCACTTAAGGCCATATTTTCCAACTACTGATCCTTCTTCTTTGTTTCCAACTTTTGCATTCCAATCACCAGTAATTATCAATCCATCTTGATTCCATGTTCGATCAATTTTAGACTGTAGCAGCTCATAAAAATCTTCTATTTCTTCATCTTTGGCCCTAGTGCTTGGTGTGCAAATTTGAGTAATAGTCGTATTAACTGATCTTCCTTGTAGGCGTATGGATATTATCCTATCACTGACAGCGTTGTACTTCAGGATAGATCTTGAAACGTTCTTTTTGGTGATGAATGCAACACCATTCCTCTTTAAGTTGTCATTCCCAGCATAGTAGACTATATGATTGTCCAGTTCAAAATGGCCAATACCTGTCCATTCCAGCTCACTAATGCCTAAGAAATCCATGTTTATGTGTTCCATTTCATTTTTTTACAGTTTCCAATTTTCCTAGATTCATACTTCGTACATTCCAGGTTCTGATTATTAATGGGTATTTTCAGCTGTTTCTTCTCATTTTGAGTTGTGCCACATCAGCAAATGAAAGTCCTAAAAGCTTTACTCCATCCACGTCATTAAGATCGACTCTACTTTGAGGAGGCAGCTCTTCCCGTCATCTTTTGAGTGTCTTCCAACCTGGGGGGCTCATCTTCCAGCACTATATCAGACAATGTTCTGCTGCTATTCCTAAGGTTTTCACTGTCTAATGCTTTTCAGAAGTAAACTGCCAGGTCCTTCTTCCTAGTTTGTCTTAGTCTGGAAGCTCAGCTGAAACCTGTCCTCCATGGGTGACCCTGCTGGTATCTGAATACTGGTGGGATAGCTTCCAGCATCATAGCAACATGCAAGCCCCCATAGTATGACAAACTGACAGATGCGTGGTGGACATATATATATATATATATATGTACACACATATATAAAATATGTAAACGCTGGTAGTGTAGTGGTTAAGAGGTACAACTGCTAAACAAAAAGTCAGCAGTTTGAATCCAGGAGGCACTCCTCAGAAAAGCTATGGGACAGTTCTACTCTGTCCTATAAGGTCACTGTGAGTTGGAATTGACTCAATGGCAACAAGTTTTTATATATATTTATATTTATACACATATGTAGACATACATACGCAGGGAGAGAGAGAGAGAGTGCAATTTACATCAAGGAAATGGCTCACACAGCTGTACAGGCTGGAAAGTCCAAAGTCTGTGGGTCAGGTTGGAGGCAGATAAGCTGATATCTCAAGTCCCAAGAACTGGAGGTCAGATGAGGAGCCAGCTACAGGATCCGGACCAAGTAAAAACCAGTGAGTTTTGCCAGAAAGTCCACCTGCACTGGATGGAGGTCACACTCCCAAAGAAACTCCCTTTGGATTGATTGGCTGCTCATAGCAGATCTCATCATGGAGGTGATTACATTATATCTGATCTCATTACGGAGATGATTACATCATTACATAGCTGCCAGACTCCATCATAACTGCTAAACCACTGAGAATCGTGGCCCAGCCAAGTCAACACACAGCCTTAACAATTACAATGGGCTTAAGCACATAACAAAAGAAACATTTTTCTCTGTGGTTAAACTAAAGATATGGAAGGAATGTTCCTAAGGGAGGGTCTTTACAGTAGGCCCTCATCAGGAATCCACTCTGCAGCCCTCAGGAAATGTTTTAAGATTTGTGACCGCCCTGTCAAAAAAAAAGAAGAAATTTTTTTTTTTTTTGTAAAAACCCTCTTAGTCATGTATTTAAACTAACCAACCCAAAGAGCCCACAATTGTGTTTCCAACCAATCGCTGTAAAACTCCTCTTCGAGTTGTCCTGCCTCCTGCTTAGCTAATCTCACAACTTTCAGTCAGAATGTTGTATTTTACCTAATGAATATGCCTCTGTGACTCCGCCATTTTGGGCTGTTTGATTTCACTAGGAAAACAGAAGAGAATGTGCACAAGCTCCTACCACCCCATCTATTCACCAGCAGCTCTATCCAACTATTGATTCTTCCCTCCTATTACTATGGATGACTTGTCCATGCTCCTAGACAGGGCAACTCACCCAGCAGTGGTGAGCTGGAGCTGGCTCATACGGGTTTTTGAGAGCTGATTGTTAAAATTTTGGAAATTTTGTGAGCTTGTTATTAAACCATTGGTAACTTAGAATCAGTCACAATGGGAATTTTTAGACTATGAAAAGCATCAAATGCCTCAAATCAGTGCTCTCACTTTCTCAGAGTGGGTTGTTAAATATTTTGTTGTTGGTGGTAGTTGCCTTCAAGCTGGTTCTGACTCATTATGACCTTATGTATAACAGAATGAAGTGTGCTGGTGCTACACCATTTTCATGATCTTTCACATATTTGAGCCAGTTGTACCCCTTGCCTATTCATGTGATATATATATGTGTGTGTGTATGTATATATATATTCCAAACCAAACCCACTGCTGTCAACTCGATTCCAACTCATAGCTACCCTATAAGAACAGAGTAGAATTGCGCCATAGGGTTTCCAAGGCTCTAAATCTTTACGGAAGCACACTGCCACATCTTTTTTCCACAGAGCAGGGGGTGGATTTGAACCGCTGACCTTTTTGGTTAGCAGCTGGGCACCACTTTTGATAAAGTACATATAACATAAAAATTACCGCTTACATTTTTTATTTATATATATCTACGTATAAATGGCTGCTAACCAAGAGGTCAGCAGTTCAAATCCGCCAGGCGCTCCTTGGAAAACCCCATGGGGCAGTTCTACTCTGTCCTATAGGGTCGCTATGAGTCGGAATCGACTCAACGGCAGTGGATGGTGGACATATAAATATGTAAATATTTAACATACAAATTATATAATATTTATAATATAAATATTATGTAATTATTTATAATATAAATATTATACAATTATATATAATATTTATAATATATAAATACATATAAATGTATAAAATGATGTTTTCATGTTTTAAAACTTCATGTAACTGGTTCAATACAGCACGTTTTCTGGTAATAACATTCCCCCACAAAATTGTTTATGAGATGCATTTAGTTTGATATGTGTAACTCTGGTTGAACCATTTTTACTGCCCCTCCTACCCTAGAAGAAGGTAAGTTTCGTGAAGGCACAGATTTTTGTTGGTTTTGTTCCATGCTAAATTCCTAGCATTTAAAATAGTGCCTGGCACAAAGCAAGCTCAGCGCGTATTTATTTGGTGGAATGAATGGGGTGTACCGAAAGCTCTATCCCTGCCACTTGTTTAAGAACCTTGTTGTTTTTCAGAAGCCTAGAGACCTTAACACACAAACCACTTAAGTTTTCAAGCCAATCCAAGGATTCATTTTGCATATCCTTTCCAACCAGAAGAGGGCAAACTTAAGGGAAGAATGAGTAGGTAAGAGACTGAAACGAAGCCAAAACCAAACGCATTGCCGTCCACTTGATTGTTCTTAATAGCGACTCTATTGGACAGAGTAAAATTGTCCTGTGGGATTTCCAAGGCTGTAAATCTTTACAGAAGCGAACTGCCACATCTTTCTCCCGTAGAACAGCTGGTGGGTTCACACTGCGGACTCTTCGGTTAGCAGCTTAACTACTGCGCCACTAGGGCTTCTAGTGGAAGTCTTAAAGTTCCTTATTTCATGATGGAAGTAAGAAATGTAACCCACTAACCACTGCCGTCGAAGAAATGGAAGCAAATCTCAAATGAGGGGCCCCACTTGATTTTTTACTTGATTTAAGGGCTCAAGTCCACCAGGTGGCAGCACGAGCATGCTAGAACCTTGAATCTCTTCAAGCGGAAGGGAGTCCCAACACGTTTTCTGCTTTATTTCTTTCGGTGAACTAATTTTTTTTGTTAACATTAGTTTCCTGCAGCTTTATGTAAGTCATCGCTTTATATTTTCTCTTACATTTGGCAATATTAAATTAAAATTTTTGGAGCAACATAGGTTAAAAATTTTTTTTATTTCGATAAAGTACGTGTAACATATTGCCATATTAATCATTTTAAATTGTATAATTTAGTGTTTTTTTTTAAATATATTCAAAATATTGTTGGTTGTGTAACCAACACCACTATTAAATTCCAAAACTTTTGCATCACTGAAAAAGAAACCTCGTACTCATTAAAGGCTGAAAGTGGAGAATACCAGAAAGATGTTTACCTGTGTTTTATTGACTATGCGAAGGCATTCAACTGTGTGGAGCATAAAAAATTATGAATGGTATTGGTTTAAAAATTAGAAAAGGTGTGTGTCAGGGTTGTATCCTTTCACCATACCTATTCAATCTGCATGCTGAGCAAATAATCTGAGAAACTGGACTATATGAAGAAGAATGGGGCATCAGGATTGGAGGAAGACTCATTAACAACCCGCGTTATGCAGATGACACAACCTTGCTTGCTGAAAGTGAAGAGGACTTGAAGCACTTACTAATGAAGATCAAAGACCACGGTCTTCAGTATGGATTACACCTCAACATAAAGAAAACAAAAATTCTCATGACTGGACCAATAAGCAATATCATGATAAGCAGAAAAGATTGAAGTTATCAAGGATTTTATTTGACTTGGATCCACAATCAACATCCATGGAAGCAGCAGTCAAAAAATCAAACAACTTATTTCACTGGGCAAATCTACTGCAAAAAACCAAAACCCACTGGTGTCGAGTCCATTCGACCCTATACGGCAGAGTAGAACTGCCCCCACAGAGTTTCCAAGGAGCGCCTGGTAGATTCAAACTGCCAATCTTTTGGTTAGCAGCCGTAGCACTTAACCACTACGCCACCAGGGTTTCCAAATCTGCTGCAAAAGACCTCTTTAAAGTGTTAAAAAGTAAAGATGTCACTTTGCGGACTAAGGTATGACTGACCCAAGGCATGGTACTTTCAATCACCTAATACGCATGTGAAAACTGGACGATGAATACGGACAGCCAAAGAAGAACTGATGCCTTTGAGTTATGGTGTTTTGGGAAGAATATTGACTGTATTATGGACTGGCAGAAGAACAAACAAGTCTGTCTCGGAAGAAGTACACCCAAAATGCTCCTTTAAGAAGCAAGGATGGTGAGACTGTTTCACCTACTTTGGATATGTTATTGGGAGGGACTAGACCCTGCAGAAAGGACATCGTGCTTAGTAGAGTGTCAGTGAAATATAGGAAGACCTTCAACAAGATAGATTGACACAATGGGTTCGAACACAGCAATGATTTTTTTAAATTAATTTTTATTGTGCTTTAAGTGAAAGTTTACAAATCAGGTCAGTCTCTCATACAAAAATTTACATACACCCTGCCATACACTCCTAATTGCTCTCCCTTTAATGAGATAGCACAGTTTTTCCCTCCACTCTCTCTCCCCTTGTCCATTCGGGTAGCTTCTGGCCCCCTCTGCCCTCTCATCTCCCCTCCAGACAGGAGATGCCAACATAGTTTCATGTGTCCACTTGATCCAAGAAGCTTGTTCTTCACCAGTATCATTTTCCATCCCCTATTCCAATCCAATCCCCGTCTGAAGAGTTAGCTTTGGGAATGGTTCCTGCCTTGGGCTAACAGAAGGTCTGGGGACCATGGCCTCCAGGGTCCCTCCAGTCCCAGTCTGACCATTAAGTCTGGTCTTTTTATGAGAATTTGGGGTCTGCTTCCCACTGCTCTCCTGCTCCCTCAGGGTTTCTCTGTTGAGTTGCCTGTCAGGGCAGTCATCGGTTGTGGCCAGTCACCATCTAGCTCTTCTGGTTTCAGGCTGATGTAGTCTCTGGTTTATGTGGTCCTTTCTGTCTCTTAGGCTCATAATTACCTCGTGTCTTTGGTGTTCATCATTGAACAATGATTTTAAGAATGGCGTGAGACCGGGAAGTGTTTGGTTTTTTTGTACATAGGGTTGCTATGAGTTGGAAGCGACTTGATGGCACCTAACAACAACAATACAAAAACAATACCTATTAATTAGTCATTCCTCATCCTTCCCTTGCCTCACCTCTCTAATGTACTTTCTGTTTCTATGGATTTGCCTATTTGGATATTTCATATAAATGGAATCATACAATATGACAGTGCAGATTTTTTGTAATATCACTTATCTTATTTTTGTTGTTGTTAAGACTATATACAGCAAAGCATACACCAATTCAACAGTTTCTACGTATACAATTCAGTTACACTGACTACAGTCTTCGAGTTGTGCAACCGTTCTCGCCCTCCCTTTCCAAGTTGTTCCTCTTCCATTAACAAAAACTCACTGTCTCCTAAGTTGTTTCTGTAATCTTTTGAGTTGCTGTTGTCAGTTTGATCCCATACAGACAGGTCTTAAAAGGACACAATGCTCAAGACAGACATTCTTTACCAATTAAGCTAAACTATTGTTTGGTTTTGGAGACCCTCCTGGCATAATGGTTAAGAACTTGACCGTTAACCAGAAGGTCAGCAATTTGAACCCACCAACTACTCTTGGAAACCCTATGGGGCAGTTCTACTCTGCCTTATGGGGTTGCTATGAGTCGGAATCAACTGGCAGGCAATTCATTTGAGAATTTTTTATTGTTTAGTTTTAAGAAGAATTCAGGGGATATTTTTATTTAATGTTTAAGAATTATCTTAGGGCAATAGTTTCAGGGGTTCATATAGCCTTCATGACTCCAGAAAGTATGGATTTCATGAAAATTTGAAATTCTGTTCTACGTTTCCCCCCTTTTGATCAGGATTCTGCTATAGAATTTTTTGATCGAACTCTTCAGTAATGGTAGCTGGGCACCATGCAGTTCTTCTGGTCTCATGGCAAAGGAGGTAGTTGTTTATGGAGGCAATTAGCCACACATTCCACTTCCTCCTCTTATTCCTTACTCTCCTTCTTCCTCTATTTTTTCCAGGCAAATAGAGACCAATTGTTGTATCTTAGATGTCTGCTAGCAAGCTTTGAAGACCCCAGGCACTATACAACAAACTAGGAGGTAGAACAGAAGCACTAAACACATTATTAGGCCAATTAACTGGGATGTCATATGAAATCATGACCTCAAACCTCCACCCCAAGGAACCAAATCCTATGAGGTGTTTGGATGTACAGAAGCAGCCTCAATAGCTAGTCTTTTTTTTTTTTTTTGGTCATTGTAAATATATCTATTACACAACTTTTGGCAATATGGATTTTTAATGAACTAATAATTTCTGGTGTCAGAATAAGGCTATGCTTTAGGACTTTCATCTAAAATGTCAAGATTATGTACAGGATAGGGAAAATACAGTTTTGGAGCAATTAGTAAACCTAACTTACTTTAATATTTCATAATAGAGTCTTAAAGAGTACCAAAATTGGATATTCCTCCCCTTTGGGGCAGGAATGCATTTTAGTTCTTTTGATTACAGTGAGATAAAGGATGAAGGATCAAAGTAACAAAGACTGATTAGGAGGGATTAAAAAACCAGAAAACCAAACCCAGTGCCGTCAAGTCGATTCCAACTCATAGCGACCCTGTTGGACAGGGTGGAACTGTCCCATAGAGTTTCCAAGGAGCACCTGGCAGATTTGAACTGCCAACCCTTTGGTTTGCAACCATAGCACTTAACCAGTACACTACCAGGGTTTCCTAGGAGGGATGATGTCCACTTAATTTCCTAGCACATAAAATGCAAAGCAAGATCTGGACATTACCCATCATGTTTACCTGTTGAAGGTGGATTCTCCCTGGAGTTGGTATGCAAATGGTTTGTGGTAGGTTTTGCCCACAGTCCACAGCAAAGCACTTATGGGATCAGCCGGGCTATTGCCATCAAAGGTTGGGGGAGAAACAATAGGGGTTTGTCTTTTCCCTTTTATTTATAACTTTCCCTAGAATAGGAATTGTGAATTCATAACAATATCTAGCTACGACAATTTTATCTTGTGATACCCAGAAACTAGATTCTTCCAATGTGTTTATATGGGCAACTATATCAAGAACAAAAACAAACAGAATTTGTAAACCAAGAGGAAGAAGTGGGTTTGAAGGTGTTTCAAATTCTCCTGCAATACAGATAGCAGCAGGGAGCTACAAAGGCTTTTCCTCAGAGCAAGTCAATGGCTGTTAACCCCTTTGCTGCCCATGAAAAAGAAAATCGTTATAGGTAGGTGTGAGGGAATGTCAGCCCTGAGAGGATATTTTTTTAGGGGCTTCCCCAACACCTAGTTAATATCTTCTTTGGTTACAAACACAGAAAGATACATGTACTTTAAAAACTGGAATTAACTGAAATAAACGTGACAGAAACCTAAGGAGAAAGTGACTATTCCTAACTAGTAAATTTACATAACAATAGGAACAGCCAGCTTTGCCTTGAAGATAACAACAACAACAGCAACAATGACAACAAAATTCAAATTTTAAAAAGTTCAAAGAAAAGACAGGCACAATTCCATGGAATAAGATTTTTGCTCGTTTATTATCATTTGTTATTATTATTATGTTTGCTATAGTTGCCACCGTGTTGATTCTGACTTATGGTGATTTCATGTGTGTCAGAGTAGGACTGTGCTCCACAGGATTTTCAATGACCGATTTTTTGGAAGTAGATCACCAGGCCTTTCTTCCAAGGCACTTCTGGGTGGACTCAAACTTATAACCTTTTGGGTAGCAGCTGTGATGGTTAATGTTATGTGTCAACTTCGCTAGGCTATGATACTCAATGATTTGGCAGACACTATGTGTCACCGCTCACCTTGTGATCTGATGTGAGCAGCCAATCAGTTGAAAGAGGAGTTTCTTTGGGGGTGTAGCCTGCCTCCAGTATATAAGTGGATGTTCTGGCAAAGCTCTTACTCTTTCCTGAGCCTGCACTCTTCTCATCATCTGACATCTGGTTCTTGGGACATAGCCTGCAGAAGCCTTCAGCCTGCCTCTTGACCTGAAGGTTTTGGATTCGCCAGTCCTTACCTGCCTGTGAGCCAGGAGAGGCCTCCGTTCTGTTGCCTGACCTTGTCTCACCAGTGGAAGCCTTTAGCCTGCTGCCTGACCCATGGATTTAGGACTTCCAGCCCCCACTATTGTGTGAGGCATTTCCTTAAGTAAATCTCTCTCTGTATATTTTTATATATGCTTCACTGGTTTTGCTCCTCTACAGAACCCAGAACAACTAGCAGCTGAGCTAGTTAACGATTTGTATCACCCAGGGACTCCATTAAATATTTACTAAATGTCTATTATCTGCCTTGTATTCTGCTAGTTGGGAGTTCCTGGGTGGTGAAATGGTTAACATGCTCAGCTTCCAAAAAAAAAAATCAGTCATTGAAAACCCTATAGAGCATAGCTCTACTATGACACACATGGGGTCGTCATGAGTCAGAATCAACTTGAAGGCAAATGGTACTGTCATTAAGTACACTCTACTAAATATACCATGATCAAGAGGATTGGATTGCCCTCAAATATTCAAGTCTGAATATTTTAATTGAAAATGACCCCAACAAAGAATAAAAGAGGGAGGTGTCTGAAGAAGCCAGCATGACCATATGGGGCATTTTCTAATTCAGATTGTAATAGAAAAGAGTGTATGTACAATAGAAATAAGGACACGTGACTAAGGAAAGTATGTCATAAATTTGTGAAATCGGCATCAGGAAGCTTACAAGCCCTAAATGAGTTGAGAATTGGAAAACCACTAAGGACAATAGAAGAACTTTATAAGACATATTCTGAGCCAGGTGATAAAGGAAGAGTTAGGCTTGATGCTTGGGGTCGACTGTGTAATATGGACAAATGACAGAGAGTACATAGAACTCTGAGTCTGTCTTCTGTGTCAGAGAGAATGGTCTTCAGACAGAAAAAGGTAAAACAAATGCATTAGAAGGAACTATAGGCCAAGATGGATGAAGACATGTGAGAAAGTAGTTGTGCAGAGATCTAAGGAATTTTCAGTCATCTAGGTTCAAATCCACACATTCACTCCATGAAAGAAAGACCTGGTGATCTGCTCCTGTACAGATTACAGCCTAAAAAACTTTATGGGGCTGTTCTGTTCTGTTACGTGAGGTCGCTATGAGTTGAAATAGACTCGACGGTGCCTAACAACTATAACCACCTACATGAATTATATCCCAGCATACTCAGAGAACCCTAAATAAGTAGTTAGACTGATGTTCTTTTATTTAAAAAATCCAAGAGAATGAAAATCAACATTGGATATTGGCAAATACAGTGGCAATTTTCCAAAAGGAGAAAGTAGATTACCCAAACTATGTATTGGTGAAATTAATTTTGATTCTAGGCAAGATTCAAGAAAGGGTTATTCAAAGTATGGTTTATGTGCCCGTACAAAGGAAACATATTATTAGAAATGAGAGTTTTCTGGGACATGTATTTTCAGATTAACCTAATTTTCCCTTTTTGGCAGGATTAATGGATTTATAAATGAAGAAATGCAAAAGCCAAAAAAACTAAACCCATTGCCGTCAAATTGCTAATGACCCTATAGGACAGAGTAGAACTGCCCCACAGGGTTTCCAAGGCTGTAAATTGTTACAGAAGCAGACTGCCACCTCTCCTGCAGAGCGGCTGGTGGGTTCGAACCCCTGATCCTTTGGTTAGCAGCCAAGCTCTTTAACCTCTGTACCACCACAGCTCCTTGGAAGAAATGCAAATAACAATAAATCTTGACTTCCATAGGAGTTGGAATACAATTCTGTCTTAGTCATCTAGTGCCGCTATGACAGAAATGCCACAAATGGATAGTTTAATGAAGAGAAGTTGATTCTCCCACTGTCTAGTAGGCTACAAGTCCAAATTCAGAGAGTCAGCTCCAGGGGAAGGTTTTCTCTCTCTGTAGGCTCTGGAGGAAGGTCCTTGTCATCTCAGCGCAGGGCCCTCAAGTCCAAAGATTGCGCTCTGCTCCCAGTGCTGCTTTCTTGGTGGTGTGAGGTCCCCCTGTTTGCTTGCTTCTCTCTTTTACATCTCAAAAGAGATTGGCTTGAGATACTATCTAATCTTGTAGACCTCATCAATATAACTGCACAGTGATGGGATTTACAACACACAGGGAAATCATATCAGATGATAAAATGGTAGACAATTATACAGTCATATAAGGGAATCATGACCTAGCAAAGTTGACAGATGTTTTTGAAGGACATAATTCAATCCGTGGCAGTTTCTCATAATACCTTCCAGATTCCAAGGTCTTTGAGTATATAGGACTATACCTCATTTATCTCTGTGTCCTCCAGTGCGTGGAACAATGCATACTTTTTGGTTAAAGTGTGTGCTCTGCGTCCAAACACTTTGGACTTCAGAGTAGCTGGGGCTGGGGCCTGGGGACCATAGTTTTGGGAGACATCTAGGTCAATTGGCATAACAAAGCTTATTAAGAATATGTTCTACATTCCACTTTGGGGAGTGGTGTCTGGGGTCTTAAAAGCTTGAGAGCGGCCATCTAAGATACATCTGTTGGTCCCACCCCACTTGGAGCAAAGGAAAATGAAGAAAACCAAAGACAAAAGGAAAATATTAGCCCAAAGGACTAAAGGACCGCATGAACCAGAGATCCAACAGCCTGAGACCAGAACTAGACGGTTTCTGGCAACCACCAATGACCCCCTTAACAGGGAACACAACAGAAGTCTTGGGTGGAGCAAGAGAAAAATGTAGAACAGACCTCAAATTCATGTAAAAAGACCAGACTTAATGGTCTGACAAAGACTGGAGGAACCCCCAAAACTATGGCCCCCACATGTACTGTTAACCCAGAACTGAAACCATTCCCGAACTCACTCTTCAGACAAAAGTAGACAGGACTACTTATTAGTTCAATCAGATATTCAATCAGATATCCCGATATACATTGGGAGCACGATGAGAAAGCAGGAAGGGATTGGAACTGGCCTAGTGGACCTGGTGAAGCCGGGGTGGAAAGAGGGAGTGTGCTGTCACATTGTAGGGATTGCAACTAACATCACAAAACAATACATGTATAAATTTTTGTATGAAAAATTAACTTGAGCTGTAAACTTTCACCTAAAGCACAATTTTTTAAAAAAAAGTGTGTGCTCTGGATAAACAAATACATTAATTAAAAGAAGGATGCAGAAATATAACTCAGTTGCTTGTATAAATTGAATGGTTAATGGTTGGATAACCAAAGAATCAATATCAATCCATATAAATAAAAAATTCAAGTTGTGAAACATAGGTTTAGGACAATACCATCCTGGTTTTGAAAATAATATATTGGCATAAAAAATAGAATATGGATTACTGGTGGAAGCATAAACTAGGATAACTGTTCTGGAAGGCAATATTTAGTAAAATTAAGAATATGTGTACTCTATAACCAAGCAATTTGACTCCTGAGTATATCCCAGAGAAACATTTTAGAGCTCTATAAGGAAACAGAAATAAGAATGTTCATAAGGGTTTTGTTTTTAACAAAGAATGAGAAGCAACAAAATTTCCATCACTGGGGCAGTTCCTTAGACCTGGGCGAGAGGGACCTCTGCTCTGGACCTGGCACTTTAGAAGCCTCTGCTTCTCACAACAACACAAAAAGTACTTTTATTAAAGTACACATGGTGCCTGAGTTACTGACCTGGTACTTAGGCTGGCACAGTCTGACCAGTAACCCTAAATATCCGCTGTTATGGCTAACACTGTTCAGGCTCCAGGGAAATGCACCCATATATCTTGTCATATGTCCTTAAAAGGGGCTAAATTAGAATGTTGTGAAGGCCTATGAGTTGTACTCCTGCCAACATTACAGATACTTTGGAGTATGGGGAGCATTTGGGTGCCAGGTAAGGGAGAAAACAGATTAATTACTTGACTATTCTTTCCTCTAGTGTGAATGCCTTAGATTTTTGCATAATAAGGTATCTTTTCACAGTCGTGCTGAGTATACATTTCTTTGCTTTTCTAGTGTTCCTATTCATGGTACTCACAAATTAGCATAGTAGCTGAGGAGCCTTCACAATAGTGACCAATTCACATTGCTGAATGTGTATATGTATGGCTTAAACATAGAAAAAATAAAATAAAATGTGGCAACTAAATGGACACTGAATGCCAGAATTGGGAATAGCTTTATTTTAATAAAAATATTGGAAAGTATTTAGTTAAATTCATAAAACACAGAAATAAAAATTTACCATTATTTAAATAATTTTTATTTAGTATTCTGATATCATTAATTATAATTTATAAATTGCTTTTTTACTTTAATAAATCATTTTGAATTTATTAGAATATTTTAGAAGGAAACATCTTCTGGAAATGCATGTAAAATTTAATTTTAATTTTTTACTTTTACATTTATTTTTTAAATGAAAATATATTTAAGTTGTGTAAACACTGAATATATTCCATTTTATCTTTTATTCTGAATCACTGAGAATAAATACAAGTCAAGGTCATGAAGTTGTTGTTGACTGCTGTCCAGGTGACCCCTGCCTTATAGCAACCTGTGGTGCAGTGAATCACTTAATATGACCCTTCTTAGCCATAGTCTTTTTGACTCCCACACCAGGATTGGGTGGGACTATGCAAATAAGGTGCTTGTGGTCCACAAAGGAGATTGGACAATTTTCTAATAATGTAAATAAGATGCATGGCACACTTGTGGGGGTGGGACCATGCAAATAGGTGTAAGGAAACTTAATGAAGGAATTGGTCAGTTTTCCCACCCCTCTAGGCTCAAAGGGAGAAGGCAGAGAGAGAGAGGTGCTGTAACATGGAAGACAGAAAGAGGCAGCAGAGGCAGGAGAACCAGGACAGAGAGGGAGAGCTGTAACATTGGAGATGGTGAGAAGCAGCAGCAGAGAAACAGCAGCAGCAGAACTAGAAGACCGGCAGGAGACAGCGTATTGGGCTTCCCAGCCCACGAAGTGAGAGAGCTGAACGCCTTCATGCTGAGGCTTACTGAAGGAGTGAGGTGCCTCTGAGTACTTATTAGCAGAGATAAAAAAGCTTTGTAACAATTGCCTGAGCAGAGTAGAGGCCAGGCCAAGGGGCCAAGGGCCAGAGAGAGTCCTGCCTGTGGGCATGGCTGAGAAGAAGCTGTCCTGATCAAAGAACTGTATCATGAGTCATTTCTTTCTTTTTTTCATTGTGCTTTAGGTGAAAGTTTACAGCTCAAGTTAATTTCTCATACAAAAATTTATACACATATTGTTTTGTGATATTAGTTGCAATCCCCATAATGTGACAGCACACTCCCTCTCCCCTCCCCATCCCAGGTTCTGTGTGTCCATTCAACCAGTTCCTGTCCCTTCCTGCCTTCTCATCCTACTTTTGTGCAGGAGTTGCCAGTTTGGTCTCTTATATCTGATTGAACTAAGAATCACATTCCTCATGTGTATTATTTTTTGTTTTATCTTTGTCTGAAGAGTGGGCTTCGGGATTGTGAGTTGTTTCTGATCCTAGTAAACCCCATAATCATGAGTATTGTCTGTGAGCTCTGTGTGGCCATTGCAATGAATTATTGAGCTCAGCAGGGAAATACAAAGTGTCGTGGGAGGGACAATTGGTGTCAGGATTGGTAAAAAGGTTGGAGAGCAGAGGCATGTCTGACCTCCACCTCATAGGAGTCTTGGGTTGTTGATCTTGATTCTCCTTCCCCCTTGTGAAATTAGAGGAGGTCAGATGCTGCTGCCATGTCATTTTTACCCACCCCCATGGTCTACTGTGATCCATAGAGTTTTCATTGGCTAATTTTTTGGAAGTAGATCACCAGACTTTTCTTCCTAGTCTGTCTTAGTCTGGAAGCTCAGCTAAAACCTGTTCAGCATCATAGCAACACACAATCTACAGCTGGCAGATGATTGGTGGGTTTGCTTGGAGTGTATTTTAGAAAATCCAAAAGTAGAGATCAAAGAGGAAAAAAAAACTGAAAATACAAGAAATCAAAAGTCTTTAAAAGAGGAAGCCTGCTTAAATTTTTTAAACTTGGAAACAATGAAAGCAAAGAGACTTCTGTTGAGCATGACCCACATAAGACACATAAGGAGACTACAAATTATTTAATGAAGTTTTAATATCAGATTAATACAATGAAAAGAAAAAAGAAAACTATTCTCTCCAAATCCATAACTCGAACAGGTCAGATGAAATCCCTGCAATTTTACAGTTCTTACTAAATGAAGATTTAATAACTGATCAAAACAAGTAGTGTTAAAAAGAGAACTATGCACATCAAATTCACAATTCAGAAGCAACAGATTTAATTCTGTATTGCCTCTTAGAAAGTGAAGAACATCACATTAATGCAATCAGCAAGTTGGGTGAGAAAGAGGAACCCTCTGAGGCTTTTCAATGTTTGTTGAGCAGTGGTCCTGAATAATGGCCATCATTCTTATGATGGTGTGAGAACTTTTTTTTAGCAAAATGCAATTTGTTTCAAATCAATAAATTATAATTTTTCATTTCCATTTAGCAGAATTTTAGTATTTTACACCAAGATTCTGTCAAATGCAGCAAAAAATGAGAGAAATTGTCTTTTATATTCTAAGTTCAAAGGCAATGTATCTTGTTACACTGTGACATGTCTCACAACCAGTTTTCAAGATCAGCTTTGGCCAATAAAGTTACTTGTGACTAGAAACATTTATGACTCTGATAACAAGATCAACTTTATTACTGTCACACACAGAAAAACATGTTATTACTGGAAATGGGGGGTGGGGGAAAGGCTGAATAAACAGCAAACAATGATAGTATCAACAGATGCAAGTAAATGCTGGTGTAGAACATACTGTGATCCTCTTAAAATAATATTTTAACAGCACAATATATACAGAAAATAATGAAATATTCCTAGGTTTAGAATAAATAATTTTGAAATCTGAAGCTAGAATGGCTAAACATTTAAGATAGATAATTAATGAAACCAATGATCACTGCCTAGGATGAAAAATTTTAAATAAGATTATTAATTTAATGGTTAATAAAGGGAGAAGAAATCATACATAAAATTAAATGTTTACATTATTCACTTCAACTACATTGTTCAAAGTCATGCTGAATAATTATACACACAAATACAAACACACTGATATTTAAACTACCTGAAGGAAACAGAGGTGGAAAATAAATGTTTCACTGGTTTTACACCTGTTGTAAAAAGTACAGGTTTTTTGGTTTAAGTGAAGAGCTAGAAAACATTTTTCAACTTCAGGCATCTATTTAAAGATTGTCGAAGGCAAGGCTAAGAAACAGGTCTGGATGGCCTCAGAGGCGCATTTTCTTCTCTGCTTCAGTTGCTTAGCAGAAAGCTGGCTCAGCTGGACTGAGCTGTCTGCAGAGGACAGCTAGCTGCAGGTAGGTATTCTTCAAGGCTCTTTCCAAGGCCCTCTGCATGCAGACCTCAGCCCTTGGTTTGCACACTCTTTAGTGTTCTTCCTAGACCTGAAATCCCTTGATACAGTTCTTATTTACTTAGAGAAGCTGGGTCTTCCCTACTTTTTCTTCTTAGTCCAACCGATAAATATGTAACACAGTGAAAGGGCAAAGTCTAGCATGTATAGCTCATTGACTCATGCAGGCCCCTGGAACTTTGGTCAAAGTGCATTTAGAACACCTATGCTAGGCCTATGCTATGAGATAGTGAGAATTCAGGGTACTGCGTATGATCTACAAGAAACTCTGTGTTATAGACACACCATGTGGTGCTGACAGTGTGTATCTACAGCTCTGTGACTTTCCTGTCCTCCCAGGAAAAACAATGCCTATAATAAAAGCCTTGCTAAAGATAAAATGTACATGCCATAATTGTAGCCAGAAATCCAGAAGCATCCTTTTTTTTTTTCATAATAGTTTCAAAGTTTTTATTATATATTCCCGTGCAATTCTCAAAAGAACCAGGCTTTCCTTTTTCACAACCATCACTCTTAAGAGAAACGGCAAGGACAGAAGAAGATTCTTTAGGGATCACAGCTTTTTTTTTTTAATTGTACTTTAGATGAAGGTTTACAAAACAAATTAGCTTCTTGATAAACAGTACACATATTGTTTTATGACATTGGTTAACAAACCCACTACATGACAACACTCTCCCTTCTCAACCTTGGATTCCCTATTACCAGCTTTCCTGTCCCCTTCTGTCTTCTAGCCCCTGTCCCTGGGCTGGTGTGCCCCTTTAGTCTCATTTTGTTTTATAGGCCTGTCTAGTCTTTGGCTGAAGGGTGAACCTCAAGAGTGACTTCATTCCTGAGCTAAAAGGGTGTCTGGGGGCCATACTCTCGGGGTTGCTTCATAGCTTTTTTATCCATCTCTTCACACTTATAGGAGTGTTCAAGCACATAGTTCTCTGACTGGCCAGTGTTAGGGCTAACAAACACTAATGAATAACTAGTAAATAAACAAATAATAAAAAACTAATCGACACTGCCCTTTCTTTCACCCTGTAGTTTCCCAATGCCTTTGTATTATTAGAAGGATTGATTATCCTGGGAAATAGGGAGTTCAATATAGTAATTTAAGAATTGTATGGGATTAAAGACATGTAGAAGCAGGCTTGAAACCACTAACGGCATTTTGTTTGAATCTATTGGTCTCAGTTGTGCCAATAGCAATGATATTCTTTGGAGCAATTCAAAGGTCATACCTAACATTCTCCCCATGTGTCTGTCTGTTTGCATACTGTGTAGGCTTGCGTTTTGCTGTGATGCTGGAAGCTATGTCCCCGGTATTCAGACACCAGCAGGGTCCCCCATGGAGGACAGATTTCAGCTGAGCTTCCAGACTAAGACAGACTAGGAAGAAGGACCTGGCAGTCTACTTCTGAAAAGCATTAGACAGTGAAAACCTTACGAATAGCAGCAGAACATTGTCTGATATAATGCTGGAAGATGAACCCCCCAGGTTGGGAGGCACTCAAAAGATGACTGGGGAAGAGCTGCCTCCTCAAAGTGCAGCCAACCTTAACAACATGAATGGAGTAAAGCTTTCAGGACCTTCATTAACTGATGTGGCGTGACTTAAAATGAGAAGAAACAGCTGAAAACATCCATTAATAATCAGAACCTGGAATGTACAAAGCATGAATCCAGGAAAATTGGAAATCATCAAAAACGAAATGGAACGCATAAACATCGATACCCTAGGCATTAGTGAGCTGAAATGGACTGGTATTGGCCATTTTGAATCAGACAATCACATAGTCTACTATGCTGGGAGTGACAACTTGAAGAGGAATGGTGTTGCCTTCATCGTCAAAAAGAATGTTTCAAGGTCTATCCTGGAGCACAATGCTGTCAGTGATAGGATAATATCCATATGCCTAAAAGGAAGACCAGTTAACACGACTATAATTCAAATTTGTGCACCAACCACTAGGGCCGAAGATGAAGAAATAGAAGATTTTTATCAGCTGCTACAGTCTGAAATTGACCAAACATGCAATCAAGATGCATTGATAATTATGGGTGATTGGAATGCAAAAGTTGGAAACAAAGAAGAAGGATCAGTAGTTGGAAAATATGGCCTTGGCGATAGAAACAATGCTGGAGATAGAATGATAGAATTTTGTAAGACCAACAACTTCTTCATTGCAAATACCTTCTTTCACTTTTTATACACGTGGACCTCGCCAGATGGAACACACAGAAATCAAATTGACTACATCTGTGCAAAGAGATGATGGAAAAGCTCAATATCATCAGTCAGAACAAGGCCAGGGGCTGACTGTGGAACAGACCATCAATTGCTCATATGCAAGTTGAAGCTGAAACTGAAGAAAATCAGAGCAAGTCCACGAGAGCCAAAATATGACCTTGAGTATATCCCACTTGAATTTAGAGACCATTTCAAGAATGGATTTGACAGATTGAGCACTAGTGACTGAAGACCTGACGAGTTGTGGAATGACACCAAGGACATCATCCATGAAGAAAGCAAGAGGTCATGGAAAAGAGAGGAGAGAAAGAGAAGACCAAGATGGATGTCAGAGGAAACTCTGAAACTTGCTTTTGAATGCGAGCAGCTAAAGCAAAAGGAAGAACTGATGAAGTAAAAGAACTGAAGATTTCAAAGGGCATCTCGAGAAGACAAAGTAAAGAATTATAATGACATGTGCAAAGAGCTGGAGATGGAAACCAAGAGGGAAGAACACACGCGGCGTTTCTCAAGCTGAAAGAACTGCAGGAAAAATTCAATCCTTGTGTTACAATAGCAAAGGATTCCATGGGGGAAAATATGAAATGGCCCAGGAAGCATCAAAAGAAGGAATACACAGAGTCATTATATCAAAAAGAATTAGTCGATGTTCAACCATTTCAAGAGGTGGCATATGATCAGGAACCGATGATACTGAAGGAAGAAGTCCAAGCTGCTCTGAAGGCATTGGCGAAAAAGAAGGCTCCGGGAATTGATGGAATATCAGCTGAGATGTTTCAACAAACAGATGCAGCATTGGAGGTGCTCACTTGTCTATGCCAAAAAATATGGAAGAGAGCTTCCGGGCCAACTGACTGGAAGAGATCCATATTTATGCCTATTCCCAAGAAAGGTGATCCAACCGAATGTGGAAATTATAGAACAATATCATTAATACCACATGCAAGCAAAATTTTGCTGAAGATCATTCAGAGCTGTTGTAGCAGTATATCGACAGGGAACTGCCAGAAATTCAGGCCAGTTTCAGAAGAGGCCATGGAACCAGAGATATCATTGCTGATGTCAGATGGATCCTGGCTGAAAGCAGAGAATACCAGAAGGATGTTTACCTGTATTTTATTGACTATGCAAAGGCATTCAACTGTGTGGATCATAACAAACTATGGATAACATTGCAAAGAATAGGAATTCCGGAACACTTAATTGTGCTCATGAGGAACCTTTACATAGATCAAGAGGCAGTTGTTTGGACAGAACAAGGGGATACGGATTGGTTTAAAGTCAGGAAAGGTGTGCATCAGGGTTGTATTCTTTCACCATACCTATTCAATCTGTATGCTGAAGCAAATAATCTGAGAAGCTGGACTATATGAAGAAGAACAGGGCATCAGGATTGGAGGAAGATTCATGAACAACTTGCATTATGCAGATGACACAATCTTCCTTGCTGAAAGGGAAGAGGACTTGAAGCACTTACTAATGAAGATCAAAGACCACGGCCTTTAGTATGGATTGCACCTCAACATAAAGAAAACAAAAACCCTCACAACTGGACCAATGAGCAACATCACGATAAACAGAGAAAAGATTGAAGTTGTCAAGGATTTCATTTTACTTGGATCCACAATCAACAGCCATGGAAGCAGCAGTCAAGAAATCAAAAGACACGTTGCATTTGGGTAAATCTGCTGCAAAGGACCTCTTTAAAGTGTTGAAGAGCAAAGATGTCACCTTGAAGACTAAGGTGCGCCTGACCCAAGCCATGGTATTTTTAATCGTATCATGTGCATGTGAAAGCTGGACAATGAATAAGGAAGACCGAAGAAGAATTGACGCCTTTGAATTGTGCTGTTGGCGAAGAATATTAAATATACCATGGACTGCCAAAAGAACGAACAAATCTATCTTAGAAGAAGTACAACCAGAATGCTCCTTAGAAGCAAGGATGGCGAGACTGCGTCTTACATACTTTGGACGTGTTGTCAGGAGGGATCAGTCCCTGGAGAAGGACATCATGGTTGGCAGAGTACAGGGTCCTCGGAAAAGAGGAAGACCCTTAAGGAGGCGGATTGACACAGTGGCTGCAACCATGAGCTCAAGCATAACAATGATTGTAAGGATGGCTCAGGACCGGGCAGTGTTTCATTCTGTTATGCATAGGGTCGCTATGAGTCAGAACCGACTCGATGGCACCTAATAACAATATAACATTCTGGATCTGCTCAAACACTGAACATCTTTTTTTAAAATTAGTTTTAAATTTATTTAAATATAAAAGTACACATATTTTTGATGTTCACTTTTTTTTGTGCTTTTACTGAAAGTTTACAAATCAAGTCAGTCTCTCATACAAAAATTCATACACACCTTGCTATGTACTTCTAGCTGGTCTGCCGCTAATGAGAGAGCACACTCCTTCTCTCCACCCTGTATTCTCCATGTCCATTCAGCCAGCTCTGTCCTCCTCTGCCTTCTCATCTCTCCTCCAGACAGAAGCTGCCCACACAGTCTCATGTGTTTACTTGAGCCAAGAAGCTCACTCCTCACCAGTATCATTTTCTATTTTATAGTCCAGTCCAATCCCTGTCTGAAGAGTTGGCTTCGGGAATGGTACCAGTCTTGAGCTAACAGAAGCCTGGGGACCATGGTCTCCAGGGTCCTACTAGTCTCAATTAGAGCATTAAGTCTGTTTTTTTAACGAGAATGTGAGGTCTGCATCTTACTGCTCTCCTGCTCCGTCAGGGGTTCTTGTTGTGTTCCTCCTGGTCAGGGCAGTCATTGGTTGTAGCCGGCACCATCTAGTTCTTCTGGTCTCAGGCTGAGGTCACTAGAAAAGCCACTGCTGTCGAGTCGATTTCGACTTATAGCGACCCTTTAGGACAGAGTAAAACTGCCCCATAGAGTTTCCAAGGAGCGCCTGGCGGATTTGAACTGCCAACTTCTTGGTTAGCAGCTGTAGCACTTAACCACTATGCCACAGCCTCTGATTTATGTAGCCCTCTCTGTATTTTGGGCTCATAATTACCTTGTGTCTTTGGTGTTCGTCATTCCCCTTTGCTCCAGATGGGTTGAGACCAATTGATGCATCTTTGATGGCCCCTTGGCAGCGTTTAAGACCTCAGGTGCCACTCACCAAAGTGGGGTGTGGAATGTTTTGTTAATAGATTTTGTTATGCCAATTGACCTAGATGTCCCCTGAAACCATGGTCCCCAACCCCCCGCCCCTGCTACTCTGGCTTTCGAAGAGTTTAGTTTATTCAGGAAACTTCTTTGCTTTTAGTTTAGTCCAGTTGTGCTAATGTCTCCTGTATTGTGTGTTGTCTTTCCCTTCACCTAAAATAGGTCTTGTGTATTATCTAATTAGTGAATACCCCCTCCCTCCTTCCCTCCCCACCCTCATAACCATCAAAGAATATTTTCTTCTGAGTCAAACTTTGAACATCTTGATGAAAAATGAAGCCTATACCAAATCATTCTTGAATATACAAAGAAAATGCTTACTCATTTTTTTCAAAGTAGTTAGATTTAATTTAGATAAAATACAGCATGTATAAGAAAACTTAAAACAACAGATCCTCAAGCAAGGATCAATTTGTGGCCTTTGTGGGTAAATAAAATTTAATCTGAAATTGCACTAGCCACAGTTTTTGATTTTTACTTTTCATTCCAATTCTAATGTTAGCAAAAGTGTTTCAAGAAAAATCTTGTGTAAGTTTGGCTGTTTCTCTTTTATAAAGATTGCATTTTTTAGTTTTAGAGAAAGTAGTTTTCTAAATGAAAACAAACTGAATTTAATTTGAATTAAATATAAGGAGATTCATTTGAAATAAATATGAGGAACTTAGAACAAAGAAACAAAAAGTTTCACATAAATTTCATAAATGAGAAGATTCATGTACAAATAACCCTCAAACTAGTTTCCATAGAGCCTATTTTCCGGGCATAATAGATCAGGACATCGCCCCTAAAAAAATGAAGATGTATTTGAACAAAAATTGGTAAGCATTCCGACAGTTTTGGGTTTCTTTATAATATTTCAACATTGAAAAAAATTTTTTTGGGTGCAATTCAGGAGGTTTTTATTTGAGTTTCATACAGTACTTTTTAATTTTTTTCTAAATTTTTTTTATTTTGCTGTTGTTGAGAATATATACAGCAAAACATACACCAATTCAACAGTTTCTACATGTACAGTTCAGGGACATTGATTACATTCTCTCAGTTGTGCAACCATTCTCATCCTTTTCTGAGTTGTTGCTCCCTCAGTAACATAAACTCACAGCCTCCCAAGGTTCCTATCTAATCTTTTGAGTTGCTGTTGTCAATTTGATCATGTACAGATAGTTCTTAAAAGAGCATAATCTCAAGGCAGACTTTTTTTTACCAGTTAAGCTAAACTATTGTTTGGTTTTAAGAAGACTTCAGGGAATATTTTTGGTACAAGGTTGAAAGATTATCTCAGAGCAATAATTTCAGGGGTTCATCCAGCCTCCATGGCTCTAGAAAGCCTAGAGTCCATGATAATTTGAAATTTTGTTCAGTATTTTCCCCCTTTTGTTCAAAGATTCTTCCATGGAATCTTTGATCAAAATGGTCATAATGGTAGCTGAGCATCATCCAGTTCTTATGGTCTCATGGCAAAGAAGCTAGTTGTTCATGGAGGCAATTAGCCATACATTCCATATCCTCCTCCTATTCCTGACTCTGCTTTTTTCCCTGTTGGTCCAGGTGAATAGAGACCAATTGTTGTGCCTTGGGTTGGTGCTTGCAAGCTTTTAGACCTCACACACTACTCAAAAAACTAGGAGGTAGAACAAAACAAAAACCCGTTGTCTTCAAGTCAATTCTGACTCATAGCGACCCTATAGCAAGGAGTAGAACTGCCCCATAGGTTTCCAAGGAGTGCCTGGTGGATTTGAACCACCATCCTTCTGGTTAGCGGCCATAGCTCTTAACCACTATGCCATCAGGGTGTCCAGGAGGTAGAATAGAAGCACTAAAATGTTATTAGACCAATTAACTGGGATGTCCCACGAAACCATGGCCCTAAACTTCCAAACTGAGGAACCAAATCCCATGAGGTATTTTGTTGTACATAAGCAACCTCTGTAGCTATTTTTTTCTTGTCTTTGTTGAAAATTTATCTATCACACAACTTTTTATAATTTAGCTTTTTACAAGTGTACAACTTACTGACAGCAATTACAATAATTGGCTGTGCAACACTACCCTTAATCAATGCTATTTTTCCATCATTGCCAGTGCCTCTTTTCCCCCACCCTCCTATGCATGGTAACTACTAATAAACTTTGTTGTTGTTAGGTGCTATCAAGTCAGTTCCAACTCCTAGTGACCCTAGGTACAACAGAACGAAACACTGCCCTGTCCTGCTCCATCCTCACAAATGTCATGCTTGAGCCCATTGTTGCAGCCGCTATGTCAATCCATCTTGTTGAGGGTCTTCCTCTTTTTCGCTGACCCTCTACTTTACCAAGCATGATGTCCTTTTCCAGGGACTGATTCATCCTAATAACATGTCCAAAGTAAGTGGGACATAGTCTTACCATTTTGCTTCTAAGGAGCATTCTGGTTATACTTCTTCCAAGGCAGATTTGTCTATTCTTTTGGCAGCCCATGGTATACTCAATATTCCTCTTCATCAGCATGATTCAAAGGCATCAATTCTTCTTCGATCTCCTTTATTCATTGTCTAGCTTTCGCATGCATATGTGGAGATTGAAAACACCATGGCTTGGGTCAGGCGCATCTTAGTCCTCAAGGTGACATCTTTGCTTTTCACTGCTTTAAAGAGGTCTTTTGTAGCCGATTTTCCTGGTGCAACGTGTCTTTTGATTTCCTGACTGCTGCTTCCATGGGTTTTGATTGTGGATTTAAGTAAAATGAAATCCTTGACAACCTTGATCTTTTCTCCACCTATCATGATGTTGGTTATTGGTCCAGTTGTGAGGGTTGTTTTTTTTCTTTATGTTGAGGTGTAATCCATACTGAAGGCTATGGTCCTTGATCTTCATCAATAAGTGCTTCAAATCATCCTCACTTTCAGCAAGCAAGGTTGTGTCAACTGCATAACGCAGGTTGTTATTGGGTCTTCCTCCAATCCAGATGCCCCGTTCTTCAAATAGTCCAGCTTCTCAGATTATTTGCTCAGGATACAGATAGAATAGGTATGGTGAAAGGATACAACCTTGAGGAACACCTTTCCTGACTTTAAACAATGGAGTATCTCTTTGTTCTGTTCGAATGACTGCCTCTTGATCCATGTACAGATTCCTCATGAGCACAATTATGTCTTCTGGAGTTCTCATTCTCCACAGTGTATTCATAATTTGTTATGATCCACACGGTCAAATGCCTTAGCATAGTCAATAAAACACAGGTAAACATCTTTCAAAATAAACTTTAGTCTCCATAAATTTGCCTTTTCCTGTCTTTTTATATAAGCGATGTCATACAATATCTGTCCTTTTGTGACTAGCTTATTTCACTCAGCATAACGTCTTTAAGCTCTATCCATAGCATAGCATGTATCAAGGCTTCATTTCTCTTACTGGCTGAGTAGTATTCCACTGCATGTATGTACCACATTTTGTTTATTCATTGTGCTGGTTAAGATTGTGTGTCAACTTGGCTGGGCCATGATCCTCAGTGTTTATATGTGTTCACTCCCATGTTGGGATCTGCTGTGAGTAGCCTATCGGTTGAAAGGGAGTTTCCCTGGGCTTGTGGCCTGCATCCGAATATAAGCAGATGTTCTGGCTTTTTGCTTCCTCTGGATCCTGTGACTGCCCCTGTTGGCCTGACCTCCTGTTCTTAGGACTTGACCTATCAGCTTATCTGCCGATTTTGGGATTCATCAATCTTTGTAGCCTATGGGTGGAGCCCTGCTCTCCAACCTACTGATCTTGGCTTTGCCAGCCTCTGCTGCTAAGTGAACTGAGAGAAGCCTCTAGCCCTGCTCTCCAACCTACTGATCTTGGCTTTGCCAGCCTCTGCTGCTAAGTGAACTGAGAGAAGCCTCTATCCTAATCCACAGACTTGGGATGTGCAGCTTCTACAATAGTGTGAGCTGTTTCTTTGATATAAATCTCTCTCTATGTATATATTTATAAGCTTTGCTTGTTTTGCTTTTCTAGAGAAACCAGCCCGAGACATCCATTTATCTGTTGATGGGCATTTATGTTGTTTCTACCTTTTGGCTACTGTGAATAATGTTGTAGTGAACATTGATGTACAAGTTTCTTTTTGACTCTCTGCTTAGAAGTCTTTTGGGTATATACCTAGGAGTGGAATTACTGGGTCATAGTAGTTTTATTTTTAGTTTTTTGAGTTTTTGAGGAACTGCCACACTATTTTCTGCAACAGCTGTACTATTTTGCTTTGCTACTAGCAATGGACAAGGATTCCAATTTCCCCACATCCTCCAACATTTGTTATTTTCTGTTTTCTTTTTATCTTAGCCATCCTAAAAAAACTAAAAAACCAAACCCGCTGCCATCGAGTTGGTTCTGACTCACAGCAACCCTGTAGGACAGAGTAGAACTGCTCCATGGGGTTTCCAAGGGGCGCCTGGTGGATTCAAGCTGCCAACCCTCTGGATTAGCAGCCATAGTACTTAGCCACTGCACCACCAGGGCTCCTTAGCCATTGTAGTAGGAGTGAAATGGTATCTCACTGTGGTTTTGATTTGCATCTTTGTGATGGTTAATGATGCTGAGCATCTTTTCATATATTTGGTGGCTTTTTGAATGTCCTCTTTGGTGAAATGCCTATTCAAGTCCTTTGGCCATTTTATGATTGGATTATTTGTCTTTTTGTTTTTAAGTTGTCAAAGTTTTGTTTATATTTTTGTTATTAGATTCTTGTTGGATGTATGGTTTCCAAAGATATTCTCCTAGTCAGTAGCTTGACTTTTCGATTTTTTGATAAAGTCTTTGGATGAACAACAGCATGAAAATTTTAAACTAAGAACTTACGAGATATTTTGTGAATTTATATTGTTTTAAGAGATGATGAAAATCACATAATTGAAAGCAACTTGCATGGTGAAATTAATATTTTCTGTGATAATTTATCATCTGTATTGCAATGTTTGAACATGATGATATCATTTTATTATTTTGGTATATTATGATAGAAGTGGAAATAGTGGCTACTTTGTGGAGGAACAGATTGGAAAAGGGTACAAGGTAATCTTCCGGGGGAACTGATCTATTTCTTCATCTGAGTGGTGGTTACACAGGCATAAACCTGTAAAAATGTATTGAACTATGCACTTAAGATTTGTGCACTTCACTGTGCACAAGTTGTAATTCAATAAAATGTTTAAAAATCTATATTTTTGAATCTTAGTATGTCCACAGCTGAGAAAAATTTCTCAAAATTAATTAAAAACTGTATAAGAACTACAACCACTCAAGAAAGTTTGTTGAAGTTGACAATACTGCCAGTAGAAAACAAAATAGGGGGAATTTTGAATATTATAACTAATGATTTTACTGAAGTGAATTAAGAAAAATAAGGTTTTGAATAAATATCCAATTTTTAAATTACATATGCCCTCATTACTCATTCAGATGTCACCGATCCATCAACAGAATAACCAGACATGGGCAAAAATAATTCAATTCAGTCATCTTGATATTTTGCTGATTCTCAGTCATATAAAAACCAGCTTTTCAGATATTTTTTCAATTTTGTGTTTATGAAGGAATGTTAGTCAAGATGAAAGATAGATATTTGATTTAACAGTGCGTTATCTTCACTTATGATTTTTAGGGTATTTAGACATATAGTATGTAGGCCTCCTGGAGTCTCTGGCCTCAGGCTTCATGAAAGTTAAGGGTAGGTCTGATTAAGGGGTGGACAGGTAAAATGTGGCATGTAGTTAAATTCATACATTGCAACATAGATCTCAAAAAAATAATATTGGGAGAAATAAGGAAGAAACAGTATACTGTTTATGTTTTTCAATACTATGCATTTATTTTGACATTTATTTGCTTAACACCTATCCAGCACCTGGAAACCCCGGTGGTGTAGTATTTAAGGGCTCTGTGTGCTAACCAAAAGATCAGCAGTTCAAATCCAGCAGGTGCTCCTTGGAAACTCTGTGGGACAGTTTTACTCTGTCCTATAGGGTTGCTATGAGTCAGAGTTGACTCAATGGCGACGTTTTTTTTTTTTTTCTAATCCAGGACCTACTGTGTGCCACACAGTGTTCTAAGCACTTAACAAATATTAACTCATTTAATCTTCAAAACATCCTCTGATATAAACCCAGTGCCATAGAGTCGATTCCAACTCATAGTGACCCTATAGGACAGAGTAGAACTGCCCCATAGAGTTTCCAAGGAGCACCTGGTAGATTTGAACCGCCAACCTTTTGGTTAGCAGCCGTAACACTTAACCACTATGCCATCAGGGTTTCCTCCTCTGATATAAGTACTATTATTTTTTCATATTTTAGATGAGGAAGCTGAGGTACATGGGCACTAAGTAACTTGCCCATGGTTACGCAGCTGGATCAAACCCAGGAAGTTTGGCTCCAGAGTCTTAAACAGTATGTACTCTCTTCTATTTACCTAGATAAATGTAGGAAAGTGGATTTGAAGAACGTCCGATTAAGTACACTGGAGAGAGTTCCTTTTGGGGGAGGGGAGTAGGATTGGGATGAAGGAATAAGTAATACAAATGACACAACAAATGAGAAGTCTTGCACTGACCAATAATTATAGGAAGCCATGAATTGAAGGCTATGACCACCTCAACTCTATGCCCCTGAGTGACTTAAAAATACATGTACACTTTTAACTGTTAAAAGCATTTGTCTCATGGAATGAAATTATGTGAGATTTTCACTTACCATGCTCTATATTTCTTTTTTTAAATCTACTTTATATGAAGGTTTACAGAGCAAACTAGTTTCTCATTAAACAATTAGTAACACATATTGTTTTGCGACATTGGTTGCCAACCCCATGACATGTCAACTCTCTGCCCTTCTCAACTTTGTGTTCCCCATTACTAGCTTTCCTGTCCCCTCCAGCCTTCTTATCCCTGCCCCTGGGCTGGTGTGTCTGTTTAGTGTCATTTTGTTTTACGGGCCTGTCTAATCTTTGACTGAAGGGTGAACATCAGGAGTGACTTCATTACTGAGCTATAAGAGTCTCCAGGGGCCATACTCTCGGGGTTTCTCCAGTTTCTGTCAGACCAGCAAGTTTAGTCTTTTTTGTGTGTGTCTGTATGCTCTATATTTCTGTATGTTTGATTTTTTTTTTTAACAAAAAAATCTTGTTGATGCTCAAAATTGAAGCAAATAAAATAGATGTTTTAGATTAGCAAGTTTTGGAGTGGTTTGTTACGTACCAATAGATAATGATGGACCTTTGAAAAGTGGAGACACAATGTTCTATGATATCACTTTTATAAAAGGACAAGAATAGATATGTATACAGAGACCAGTGATCACTGGTGGGTTTCCACTAAGAAAAGCACCAGAGAAAAGAATATTTCACAAGACAAGACAGATGAGGCATGAAGAGTGATTACATTTGATGATATGGTCCTAAAGAGAAGGGTGAGGCCAAGAGGTGGCACAGGAAGTAAGATTTCTTTTCAATATAAGAAAGAACTTCAGACAGGCTTTTCCTAAGATGAGACGATAGTGAGTTTACTATCGTTGGAGGGGTAAAAAAAAAAAAAAAAAGGCTGGATGACCTGTAGATGTCAGAGATGAAGTGGAATGGATGGATTCAAGCCTTTTATGTTCCTTTCTTACAGTTCTCAGATTCTCTGAAAACATCTCTGCACATCAGTTTGGCTCAGCAGTTCTGAAAGCACTTCCTTTTTAGTACTTACTGTAGTAACGATTTTAACAGTTTTCTACAAGTTTATAGCAACAAATATAATTCATTGCAAACATCTGTCAAAGCTATTGCTTTTCGTCTTTTTGATTTATAAAATTGCAGGGTTTGAGCTCCTAAACAAACTCCTGTCTTCTTCTGAGTCCCTTAGAATTTTATACTTCCTAATAATTTTCTAACTTTGAAGACTCACATTTTTTTACATGTTAACATCTCTAAAATCAGGATGTGCCTTACAATCACTGTTAGCCAAGTGGCAGTTATGACTTAGGTGTAATTACCTGCAAACATGGTCTTAGCTGTTCAGATTGTCATCATTTCGAGTGAATTAGATGCATTGCTAGTACCGCACATGTTAAGTGCAATTGCTATGCAGAACGACTTGCAGAATGGATGTCGGAGTCTTGGTAGAAAATCCCAGAGATGATTGGAAGCATTTTTTTTTTTTTGAAATGCTGCATCATCAGCACTTTTGATGGCACAGAAATTGTGTGGAAAAATTCTCAGTTATATAAAAGCATTGTACTGCTCTGAACTTTCTCCGAAATATTATGCATGGTTAACATCTTTAAAAAATGTTCACTGAGAGCAGCTAATATGACCCAAGGGAGTCCCTGGGTGGTGCAAACAGTCAAGCGCTTCACTACTAGCTGAAAGGTTGGTGGTTAAAACCTACCCAGAGGTGAAATCCGGGGTGGAAAGGGGGAGTGTACTGTCCCATTACAGGAAGAGCAATTAGGATCACATAATGTGTGTGTAAATTTTTGTATGAGACACTAACTTGAACCATAAACTTTCACTTAAAGCCCAACTTAAAAAAAAAAAAGCCTACCCAGAGGTGCCTCAGAAGACAGGCCTGGCGATCTGCTTCTGAAAGGTCATAGCTTTGAAAACCCTAAGGATCACAGTTCTATTCTGATACACACGGGGTCACCATGAGTTGAAATTGACTCAGCAGCAAATAACAACTACAACAATATGAGCCAGGCCCTGATTTAGGGGCTGGGAAACTAGGAAAGAAAATTAAAGTCCCTGATCTCAGGCAGCTGACATTCTTGTAGTAAATCACATACATAGGAAAAGGGAGAGAGAAATGTCCTCTTTTTTATCCATCCCATTTCACAAGGAGCCACACAACAGATTGGTGCTATTATTGCCAGAGTAGAGCCCTAGAGGAGATATAAAAAGACCTAGTTTGGGTTGCCAAGGGTTCATGGGTGGGGGCGTGGTGAATCACGGAACATCTTAAGGACAGTGAAACCATTCAGCATGATACTGTAACGATTGGCATATGACACTTTGCATTCGTCAAAACCCATAGGACTGTACAACACAGAGTGATCTCTAAACTACAGACTTTGGTTCATATTAACGAATCCATATTGGTTCATCAGTTGTAAGAAATGTACCACACTACTGGAAACCCTGGTGGCATAGTGGTTAAGAGTTCGGCTGCTAATCAAAATGTTGGCAGTTTGAATCCACCTTGGGGCAGTTCTACTCTGTCCTATAAGGTCACTATGAGTTGGAATCGACTCGGTGTGCAGAGGTGAGAGGGGGTATATGGGAACCCCCTGTAAAATTTTTCTGTAAGCCTAAAACTGCTCTAAAAAATAAAATGTATTAAAGAGAGAGAAAGAGAGACCTACCTTCTAGTCTTGCCTCTATCACCTACAGGCTGTGTCTTCTTGGAAAGTCATTACTCTGACTCTTAGTTTCTTCAACAAAAAAACAAGATAATAGTATCGTTTTTATATATCCCTCAAGGAGCCCGGTGACACAGTGGTTAAGCGCTTAGCTGCTTACTGAAAGGTGGGCAGTTCAAACCCACCAGCAGCGGGAGAAAGATGTGGCAGTCTGCCTCTGTGACGATTTTGCCCTTGGAAGCTCTATGGGCAGTTATACTCCATCTTGTAGGGTTATTATGATTTGGAATTGACTTGAGAGCACCCAACAACAACATCATGTACCTCAGTGTGTTATAACAACTAGGGGTAGTAATGCAAAAATCCTTTGAAAGGTATACAAATGTCAACCACTTTGTTGTTTCTATAGATTCTATAACTGTATAGAAATTTTGATTCTATACAGTTATAGAATCTATAGAAACAACAAAGTTCCCAACAGTCACGTTATCAGAAAAATGTTGTGTTGTTGTTAGGTGTTGTCGAGTCAGTTCCGACTCAAAGCGAACCTATGCACAACAGAACAAAACACTGCCTGGTCCTGAGCCATCCTTACAACCATTGTTATGCTTGAGCTCATTGTTGCAGCCACTGTGTCAATCCACCTCGTTGAGGGTCTTCCTTTTTTCTGCTGACGCTGTACTCTGCCAAGCATGATGTCCTTCTCCAGGGACTGATCCCTCCTGACAACATGTCCAAAGTATGTAAGACGCAGTCTCTCCATCCTTGCTTCTAGGGAGCATTCTGGTTGTACTTCTTCCAAGACAGATTTGTTCATTCTTTTGGCAGTCCATGGTGTATTTAATATTCTTCACCAACACCACAAGTCAAAGGCGTCAATTCTTCTTCAGTCTTCCTTATTCATTGTCCAGCTTTCACATGCACATGATGTGATAGAAAATACCATGGCTTCGGTCAGGTGCACCTTAGTCTTCAAGGTGATATCTTTGCTCTTCAACACTTTGAAGAGGCCCTTTGCAGCAGATTTATCCAAATGCAACGTGTCTTTTGATTTCTTGACTGCTGCTTGCATGGCTGTTGATTGTGGATCCAAGTAAAATGAAATCCTTGACAACTTCAATCTTTTCTTGGTTTATCATGATGTTGCTCATTGGTCCAGTTGTGAGGATTTTCGTTTTCTTTATGTTGAGGTATTATCCATACTGAAGGCTGTGGTTTTTGATCTTTGTCAGTAAGTGCTTCAAGTCCTCTTTACTTTCAGCAAGCAAGGTTGTGTTATCTGCATAATGCAGGTTGTTAACGAGTCTTCCTCCAATCCTGATGCCCTGTTCTTCTTCGTATAGTCCAGCTTCTCAGATTATTTGCTCAGCATACAGATTGAATAGGTATGGTGAAAGAATACAACGCTGACGCACACCTTTCCTGACTTGAAACCAGTCCGTATCCCCTTGTTCTGTCCAAAGAACCGCCTCTCGATCTATGTAAAGGTTCCTCATGAGCACAATTAAGTGTTCTGGAATTCCCATTCTTCACAATGTTATCCGTAATTTGTTATGACTTACACAGTGGAATGCCTTTGCATAGTCAATAAAACACAGGTAAACATCCTTCTGGTATTCTCTGCTTTCAGCCAGGCTCCATCTGACATCAGCAAAGATATCCCTGGTTCCACGGCCTCTTCTGAAACCGGCCTGAATTGCTGGCAGTTCCCTGTCAATATACTGCTGCAGCCGTTTCTGAATGACCTTCAGCAAAATTTTGCTTGCATGTGGTATTAATGATATTGTTCTATAATTTCCACATTCGGTTGGATCACCTTTCTTGGGAATAGGCATAAATATGGATCTCTTCCAGTCAGTTGGCCAGGAAGCTGTCTTCCATATTTCTTGGCATAGATGAGTGAGCACCTCCAGTGCTGCATCCGTTTGTTGAAATATCTCAATTGAAATTCCACCAATTCCTGGAAACTTGTTTTTTGTCAATGCCTTCAGAGGAGCTTGGACTTCTTCCTTCTGTATCATTGGTTCCTGATCATATGCTACCTCTTGAAATGGTTGAACAACGACTAATTCTTTTTGGTGTAATGACTCTGTGTATTCCTTCTTTTGATGCTTCCTGCATCGTTTAATATTTTCCCCCATGGAATCCTTCACTATTGTAACTCGAGGCTTGAATTTTTTCTTCAGTTCTTTCAGCTTGAGAAACACCGAGTGTGTTCTTCCCTTTTGGTTTCCATCTCCAGCTGTTTGCACATGTCATTATAATACTTTGTCTTCCCGAGATGCCCTTCGAAATCTTCTGTTTAATTCTTTTACTTCATCAATTCTTCCTTTTGCTTTAGCTGCTCGACATTCGAGAGCAAGTTTCAGAGTCTCCTCTGACATCCGTCTTGGTCTTTTCTTTTTTTCCTGTCTTTTCAATGACCTCTTGCTTTCTTCATGGTTGATGTCCTTGATGTCATTCCACAACTCATCTGGTCTTCAGTCACTAGTGTTCAGTGCGTCAAGTCTATTCTTCAGATGGTCTCTAAATTCAGGTGGGATGTAGTCAAGGTTATATTTTGGCTCTTGTGGACTTGCTCTGATTTTCTTCAGTTTCATCTTGAACTTGCATATGAGCAATTGATGGTCTGTTCCACAGTTTGCCCCTGACCTTGTTCTGACTGATGATATTGAGGTTTTCCATCAACTCTTTGCACAGATGTAGTCAATTTGATTTCTGTGTGTTCCATCTGGCGAGTTCCATGTGTATAGTAGCTGTTTATGTTGGTGAAAGAAGGTATTTGCAATGAAGAAGTCATGGGTCTTGCAAAATTCTATCATTCGATCTCCAGCATTATTTCTATCACCAAGGCCATATTTTCCAACTACTGATCCTTCTTTGTTTCCAACTTTTGCGTTCCAATCGCCAGTAATTATCAATGCATCTTGATTGCATGTTTGATCAATTTCAGACTGTAGCAGCTGATAAAAATCTTCTATTTCTTCATCTTTGGCCCTAGTGGTTGGTGCACAAATTTGAATTATAGTCGTGTTAACTGGTCTTCCTTTTAGGCATATGGATATTATCCTATCACTGACTGCATTGTGCTCCAGGATAGACCTTGAAACATTCTTTTTGACGACGAACGCAACACCATTCCTCTTCAAGTTGTCACTCCCAGCATAGTAGACTATATGATTGTCTGATTCAAAATGGCCAATACCAGTCCATTTCAGCTCACTAATGCCTAGAATATCAGTGTTTATGCATTCCATTTCATTTTTGATGATTTCCAATTTTCCTAGATTCATGCTTTGTACATTCCAGGTTCTGATTATTAATGGTTGTTTTCAGCTGTTTCTTCTCATTTTGAGTCATGCCACATCAGCGAATGAAGGTCCCGAAAGCTTTACTCCATTCATGTTATTAAGGTTGGCTGCACTTTGAGGAGGCAGCTCTTCCCCAGTCATCTTTTGAGTTCCTTCCAACCTGGGGGGCTCATCTTCCAGCACTATATCAGACAATGTTCTGCTGCTATTTGTAAGGTTTTTACAGTCTAATGCTTTTCAGAAGTAGACTGCCAGGTCCTTCTTCCTAGTCTGTCTTAGTCTGGAAGCTCAGCTGAAATCTGTCCTCCATGGGGGACCCTGCTAGTATCTGAATACCGGGGGCATAGCTTCCAGCATCACAGCAACACGCAAGCCCACACAGTAAGACAACCTAACAGACACATGAGGGATCAGAAAAATACGGTTTCAGGAATTAACAATGTCCTTTTATAACTGAACTTGAGCTATCCACTACTTGGTCTGACTAAAGCACTTTATAAGCATTGTATCACCCTGAATTCCTACTTTTTGCTGGTACCATATCATTTAGTAATATCATGTATTGTGCTTTAATTGCTTTCTTTGTTGGGCTTATTCTCCCCAACTCATTGTAAAATCATTAATCATAGGCTTGTTTTGTGCTTGCTATGTGTTGCTCAAGGCACCAGGCAGAAAGCTGGGCTGTGGGTGCTCCATAAATACTTGCTGGTGGTTGCATGGATGCAGGTATTTTTATGGTAACTGAGACCGTGTGCGGGTATCATCAGCCAGAGGATCACAGAGGCAGAAAATGGCGACACAGTGTGGTTAGTGCCTGTCAGTTTTTCTCTTCTTTCCCTCCCTCTCTCTTTTTGTGGAATGTGAGATGGCTGACAGGGAGTGGGTGGGAATAGATGGATCTGACAGGGACTAGATCTTTCAGGCTGCATCTATCTGTTCTGCTGCAGGGCTGATCTGAGCAATGTACAGTTGGGGAGTGTATTGGAATATGTGAATTTTATAAAACATGTTTAAGTGGAACATATTACAGACAAAGCTCTTGGGATTGTAAAAATAAAATACAACAAAGTTGGGTAATGCTTAGACCAAAATATTAATACAGCTGTACTATTTCAATATCTTTTCTCTGAATTCTCAGTGTCATAAGTCTTGATTGATTAATTCTCATAATATGTGTAAGAAATAGTAAGTAGAGAGGTGCCTATAAGGTTTTTCATAAATGGGTAAACTATGACATCGTTAAGTAAAGTGAGTTAGCCCTTGGATTTTATCAAATAGTTATTAAAAACTGAATCCACTTTAACTCATTAGAATATTTAGAGGCTTTGATCTCTAAATCTAGGTCCGTAAATGGAATGAGTTTTGAATGAAATGGCATTCATCACTTCATTTACTTTACATAGTGTAATTAGTCTGAATTTTACAATAGAGAATGCGATATAGGTAATTTTTATAATTAGGCATGTTAACAAGAAAAGAGACACATTTGTGCCTTTTGTTTGGTTAAAATCCAAACCACTGAGTATGTATGAGCATGACCTTTAGTCTGCTGTAAAATATTAAGGTCATTGTGATCTTGATACTTTGAATGTTCATCTTTGTATTTTACAATTTAACATGTCTGGGAGTCTTAATGAATAAATCTGCTTTCTATAAGGGAGCCCTAAATTTAAATTGTGGTGAGCTTTGCAAAATGAATTCCCAGCATAAGGAGCAGGGAATTAAAATACTTATCTTGGCCTAAATTCCTTATTATGCTTTTGATTACAAGCTTTCCCTGTGGTTAGCAGGCCTTTTTCACATCTCTAAACCTCAAAGAAGAGGGGCAGGCCAGGCCTATTCCTTCCCTAGCCTGCTCAGACTCTTCCAGATCAAACCTTTTGGATCATTATGTGGAAAAATACAGCTGTCCACTGAAGGGTCAGGCAAATCTCAGAAGCATATCATAATGTAGGAAGAACAAAGATTCAGTTAACTTGAGCCCACCCCTGATAGCCTGTTACGTATTGAATTGTTTTTTTCAAAAATATGTGTTAGAATCCTAACCCTTACGCCTGTGGATGTAATCCTGTTTGGAAATAGGGTTTTCTTTTTTTATGTCAATTAGATCATACTGGTGTAGGGTGGGCTCTAAATCTGATTACTTCTGAATTATGAAAAGAGCAGATTAGACTCAGTGACACACACAGGAGGAAAACAGATGTTACTTGACAATGGCAGATGAATCTACAAGCTCAGGAACTCCAAGGACTGCCTGCTATTAGAAGCTGAAATAGGTCCCTGGGTGGCGCTAACAGTAAAGTGCTTGACTACTAGATTAAAAGGTTGGCGGTTTGATCTTACCCAGAGGCACCTTGGAAGACAGGCCTGGTGATCCGCTTCAAAAGGTCACAGCCTAGGAAACTCTAGAGAGCAATTCTGCTCTGCACATGGGGTTGCGATGAGTCAGAATTGACTCAATGGCAACTAACTAAAGCAGAGCCTGAAAAAGACAAAGAAGGACCTCCCTCTAGAGCCACACTCTGAATTTGGACTTCTAGCCTCCTGAACTGTGAGAAAATAAATTTATGTTTTTTAAAGTCATCCACTTGTGGCTCTCATCACTTCATCACGTCTTTTTTTTTTTTATTATTATTAACTTTAATTAAGCTTCAAGTGAACGTTTACAAATCCAATCAGTCTGTTACATATATGTTTACATTCATCTTACTCCGTACTCCCACCTGCTCTTCCCCTATTGAGTCAGCCCTTTCAGTCTCTCCTTTTGTGACAATTTTGCCAGCTTCCCTCTCTCTCTATCCTCCCATCCCCCCTCCAGACAAGAGCTGCCAACACACTCTCAAGTGTCCACCTGATATAATTAAATCACTCTTCATCAGCATCTCTCTCCCACCCTCAGACCAGTCCCTTTCATGTCTGATGAGTTGTCTTCGGGGATGGTTCCTGTCCTGTGCCAACAGAAGGTCTGGGGAGCATGGCCGCTGGGATTCCTCTAGTCTCAGTCAGACCATTAAGTATGGTCTTTTTATGAGAATTTGGGGTCTGCATCCCACTGATCTCCTGTTCCCTCAGGAGTTCTCTGTTGTGCTCCCTGTCAGGGCAGTCATCGATTGTGGCCGGGCACCAACTAGTTCTTCTGGTCTCAGGATGATGTAGGTCTCTGGTTCATGTGGCCCTTTCTGTCTCTTGGGCTCCTAGTTGTCGTGTGACCTTGGTGTTCTTCCTTTTCCTTTGCTCCAGGTGGGTTGAGACCAATTGATGCATCTTAGATGGCCGCTTGTTAGCATTTAAGACCCCAGACGCCACATTTCAAAGTGGGATGCAGAATGTTTTCATAATAGAATTATTTTGCCAATTGACTTAGAAGTCCCCTCAAACCATGTTCCCCAGACCCCCGCCCTTGCTCCGCTGACCTTTGAAGCATTCATTTTATCCCGTAACTTCTTTGCTTTTGGTCCAGTCCAATTGAGCTGACCTTCCATGTATTGTGTGTTGTCTTTCCCTTCACCCAAAGCAGTTCTTATCTACTGATTAATCAGTAAAAAACCCTCTCCCTCCCTCCCTCCCTCCCTCCCCCCTTCGTAACCACAAAAGTATGTGTTCTTCTCAGTTTATGCTATTTCTCAAGATCTTATAATAGTGGTCTTATACAATATTTGTCCTTTTGCCTCTGACTAATTTCGCTCAGCATAATGCCTTCCAGGTTCCTCCATGTTATGAAATGTTTCACAGATTCGTCACTGTTCTTTATCGATGCGTAGTATTCCATTGTGTGAATATACCACAATTTATTTACCCATTCATCCGTTGATGGACACCTTGGTTGCTTCCAGCTTTTTGCTATTGTAAACAGAGCTGCAATAAACATGGGTGTGCATATATCTGTTTGTGTGAAGGCTCTTGTATCTCTAGGGTATATTCCGAGGAGTGGGATTTCTGGGTTGTATGGTAGTTCTATTTCTAACTGTTTAAGATAACGCCAGATAGATTTCCAAAGTGGTTGTACCATTTTACATTCCCACCAGCAGTGTATGAGAGTTCCAATCTCTCCGCAGCCTCTCCAACATTTATTATTTTGTGTTTTTTGGATTAATGCCAGCCTTGCTGGTGTGAGATGGAATCTCATCATAGTTTTAATTTGCATTTCTCTAATGGCTAATGATCGAGAGCATTTTCTCATGTATCTGTTAGCTGCCTGAATATCTTCTTTAGTGAAGTGCGTGTTCATATCCTTTGTCCACTTCTTGATTGGGTTGTTTGTCTTTTTGTGGTTGAGTTTCAACAGAATCATATAGATTTTAGAGATCAGGCGCTGGTCTGAGATGTCATAGCTGAAAATTCTTTCCCAGTCTGTAGGTGGTCTTTTTACTCTTTTGGTGAAGTCTTTAGATGAGCATAGATGTTTGATTTTTAGGAGCTCCCAGTTATCGGGTTTCTCTTCATCATTTTTGGTAATGTTTTGTATTCTGTTTATGCCTCCTATTAGGGCTCCTAGGGCATCACATCTTTTTTTAAACAGAGAAAAGATCGAAGTTGTCAAGGATTTCGTTTTACTTGGATCTACAATCAACACCCATGGAAACAGCAGTCAGGAAATCAAAAGAGCATTGCATTAGGCAAATCTGCTGTAAAAGACCTCTTTAACGTTGAAAAGCAAAGATGCCACCTTGAAGACTAAGGTGTGCCTGCCCCAAGCCATGTGTTCTCAATCGCCTCATGTGCATGGGAAAGCTGGAAGATGAATTCGAAAGACTGAAGAAGAATTGAATTGTGGTGTTGGAGAATAATATTGAATATACCATGAACTACTAAAAGAACTAACAAATCAACCTTGGAAGAAGTACAACCAGAATGTTTCTTGGAAGCAAGGATGGTGAAACTACCTCTCACATACTTTGACATATTATCAGGAGGGACCAGTCCTTGGAGAAGGACATAATGCTTGGTAGAGTGTCAGTGAAAAAGAGGAAGACCCTCAACCTGATGGATTGTCACACAGTGACTACAATAATGGGCTCAAGCATAACAACGATTGTGAGGCTGGTGCAGGACTGGGCAGTTTTGTTCTGTTGTACACAGGGTCGCTATGAGTTGGAACCGACTCAACAGTACCTAATAACAACAACTTGTGATATTTCTATTACAGCAGCACTAGGAAACTGAGACACACCTCAATAGGAGATGCTTCCTGATTTAGATCTTCTCAATAATGGTGTCCTTTTTTTTCAGGGAGGTGCTCTTCACTTGTTACCTGTTGTCTTAGTCATCTAGTGCTGCTATAACAAATACCATAAGTGGATGGCATTAAAAAAGAGAAACTTATTTTCTCACAGTTTTTTTTAGTAGGCTAGAAGCCCAAATTCAGGGCGTCATCTCCAGGAGAAGGCTTTCTCTCTCTGTTGGCTTTGAAGGGGTGTCCTTGTCATCAATCTTCCCCAGGACTAGGAGCTTCTCTGCACAGGAACCCTGGGTCCAAAGGACATACTGTGCTGCTGGCACTGCTTTGTTCATGGTATGAGGTCCCAACTCTCTGTTTGTTTCCCTTTCCTTTTATCTCTTGTAAGATAAAAGGTGGTGCAGGCTACACCCCAGGGAAACTCCCTTCACATTGGGGATGTGACCTTAATAAGGGTGTTACAATCCCACCCTAATCCTCTTTAACGTAAGATTACAATCACAAAGTGGAGAACAAGCACACGATACTGGGAATCATGCCCTAACCAAGTTGACGCATATTTTGGGGGCAACACAATTCAATCCATGACACCTGTCTTTCCCTTCTATTTTCCTCCCCACTTCAGACTTTCAGGACAGAGACTTCTCCTCTAAGTAAAGTGCCACCATAGCCTCAACGGCTTAGCCTTGAGTTCTTTCCATGGTTTCAGCAAATGTTAGCGATACTTCACTTCAGACCAGAACTGTCACGCTCTGTCTCATAAATAAGGGTGAAAGTAGGCACTCCAATTCCAGTTCCTTCTTCTCAGTTCAGTTGCTAACTCTTTCTCAGAGAAAGCACAATTAAACCCTGAAAATGCTATTTTTCTCATTAACATGATATTATTAGCCTTGCCTTCTCCCTCATTACATTGCTGAGAAACACTTGGCGCTTTCCTATGTGGAGCCTGATACTAGTTGGCTGTGGTTTTTTTTTTTTTTCTCTTTGATTCCAGGAAGGAATGACTTCAACTTTGATTAAAATCATTTGAGCAGCTGATAACATTCTTTTGATTCCAGATCTCTCCTTGGCAGATGAGTGGGAGGAGTTTGGCAATACATTCCACTACATTTAAGAAAATGACGTCTAAATTGTAAAGACCTATAAACAACAACAATAATAATAGTAGAAACTATTATTATTATTATAATCTCTTAGGCCTTCCAAATTGATTTACTGTTTATCTACCAAGAAGTGGTATAGAATGGAGCTGAAAGGAAATCTTGAAAACAGCATAAGATGATCTTTTGGCCAGGGACACCTCTTCAGAGTCAACCAGCACTTATTAAATAAATATTGTGTCCAGAGATTTGTGTTTTGGGCTCTGCAGGAAGAGTCATTCACTCACCATGTATTTATTGAGTTTCTACCAGAGTCTAGAAACAATACACAGTGAGGCATTATATCTAATATAGAAGATTGATGTAACATACATACTTAAATATTCAAAATAAACCAAACCAAACCCCGTGCCATCGAGTCGATTCTGACTCATAGCGACCCTGTAGGATAGAGTAGAACTGCCCCATAGAGTTTCCAAGGAGCGCCTGGTGGATTTGAACTTCCGACCCTTTGGTTAGCAGCCATAGCACTTAACCCTTATGCCATCAGCGTTTCCACTTAAATATTAGGTAACAAAATAGTCTCATAGACAAATACGTAACCATCTGCCCATCTTAAAAGTTTGCACGGCTCCTCAAATTAAGTAGAAGTTCCTCGGCTTGGCACTTAAGGCCCTCCAAGTTCTTGTTCTGTCCTATGTTTTCAGTTGTTTTCCTTACCATATGTCCATGGCAGGACCGTCCAATAGAAATATAATGTAAGGCACATGTACATTTTATTTTTTTCTCATAGCACGCTAAAAAAGTAAAAATACATGAAATTAATTTTTAATAACATTTTATTTAACCGGATATATTCAAAATCTTATCATTTTAACATTTAATCAATATAAAAAAATTATCAGATATTTTACATTCTTTTTTCCAACTAAATCATAGAAATTTGATGTGTGTATTAAACTTACAGCACATTTCAGTTCAGACTAGCCACATTTCAAGTTCTCAAAAGCCACAAATGGTAGTGGCTACTGTATTGGATGGAACCCTGGTGGCAAAGTGGTTAAAACCTCAGGCTGCTAACCAAAGGGTCAGCAGTTTAAATCCACCAGCCACTCCTTGGAAACCCTAAGGGGCAGTTCCACTCTGTCCTATAGGGTCGTTATGAGTTGGAATCAACTCGACGGCACACAACAACTGTATAGGATATTGCAGGTACCCTGTAGATAGATTACCGCATGTTCTGCACACAGCCTGTATTATCTCTGCCTTTGTGCCAGCCTACCATGAAGCCTCTTCCTATTCAGATAGAAGTGTTTTTTTCTCTGCATATACTAGATATCACATTCTGCTGTGGCTGTTTTTATTTGTCTGTGTATTTATCTGCCTTCTCCTTCCCACCATAAGGGGCCAACTCACAATTTTATCTGCTTTTGTGTTTTTAATGCTTTAAATTTGGTAACTGTGATAACAGCTAACACTTCCTGAGAGCTCGCCATGTGCTAAGCCTTGTGCACAAACTGCTTTGTACACATCAACTCATATTAGCATTTTAATATTCCCAGCATCCCTATGAAATAGTTACTCTTATTACTGCCATTTTATAGACAAGGAAAGTGCAGTTTAGAGGGGTTAAAGAGCTTGCCCAAGGTAATAAGTTATAGTGCCTAGACTTAAACACACGCGATCTGACTCTAGACTTAACATGCTTTTATTTTTTAAAAAATTGATAAATACAGCACATACATGGAATTGATAAATATAACACATACATAGAAAATGTATAAACGATAAATACACAGTATCACAAATTATTATAAAGCCCATAACAATGTAACCACCACCCAAGAAATTGAAGGTTTGTAGAATTCCAGCCCCATTGCCCCTTCCCAGACTCAACTCTTTCCCTATAGGGCTCCGTCCTTCTTAGAGGTAGCCGTTAACATTGCTTTTACGGTAACCACTTCCGCTATTTTCTTTGTGGTTTTAACACCTTATTTTTCCTGTTTTTGAATCTCATAAAAAATAGAATAGTACAGTATATAGTATTCTTCCGTAAGTGACTTTTTTCTTAGCATTATGTTTTTAAGATTCATCCATATTTTGTTATATTTTATCCTATTACACAGCTACGTCACTATTTATCCATTTTATTTTTGATGGAGGACAGTGGTTATTTCTAGTTTTTTTAGCTATTACAAACAGTGCTGCTGTTAACATTCTTACACATATACCCTGGTGCATAGAAGCATGCCCTTTTGCAGGGTATACACCTGGCAGTGGGTCATAAATGGGCTTGTGTTCTACTTTTTTGTAGATAAGGCCAAACAATTTTTCAAAATGCTATTTTAATTCACTCTATAGCAAAGTAGAAGGAGCTCTGGTGGCGCAGTGGTTCAGAGCTCAGCTGCTAACCAAAAGGTTGGCAGTTCGAATCCACCAGCTGCTCCTTGGAAACCCTATGGGGCAGTTCTACTATGTCCTACAGGGTTGTTATGTGTTGGAATCAATGGTAATGGATTTTACAGCAAAGTAGAAGGAGCCCCAGTAGCAACACTAACAGAGGGGTCGGTGATTTGAAACTGCCAGCTATTCTGTGGGAGAGAGATGTGGCAGTCTGTTCTGGAAAGATTACGCCCTTGGGGACAGTTCTACCCTGTCCTATACGGTTGATTTGAGTTGGAATTAACTTGAAGGTGATGGGGAGGGGTAGGAGGGGGGGATATCAAAGTATGAGAATACCCATTGCTCCACTCCTAGTCAACGCTTGTAATTGTCAGGCTTTTTCATTTTAGTCATTCTAGTGGGTGTGTAGTGTTTTCTCATTGTGGTTTGAATTTCCGTTTTCATCTGAGGTTGACACATTTTCATACGTTTACTGTGTATTTGGGTATCTTCTTTAGTGAGTTGCTTATTCAAGTTTTTTCTTATAACTCCAGTTCTTTATGTATCCTGGATAAACCAAACCAAACCAGACCAGACCTGACCAGACCAAACCAAACCTGTTGCTGTTGAGTCAATTCCAACTCACAGCTTCCCTATAGGACAGGGTAGAACTGCCCCATATGGTTTCCAAGGAGCACCTGGTAGATTCAAACTTGACCTTTTGGTTAGCAGACAGAGCTCTTAGCCACTATGCCACTAGGGTTTCTGCATTCTGGATACATGTTACAAATATCATATCTACTCCAAGGCTTGTCTTTTAGCTCTTTTAATGATGTCATTTGATGAGCCCAAGTTCTTAATATTAATGTAATCAAATTTACCAGTTTTTTTTTCCCATTATAGTTAGTGCTTTTTGGGTTCATTTAAGGAATCTGTCCTCTACCCTTGAGGTCATGGATACGTGCTCCTATATTATCATCTAAAAGCTTTATGTTTATTATCTGCAGGGAATTGATTTTTATGTTGTGATATGACAGTGCCTTGGAAGACAGTCCTGACAATCTGCTTCTGAAAGGTTACAGTCCGGAAAACCCTATGGAGCAGTTCTACTCTGCACACATGGGATCACCATGAGTCATAATTGACTCAGTGGCAACTAAAAACACCACCACCATCATCCACCTGGAATTGATTTTTGTGCTTGATGTAAGGAGTCCAATTTCATATATTTTTCTCAAATGGAAAGTCATTTGTCCCAGTACCAATTATTAAAAATTGTTTTTTAGGCATTGTTCTGCATTGCCACTATGACAATATAAATCAAATTCCCATGTATGGGTGAGACTTTCTGGGCTCTCTCTTCTGTTCCATTGATGTACATCTATCCTCAATCCAATATCACACTGTCTTATTATGTTGTAGTTCTTAGATACCAGTCAAGACAGCTCAACTCATGGCAAGCTTACAGGGTAGAACTGTTCCATAGGGTTTTCCTGGCTATAATCTTTATAGAAGTAGTTTGCCAGGCCTTTCTTCAACAGAGCCACCGATCACAAAGTACTTGCTCCACCCAGTCTCCTTACACTGTCTTATATTAAAGCTTGGTATCTGATAGCATAGCACTAGCTCCCCCTTACTACCTTTTCCTTCTTCCTTCTTCCTCATGAGTGTTTGTCTTTGCTGTTCCATTATATTTCAGATTAGCTTGTCCATTTTCACACACACACACACGCACACACACACATACACCCACTGAGGTTTTGTCTGAAATTTAACTTAAATATATAGATAAATTTGAGGAGACTTGACATCTTTCAATATTGAATTTTCTAATTCACAAACATGTTATTTTTTTTTTTTATTTAGATCTTTAATGTCTTTCAATGCTTTTTTCATACAAGTCTTGAAGTTCTTTGGTTGATTTATTCCTAGGTACTTGATACTATTTTTGAAGCTATTGTAAATGGTTATCTTCTTCAAAATATAATTTTCTAACATTGTCATTATGCACAGATCATATAATTATGTATGTGGCAAATTTAAAACAATCTAAAGATAAATTATTACAGTTAATAAGAGGGTTTAACAAGGTTCCTAGAGACAAAATCACATTTTAAGCAATCCATATTTATTTCTAAAAATACAATTTTATAATCGCAACATACATAATTAAATCACCTATGCATAACGACAATTTTGTTTCTTCCTCAATCTTTACTCCTTTTATTTTTCTTGCCTTACCTACTGCCTAAAGACCCTCAGTGGCAGTGACGGGCATTCTTGTCTGTAGCACACTTTTAAATCACTACCAAGCCTTACAGCCTCAGTGAACAGTGTAGGAACGGCTGGTTCGCTGCGGGAACATTTGGAGTAAGACACTCACGCCCTCCTTTCAGGACGGACGCACAGTTAAAGCAGAGGGTGCGCCTTTCGCAAGCTCATCTTCCAATCCGGAAAAAGGACCCGAACGCCCCTTCTCTGGTTGCCACGCAACGGCGGCGTCCCGCGGAGAAGGCTCACGGAAGGTAGTAGCACGTGCCGCCTCTTACGCATTCGGGGACTACATCCCCCACAATGCTGCGCGCGGAGGACGGCTGGTCCCTGAAGTGGGGGAAGGGCCGGACCAGGAGGCGGAGCGGAAGCAGAGTGTGAGGGACCAGAAGAGTAAAATCTCCGCAAGCCGGGACCCAACCTCTTTCCTGACTCCGGGACCCGGCCTTGCTCCATCCCGACCAGGAGGCTGCTTCGCTATTGCGGGACGCAGGTGACGTCCGCTAATCGGCTTTCGCTGCGACGCCCCAGCTCGAGAGCCGGGCGGCTAAGGCGACCGTGAGGAGAAGCTCACAAGTCAGGTAATGGGGAAGGGGCTAGAGGCATGCGAGGGGGGCGGCATCCTGGCCGGCCTGGACCCGCGCCTCTCGCGGAGCCCCTCTGGCCCGGGCGGCTGCCCCTTTCCGCGGCGCCCCCGCCCCCCGGGCTGCCGCGTGTTGGCGGCGGAAACCCGGCTCGAGGACGGGCCAGCAGCCCCCGGCCACGGCCGGGGAAGCTCTTTGTCCCTTCCTTCGGGCCGCGTCCCTGCCTCTTCGGGTCTGACAGCCGCAGCGCGGTGGGCCCGGGGCGGAGAGGCGAGCATGGCTCCGGCTGCGCGAGCTGAGCCGAGCGACGGACCCGAGCTGCGGGGATGGAGACCTCGGCCCCCAGCTGCACTCCCTTCTTTTTCTGTTTTTGACAGCTCAGTTCTGTTCTACTTTGAGAGAGAGTCAAATGTCCCCCTTTTTACTCCCTCCTCAAAACTCATCTCCTGGCTGACTGGTAGGGATAAACTTAGGCTGGGGGACTGCGGTAGTGTTAAGAGTGGACAGCCTGGGTTCAAATTCTGATTGTGTCACGGCTGACTTTGTGACCTTGTTTAATTAATGATTCTAAGCCTGAATTTTCTTATGGATCAAATTGAGATAACAGTACACACCTTCAAGTTGTTAGAATTAAGAAATAATATATCTATAACGTGGTTCTTCATTTGATGAGAAAATCCTTTAATGTGATACTTTCATTAGCCGTAACAGAAGTGGATTCTTAAGTTGTGAGTTTTGTACTTTTGTTTGTTTAATCATTAACACCCTATTCCCTAGGCTATGTGTTTTTCACTTTATACTTTTTCCACGTTAAACCTAAGCAGATAATTCTTTAAAATATGTTGTTCTCCGCTGTTTTAAGATGGCTGAGAATGTTCTTAGAAAATTGATGACTCTTCTGTGGATCAGCTTTAGAGATAAAAGGACTTATTCACATTCCCTAGCTGTGTCCTTTGAAGATCCTTAGAGGATCTTAAGTGTTTGTTTTGGCAGAGAAAGCATCTAGGCACTCTGCAGTCTTTACCCCATGTCAACTCTTTTCTGCCTTTTTCTGCATTTCCTACTGGTTAATAATTATTTTTCTCTCTTCGGGATTGGTGTTTCCAAGTTGTATTTTTGTTCTCAGGACAAGTTGAATGAATGCAATAAATTTTATAAGGGATGACTTGAAATATTTCACATTAGTTCTTAAATTTCAATTGCTCTTGCACTGTTTCACTGAAAATTGGTGAATTGTCTTGAATTTTACTGGCATTGGTAATGAGTTTTTCTTCCAGGAAATCTTTATGATCCTAAGTAATTAAAGGAGCCCTGGTGGTGCAGTGGTTAAGTGTTTGGCTGCTAACCAAAAGGCTGGCAGTTCGAATCCACCAGCTGCCCCTCGGAAATCCTTTGGGGGCAGTTTTTGTCTGTCCTGTAGGGCCGCGATGAGCCGGAATCAACCCGACAGCGGTGGGTTTGGTTTTTTGGAAGTAATTAAAATTTATTTTTCACTTAAAGTGTCTATTCTGTACCACTTTGAGTTCAAACAGTATTGTGCAGTGTGTGAAATAACATTTTCTGAGTAAATGCTGTTTTCGAATGTACATTTATGGGGGGAAACCATGGGCCAAATAATTTTCTGTGTAATGTTTTTGTGACAGTTGTATTTTTAAGAAAGGTTTATGGGAAAGAAAAGGAGAAATCCAATGAGTGTATTTCATAAGGACAAACAGAAAGCCAGAGAGTAGTAAGTGGAAAACTTATTTAAATTGTGGAAGAAGGCATAAGTATGTAAAGATTTCTGATTCATTAAAATATATGTGGCACACCATCTCCCTGATACCAAAACCAGGTAAAGACACCACAAAAAAAGAAAATTACAGACCTATATCCCTCATGAACATAGATGCAAAAATCCTCAACAAAATTCTAGCCAATAGAATTCAACAACATATCAAAAAAATAATTCACCACGACCAAGTGGGATTTATACCAGGTATGCAAGGCTGGTTTAGTATTAGAAAAACCATTAATGTAATCCAACATATAAATAAAACAAAAGACAAAAACCAGATGATCTTATCAATTGATGCAGAAAAGGCATTTGACAAAGTTCAACACCCATTTATGATAAAAACTCTCACCAAAATAGGAATTGAAGGAAAATTCCTCAACATAATGAAGGGCATCTATGCAAAGCCAACAGCCAACATCACTCTAAATGGAGAGAACCTGAAAGCATTTCCCTTGAGAACGGGAACCAGACAAGGATGCCCTTTATCACCCCTCTTATTCAACATTGTGCTAGAGGTCCTAGCCAGAGCAATTAGGCTAGATAAAGAAATAAAGGGCATCCGGATTGGCAAAGAGGAAGTAAAATTATCTCTATTTGCAGAAGACATGATCTTATACACAGAAAACCCCAGGGAATCCTCCAGAAAACTACTGAAACTAATAGAAGAGTTTGGCAGAGTCTCAGGTTATAAAATAAACATACAAAAATCACTTGGATTCCTCGACATCAACAAAAAGAACACCGAAGAGGAAATAACCAAATCAATACCATTCACAGTAGCCCACAAGAAGATAAAATACTTAGGAATAAATCTTACCAAGGATGTAAAAGATCTATACAAAGAAAACTACAAAGCTCTACTACAAGAAATTAAAAAGGACGTACTTAAGTGGAAAAACATGCCTTGCTCATGGATAGGAAAACTTAACATAGTAAAAATGTCTATTCTACCAAAAGCCATCTATACATACAGTGCACTTCTGATCCAAATTCCAATGTCATTTTTTAAGGTGATAGGGAAACAAATCACCATCTTCATATGAAAGGGAAAGAAGCCTCGGATAGGCAAAGCATTACTGAAAGAGAAGAAGAAAGTGGGAGGCCTCACTCTGCCTGATTTCAGAACCTATTATACAGCCACAGTAGTCAAAATAGCCTGGTACTGGTACAACAATAGACACTTAGACCAGTGGAACAGAGTTGAGAACCCAGATATAAATCCATCCACATATGAGTAGCTGATATTTGACAGAGGCCCAGTGTCAGTTAACTGGGGAAAAGATAGCCTTTTTAACAAATGGTGCTGGCATAACTGGATATCCATTTGCAAAAAAATGAAACAGGACCCATACCTCACACCATGCACAAAAATTAACTCCAAGTGGATCAAAGACCTAAACATAAAGACTAAAACGATAAAGATCATGGAAGAAAAAATAGGGACAACCTTAGGAGCCCTAATGCAAGGCATAAACAGAATACAAAACATTACCAAAAATGACAAAGAGAAACCAGATAACTGGGAGCTCCTAAAAATCAAACATCTATGCGCATCTAAAGACTTCACCAAAAGAGTAAAAAGACCACCTACAGACTGGGAAAGAATTTTCAGCTATGACATCTCAGACCAGCGCCTGATCTCTAAAATCTATATGATTCTGTCAAAACTCAACCACAAAAAGACAAACCACCCAATCAAGAAGTGGGCAAAGGATATGAACACACAAACTTTACTAAAGAAGATATTCAGGCAGCTAACAGATACATGAGAAAATGCTCTCGATCATTAGCCATTAGAGAAATGCAAATTAAAACTACGATGAGATTCCATCTCACTCCAACAAGGCTGGCATTAATCCAAAAAACACAAAATAATAAATGTTGGAGAGGCTGCGGAGAGATTGGAACTCTCATACACTGCTGGTGGGAATGTAAAATGGTACAACCACTTTGGAAATCTATCTGGCGTTATCTTAAACAGTTAGAAATAGAACTACCATACAACCCAGAAATCCCACTCCTCGGAATATACCCTAGAGAAATAAGAGCCTTCACACAAACAGATATATGCACACCCATGTTTATTGCAGCTCTGTTTACAATAGCAAAAAGCTGGAAGCAACCAAGGTGTCCATCAACGGATGAATGGGTAAATAAATTGTGGTATATTCACACAATGGAATACTACGCATCGATAAAGAACAGTGACGAATCTGTGAAACATTTCATAACATGGAGGAACCTGGAAGGCATTATGCTGAGTGAAATTAGTCAGAGGCAAAAGGACAAATATTGTATAAGACCACTATTATAAGATCTTAAGAAATAGTATAAACTGAGAAGAACACATACTTTTGTGGTTACGAGGTGGGGAGGGAGGGAGGGTGGGAGAGGGTTTTTTACTGATTAATTAGTAGATAAGAACTGCTTTAGGTGAAGGGAAGGACAATACTCATTACATGGAAGGTCAGCTCAATTGGACTGGACCAAAAGCAAAGAAGTTTCCGGGATAAACTGAATGTTTCAAAGGTCAGCGGAGCAATGGCGGGGGTTTGGAGACCATGGTTTAAGGGGACTTCTAAGTCAATTGGCAAAATAATTCTATTATGAAAACATTCTGCATCCCACTTTGAAATATGGCGTCTGGGGTCTTAAATGCTAACAAGCGGCCAACTAAGATGCATCAATTGGTCTCAACCCACCTGGATCAAAGGAGAATGAAGAACACCAAGGTCACACGATAACCAAGAGCCCAAGAGACAGCAAGGGCCACATGAACCAGAGACCTACATCATCCTGAGACCAGAAGAACTAGTTGGTGCCCGGCCACAATCGATGACTGCCCTGACAGGGAGCACAACAGAGACCCCTGAGGGAGCAGGTGATCAGTGGGATGCAGACCGCAAATTCTCATAAAAAGACCATACTTAATGGTCTGACTGAGACTAGAGGAATCCCGGCGGTCATGGTCCCCAAACCTTCTGTTGGCACAGGACAGGAACCATTCCCAAAGACAACTCATCAGACATGAAAGGGACTGGACAGTAGGTAGGAGAGAGATGCTGATGAGGAGTGATCTAATTATTTCAGGTGGACACTTGAGACTGTGTTGGCATCTCCTGTCTGGACGGGGGATGGGAGGATAGAGAGAGTAGGAAGCTGGCAAAATTGTCACGAAAGGAGAGACTGGAAGGGTTGACTCATTAGGGGGAGAGCAAGTGGGACTACGGAGTAAGGTGTATATAAACTTATATGTGACAGTCTGACTTGATTTGTAAGCGTTCACTTGAAGCTCAATAAAAGTTAATAAAAAAAATACGTGGCAAAAATGCTTGTTTTGAAAAAAAAATTTTTTTATGTTAATGCTATTTAGTGCAGCATATGACAAGAGTGATGACTAGGGAAATAGGAGACCTTGGTTCGTGTCCTGGCTCTGTCATTATATGTGTAACCTTAGGTGCCTTTGTAGTCCTCAATTTCCTCACCTCTAAAATAGTGAATTGGTCTGATTCCAAGGACTCTTCTAGCTTAGCCTTTTAATGATAAAGGTTTTTTAAAAAAATATATTTTTTTATTTTGTTGTTGTTGAGAATATACCCAGGAAAACATAACATCAATAAACAGTTTCTACATGCACCATTTAGTGACATTGATTACATTCTTCAAACTTCTGCAACCGTTCTCACCCTCTTTTTCTGAGTTGTTCCACCCTCATTAACTAAATTTGACTGCCCTCTAAGGTTCCTGTCTAATCTTTTGAGTTGCGTTTGTCAGTTCGATCCCATATAAAAACCCACCAAACCAAACCCACTGCCGTCGAGTCAATTCTGACTCATAGCGATCCTGTAGGACCGAGTCCCCCACATGTCTGTCAGTTAGTTGTACTATAGGGGCTTGCCTGTTGCTGTGATGCTGGAAGCTATACCACAGGTATTGATACCAGCAGGGTCACCCATGGTGGACAGGTTTCAGCTGTGCATCCAAACTAAGACAGACTAGGAAGAAGGACCCAGCAGTATACTTCTAAAAAGAATTAGTGAGTGAAAACCTTATGAATAGCGTCAGAACATTGTCTGATACCGTGCTGGAAGATGAGCTCCCCAGGTTGGAAGGAACTCAAAATATGACTGGGGAAGAACTGCCTCCTCAAAGCAGAGTCAACCTTAATGACATGGATGGAGTCAAGCTTTCAGGACCTTCATTTGCTGTTGTGACATGACTCAAAATGAGAAGAAACAGCTGCAAACATCCATTTATAACTGGGACCTGGAATGTACGAATTATGAATCTAGGAAAATTGGAAATCATCAAAAATGAAATGGAAGGCATAAAGATCAATATCCTAGGCATTAGTGAGCTGAAATGGACTGGTATTGGTTATTTTGAATTGGACAACCATATGGTCTACTATGCTGGGAACAACAACTTGAAGAGGAATGACATCGCATTCATCGTCAAAAAGAACATTTCAAGAACTATCCTGAATTACAACATTGTCAGTGATAGGATAATATCCATATGCCTACAAGGAAGATCAGTTAACATGGCTATTATTCAGATTACACACCAACCACTAAGGCCGAAGATGAAGAAATTGAAGATTTTTACCAACTTCTGCAGTCTGAAATTGATCACACATGCAATCAGGATGCAGTGATAATTACTGGTGATTGGAAAGTGATAGTTGGAAACGAAGAAGGATTAGTAGTTGGAAAATATTGACTTGGTGATAGAAACTATGTTGGAGATCGCATAATAGAATTTTGCAAGACCAATGACTTCTTCATTGCAAATACTTTTTTTCACCAACATAAATGGTGACTATACACATGAACCTCACCAGATGGAATGTACAGGAATCGAATTGACTATATCTGTGGAAAGAGACGATGGTCAAGCTCAATATCATCAGTCAGAACAAGGCCAGGGGCCGACTGTGGAACAGACCATCAATTGCTCATATGCAAGTTCAAGTTGAAACTGAAAAAAATTAGAACAGGTCCACAAGAGCCAAAGTATGACCTTGAGTATATCCCACCTAAATTTAGAGACCATCTCAAGAATAGATTTGACATGTTGAACACTAGTGACCGAAGACCAGATGAGTTGTGGAATGACATCAAGGATATCATACGTGAAGAAAGCAAGAGGTCATTAGAAAGACAGGAAAGAAAGAAAAGACCAAAGTGGATGTCAAAAGAGACTCTGAAACTTGCTCTTGAATGTTGAGTGGCTAAAGGAAAAGGAAAAAATGATGAAGTAAAACAAATGAACAGAAGATTTCAAAGGGCGTCTCGAGAAGACAAAGTAAAGTATTATAATGACATGTGCAAAGAGCTGGAGTTGGAGAACCAAAAGGGACGAACACGCTCGTCATTTCTCAAGCTGAAAGAACTGAAGAAAAAATTCAAGCCTTGAGTTGCAATAGTGAAGGATTCTACAGGGAAAATATTAAACGACACAGGAAGCATCAAAAGAAGGTGAAAGGAGTACTCAGAGTCATTATACCAAAAAGAATTGGTCAACATTCAACCATTTCAAGAAGTAACATATGATCAGGAACTGATGGTTCTGAGGAAAGAAATCCAAGCTGCACTGAAGGCATTGGTGGAAAACAAAGCTGCAGGAATTGACGGAATGTCAGTTGAGATGTTGAAACTAATGGAGGCAGTGCTGGAAGTGCTCACTTGTCTATGCCAAGCAACACAGAAGGCAGCTACCTGGCCAATCGACTGGAAGCGATCCATATTTATGCCTATTTCCAAGAAAGGTGATCCAACTGAATGCAGAAATTATCGAACAATATCATTAATAAAAAAAAAAAAACCCCAAGCAAAATTTTGCTGAAGATCACTCAAAAGTAGCTGTAGCAGTATATCAACAGGGAACTGCCGGAAATTCAGGCCAGATTCAGAAGAGGACGTGGAACCAGGGATATCATTGCTAATGTCAGATGGATCCTGGCTGAAAGCAGAGAATACCAGAAGGATGTTTACCTGTGTTTTATTGACTGTGCAGAGGCATTCACCTGTATGGATCATAACAAATTATGGATAATATTGCGAAGAATGGGAATTCCCGAATGCTGAATTGTGCTCATGAGGAACCTGTACATAGATCAAGAGGCAGTTGTTTGAACAGAACAAGAGGATACTGTGTGGTTTAAAGTCAGGAAAGGTGTGCGTCAGGGTTGTATCCTTTCACCATACCTATTCAATCTGTATGCTGAGCACATAATCCGAGCTGGATTATATGAAGAATAATGGGGCATCAGGATTGGTGGAAGACTCATTAACTTGTGTTATGCAGATGACACAACCTTACTTGCTGAAAGCGAAGAGGACTTGAAACACTTATTGATAAAGATCAAAGACCACAGCCTTCAGTATGAATTGCACCTCAGCGTAAAACAAAACAAAAATCCTCACAATTGGACCAGTAAGCAATATCATGATAAATGGAGAAAAGATTGAAGTCATCAATGATTTCATTTTACTTGGATCAATAATCAACACCCATGAAAGCAGTAGTCAAGAAATTAAAAGATACATTGCATTGGGCAAGTCTGCTGCAAAGAACCTCTTAAAAGTGTTGAAAAGCAAGGTGTCACCTTGAAGACTAAGGTACGTGTCATGGATTGAATTGTGTCCACCCAAAATATGTGTTAACTTGGTTAGGCCATGATTCCCAGAATTGTGTGCTTGTCCTCCATTTTGTGATTTTCCTATGTGTTATAAATCAAAATCTCTGCCTGTGGTTAAAGAAGATTAGGGTGGGCTATAACATCCTTACTCAGGTCACACCCCTGATCCAATGTAAAGGGTGTTTCCCTGGGGTGTGGCCTGCACCACCTTTTATCTTACGAGAGATGAAAGGGAAGCAAGCAGAGAGTTGGCGACCTTATACCACCAAGAAAGCAGTGCCAGGAGCAGAGCGGGATCTTTGGATCTGAGGTTCCTGCGCAGAGATGCTCCCAGACCAAGGGAAGATTGATGATAAGGACCTTCCTCTAGAGCCGACAAAGAGAGAAAGCCTCTGCCTGGAGCTGATGCCCTGAATTTGGACTTGTAGCCTACTAGACAGCGAGAGAATATATTCCTCTTTGTTAAAGCCATCCCCTTGTGTTATAGCAGCACTAGATGACTAAGACAGTGCACCTGACCCAAGCCATGGTATTTTCAGTGGCATCATATGCCTGTGAAAGCTGGACAGTGAATAAGCAAGACAGAAGAAGAAATCGATGCCTTTGAATTGTGGTGTTGGTGAAGAACATTGAATATACCATGGACTGCCAAAAGAACAAACCAATCTGTCTTGGAAGAAGTACAATCAGAATGCTCCTTAGAAGCAAGGATGGTAAGAGTACTTCTTACATACTTTGGACATATCGTCAGTAGAGATCAGTCCCTGGAGAAGGACATCATGCTTGTAAAGTATAGGGTCAATGAAAAAAGAGGAAGACTGTCAACAAGATGGACTGACAGTAGCCGCAACAATGGGCTTAAACATAACGATGATTGTGGGCATTGTGCAGGATTGGGCAGTGTTTTGTTCTCTTGTACATAGGGTTGCTATGAGTCAGAAGTAACTCAACAGCACCTAACCACAACAACAACAGGACAGAGTAGAACTGCCCTATAAGGTTTCCAAGGAGCGCCTGGGGGATTCCAACTGCGGACCTTTTGCTTAGCAGCCGTAGCTCTTAACTGCTATGCCACCAGGGTTTCCTGATCCAATATAGTTCTTAAAAAAGCATAATGCTCAAGGCAGACATGTTTTACTAGTTACACTATTGTTTGGTTTTAAGAAAACTTGAGAGGATGTTTTTGGTTTGAAGTTTAAAGATTATCTCAGGTCAAGTTTTAGGCGTTTATCCAACCTTTATGGCTCCAGTAAGTCTGCAGTCCAAGAGAATTTGAAATTCCATTCAGCATTTCTCCCCTTTTGATCAGGATTCTTCTGTGGAATCTTTGATCAAAATGTTCGGTAATGGTAGCTGGGCACCATCCAGTTCTTCTTGTCTCATGACAAAGGAGGCAGTTGTTTGTGGAGGCAATTAGTCACACATTCCATATCCTCCTCCTGTTCCTGATTCTCTTTCTTCCTCTGTTGTTTTAGTCAAACAGACACCAATCTTTGTGCCTTGGCTATCCACTTGCAAGCTTTTAAGACCCCAGGCACTTCTTATTGAAGCAAGAGGTAGAACAAAGGCACTGAACGTGTTATTAGGCCAATTAACTGGGATGTCCCATTAAACCATGACCTAAACCTTGGAGGTTTTTTTAATGTGGAAAAAATGATGTAACACTCTCTTGGTCATTTATTTGTGTCTTAGGGTTTTGTTTTTTGGTTTTTTACTCCAGGTCATACAGTTCTCCCAACCCACCTTGAGGAAAGGGATGCACATGAAAGGACAGAAGCTGCTAGAAATCAATCTCTACCACCAGTTCTTCCCTCTCTTTTGTGAGCTAGCTGCACATGCTTTCTCTTCATTTTTGACATGCTTAGTTCCCCCTCTCTATATCACTTTTTTTTTATTCATAGCCTGTTTATCTGTTTTGTCTGTTTCTTTAAAAGTTTAGCTTGTCAGTTCCCTGACCCAACTTCATTATTTATTTTTGTGAATTCCTTCCTTTTCAGTTCCTACGGCCAACTCCCTGGTTTTCTTATGTCTGATTAGGCTGTGTTTTTGTAGGGAGTCTTTTGCAAGTAGTCCAGTGGTAGTGTGGTCAGCTGTGGAAGGGGAAATGGGGTTCGATAACTCAAAACATGATTGGCTGAGGCTGTGGGCAGGGCAAGTTCTATGATTGAGGTATTTTTTACTGCCTAGTGTATTTTGGAAACCTTGGTGGTGTAGTGGTTAAGTGCTACAGCTGCTATCCAGAAGATCAGCAGTTCGAATCTGCCAGGTGCTTCTTGGAAACGCTATGAGGCAGCTATACTCTGTCTTACAGGGTTGCTATAGGGTCACTATGAGTCGAAATTGACTCTACAGCTGTGAGTTTTTTTTTGTTTGTTTGTTTTAATATATTTTAGAGTGAATCATGTCAAGTATTGCGTGTGAGAACCATCGTATTTTAAAAGTTTAGTTTGGTACTTTTAATAGAAATATTGTTAAGTTTTACTGCAGCACAGTGATTAAGTAGCTTCCCTTTGGCTCTAACGCTTTATATTTTTATCCCTGCCTGGCTTTACCCTTTTTATTTATCTATCTTTTTGCTCTTCAGTGCCATTGTCTTCTTTTTCCTCTCCCAAATATGCCATCTAAAAATGGTCTGTTGTCTTGAGATATATTTCTATATCCCAGCTAGAGTTTAGTGTAGCTTCTCTTGAGGCAGTTTATATTTTAAATCTTAGATCTAATTATGGAGTGGCTGTCTATACCCTTTGTTATTTTTTTTTCCCCAAATGTTTCTCCCATGTTGTTTCTCTGCTTTTGTGTTCCAGAACCAATAATATTTTAGAGTTTGAAAAATTATGTTTAAAATGCTTAATAAAAGTTTTAATACATTGGCAGTTTGCTACCTAGATTTTATTCCATATCCAATCTTGTCATTGCCCTGTTTGTATTAGAAAATGCCAATAAGAATATGTTTTTCTGGGTAAAATCACCTTATCAGATATTTCTCAGATATGTAGAGAAAATATTTTAGGAATAGGCTTTTTTCCTTGAAATTACATTCCACGGTCAGGTCTGTGGAGGGCTCATTTCTGAGTCTTTTTGGAGAGAATCATCTGAACCTCTGAGTGCTGGTGAACAGACTGTGGCTTTTGTAATAAATACCTTCCCTCTGTAAAATGCCTTAGGCTAGTAAGCAGTGATTCCTGTAGCACCGTTGGCCAACTGAGAGCTGTTTGCTAATTGTTTTCATTGCTGTTAGTAGTTACTTTAGTTAGAGCCCTGAATAAATGCAAAAAATGGGATTTGAAGGCGATTTTATGGTGGGCTTGGGTTTTGGTTTAGCTACTCAAATAACAACCAGCACCTCAGTGTTCGTATAAAAATACAAGGAAGCACTTCAAGACTGGCAATGTGAAATGCAGTGCTTTAAAAAATTTTTTGACTGCAACCCACAGCAACAGGTCTTCATATATCAAGACTCCACAGTTGTATACCTGTGTGTGTGCATATGTCTCTGTGCACACACACACACCTGAAACAAAAGTTTCACAAAACAAAATCTGTAGTGTGTGTAGTCTGTTCTGATGGTTTCTATTTTATTTTGTTTTTTAAAGTGCCATTTGCAACCTGTTAAGTTGGCTTTTGTTCCCTGCTTTTGAAAAACACTAAAGCTTTGGACTGAGAGGTTGGTTGCCCGATTTCCCCCTATTTGTTCAACACTGGATAGTCATTAATCCTTTTTGTGCTTCACTTTATCTTTAAAATGAGGTGGTTTTAGTTTAAATATTCAGTGATTTTTTGTCTTTACTTTTCTCTAGTAATAGTGTTAGACTAATACATTTGTTTTTAGGTCCTTGCTAGAGAGAAAGTCCTTAAACATCCAGTTGTTTACATGGTGTGCTGTTAGGCAAGTGGCATAATACAGCTTTGAATAGCCCTTTTTTCCAAAAAGCTTGTAAATTCGAGTGGAGATGTGAGGTCTATAATAAATATAAAAATTAGGAAAAAAATTTCTCCCATGTTGTTTCTCTGCTTTTGTGTTCCAGAACCAAGAATATTTTAGAGTTTGAAAAGTTATTTTTAAAATGCTTAATAACAGTTTTAATACATTGGCAGTTTGCTACCTAGATTTTATTCCATATCCAATCTTGTCACTGCCCTGTTCGTATTAGAAAATGCCAATAAGAATATGTTTTTCCGGATAAAATCACCTTATCAGATCATTACTCTTCCTGAATGTTACCAAACAGTGGAACTGCCCTTCTCCTAAGAAAGGGGAATGTAGAGCTTTCTTTGTTGGTGAGTTTCCTTCTATTCAGTTTGGGTGTTTTCTCCCGACCAGGCCGTTCCCTCTCATTTTCATTTGTTTGTACTTGAGGAGAATAGGAATAGGAATTTACTGCCTGCTCGCAAGATTCTGGTCAGAAAAGAATTTTAACGGTTTTTCTTGGAGGGAAGTTGGAACCAGACTATACCTGCTCTTCTCAGATCAAATGTTTCTTCCTCAGACGGCCTGCCTTGGCCCCACATCTCATGTAGATTTCCCCAGTCATTTGCTCTCACACCACCATATTTTCTTCATAGCACTTATCCCAAGCTGAAATTCGCTTTTTCTTTGCTAGTTTATTGCCTCTCCTACTGAAGCATAAACTCCAGAAGAACTGAAATCCTGTCTATCCTGTTCCACCATCATCTCTAGTGCTTAGACTAGTTTTTGGCACACACAGAGAGGTGGGTGGATGGATGGATGGGTGGATGTATGGCCGCCATTGGGTTAATTTGGAGTCATAGCGGGTTTAATAAATATTGGGAATGAATGAGTGAACAAATAATGAGCAAACCTCATTCTGTCATGCTTGAGATGAAACTGCATGTAGCAAAGGTTGTGTTTGAGTCTGGGCTTTTCTGTACTCTTCCCCCTAATTTTTTTTCCCCCTTGGAAAATTGGATCTTTTTTATCAGTATATTTGCTGATTATGGTGAAGGTCCTTACATCCAGAGGACCTTGTAGTTATCTTTTACTTCATATTTTTTTTTTATCGTAGTTTTTTGGCCTACGTAAAAAACTAAGATCTGTGATTTCTTAAATCCTTCTTGAAGTGACTTTGCAATACTTTGAGTTGCCTGAATAATGCTTATTTGAAACCTTAATGTGCCAACTTTATAATTTTATAAATAATCTAAATTATGTAATCAGGATTTTAGGATCATTGCTCTAAACTGCCATTACTGTTTTCTGGTTACTTTTTTTTTTTTTTTAATTCAGAAAGAATAACAAAGCTTTATTCAATGTTATAATTCATTCAGTATTTACAAACAGTTTACCCAGTTGGAGGTAAAGGAGGTAGTGTAGTATAGAGAAAAACCTAGACAATGAGTCAGGACCTGTGGTCTAGACCAGCGCAGCTTCTGCCACTAACTAGTTGTCTCACTTTAGGCAGGCATTAACATCTCTGGGCTTTAGGATCTTCATTTGAAATGTGAGAGGATTGGATTAGATTTCTTTTCAGGTTCTTCTAGCCCAGAAATGGATAATTGAAGATACTTTAATTTTACCTCCAACTTTCCATCCTCTGCCCCTTCTCCTTCCCCCCCCCCCGAAAAAAATTGCAGGCAGGTCATATTGCCATGCCTATGTGAATGAGAGGCTGTAAGGAAGCATGCTTGGTAAACGGAAATATATAAATGGTAAGAAGTTATTGTTCCACCTGTGTGAGACAGTTGGGTCGCCACGAGTTGGAATTGACTTGATGGAACTAACAATAAGGACAACAGCATGAGACAGTGAGAAGACTGGCTTGATTAGGGGAGATATTTTGGGGGCTAATGGGAAATAAATTTGGTTTTTGTAGACTGGTTTATGGAGGACCATGAGAACTAATGAGAAAAGTTTTATGTGGGTTTGGTAAAACATCTCCTTTATAGCTCAAATTATTCAAATTATTAAGAATTAGTGGTACTGTTTACCCGATGTTGATAAAGATTAATATTTATTGAATAGAATAGTATGAGGTATTATTTAATCACTACCAGTAGTAGGTAGGTACTTTTGTCCCCATTTCATAAGTGAGGACATTGAGACAGAAAGTGATAAAACAACTGCTCAAGGTTTTAAAGATAGTAGAACATGTAATAATTTCATATTGAAATGATAAACAGTAACTTGAGGCTGGAGGTAGGGTGGAGAATGGGAGTGTAACTATTTGAAGAGGCGACACTTGAGCTAAGTACTAGAGGATGAACAGGAACAAGCCATAGGCAGTACATTCAAACAGGAAAATAGTTGTATAGCCCCTGAGGTCAGAAGGAGCTTGGTGTGTTTTGGCTAGTGTAGCTGTAGTGTAGTGAGCAAGGAGGGAGTGGTGTGAGATTAGAACAGAGAGATGAGTCGACCAAACCCATTGCCGTCCAGTCAATTCCGACCCATAGCGACCATATAGTACACAGTAGAACTGCCCCACAGAGTTTCTCAAGGCTGTAAATCCTTACAGAAGCAGACTGGCACATCTTTCTCCTGCAGAGCTGCTGGTGGGTTCAAATCACTGCCCTTTCATTTAGCAGCTGAGGCTTAACCACTGCACTACCAGGGCTCCTTCCAGGGAGATGAGTAGAAGTCTAATTATGCTAAGCCTTGTGGACCATCATACAGAGTTTGAATTTTATTCTAAGTGCAGTGGGGAACTATTAAATGGGAGTGATGTGCTGTGACTTTTGTTTTTGGAAACACTTTGGTTGCTCTGAGAAGAGTGAATTGAGATGGGTTTGGAGAGGAAGCTGGGAGACTGCTTTAGAAGAAAGTAGCTGCAGGAATCCAGTGGGCGCTGAAGTTACTTGGACCACACTTTGCTGCCCTTCTTCAGGTCTAGTACTTTACAGATACTTCGTTTTAAGTGTGTCTTCTCTCCTCAATTCTTCCAACTTTGTTTCATGTGGACTATAATTCCTTTTGTAATCTGGGCAATAAGGTGAGAATTTTCCTTTGGGAATCCTAAAAAAACGTTTAGCAGTCTTAGATCAAAATAATAACGAAGGCGACGATGATTTTATTTTTTCTAGTTGTTACTTGGGGTGGTTTTGAAGTTTTTTAATTTTTGTTTTAAAAATGATTAGTAGGCAGTATAGGGGCCTAGAAGTTAGGATCGAAAAGTTTTTAGATTGTAAACTATTACAGTGGAGAAAGGACTCTAAGGACTGTACTAGGTGGTGCCTGTAAGATCTCAGTGGCTGTGTTGGCCTACTAGAATTCCAGTTAGAGTTCTCTGCCCTGACCTAGGTGGCCTTCCAGTACCTGGACCAGTACTTGTAAAGAAAAATTGGGGAGGTTCAAGGCGCAGGTTTCTCTGCCATTCACAGCTTTGAACATTGCCCAGAAAGAAGAGACATTGAAACCCCTTCATTTTTTCTTTCTTCCCTAAAGTTTGATTCTAAGAATTATTTCCCTTACTAATCTTTAAATGGAAACCCTGGTGGCATAGTGGTTAAGAGCTACTGCTGCTAACCAAAAGGTCGGCAGTTCGAATTCACCAGGTGCTCCTTGGAAACCCTATGGAGCAGTTTCTGCTCTGTCCTGTAGGGTTGCTATGAGTCGGAATTGACTTGATGGCAAGGGTTTTGTTTTTTTTTTGGTAATCACTAAATTCCAGAATTAAATTACCTTAATGACAGAATTAAATAACAATTCTAGTTGTTAAAGAATTCAAAGCTTCTCTCTCTTTCTTTTTTTTTTTTTTGGTATGAAATCACAGAACAGAACAGAACAGTGTATTCATATTGATCCTAGGAACTAAGGTGGTACCAGTGGAAATTCCTTTCTCTCTATTCCACCCTCAACCCTGCCTAGTAAATACATGTCTAGCCCACCCTGGCAGAAATGACTTGGATTTCAGCAGAGGCTACCTGTTTCCTATGGGTTGCTTTAGGAATTCCTCATGGGTCTTTGAATTGTTCAGCCATTTGTCAGATATAAGCTGGCTGGCTCTAGGCCATCTTTTTAACTTGAAGAAGGCTCCAGGTATCCTTTCTTCCCAATAGCTCCCATACTTACTTTATTCCTTGGTGTTCTTTCATAATTGGGTAGAGTGGCGTGAAGTGTCTTTGCTATTCCCAAAGACAAATGGTTTTCATATTAAACATTTAATGCTTATTCCTACAGGAGAACATATAACAAACATGTGCAAATTACAAAGCATGTAGAGTTCTTACTGTAGTAGTCCTGGTAAAAGTACCTGATTCCCTTCTGACATGGGCTTTTGCTTCTGATTTTATTTCAATGAGAGCTGTGCTGAGGAGACACATGGCATACAAAGTCAAGACATGACCCTTTTATTCATGAAGGCCTCTTTTCCCAATCTGATGGTACATCAGACCTTAATATACAGTCAATACAGAGATAGAAGGGTTGCTTTAAAGTTTACAATTTAAATTTATGGGTACCTCCACACTTTGAGAGACGGTAGATTTAAACTAGGCCTCTTGTTTCCTGGAAGTTTTCACTTTGGGGGCACATCCTCACTTGCTGTGCCTTCTACCTTGTTCACTACCAGTATGTTTTCTCTCTGTCTCATGTTGGTACTACCACTCATCTTTTAAGCAAAATTCATGATGGTATTGAGCCAACCTTTCATTCTTAAGCTTGCACTTAACTTGGAAGGACTTTACTTCTCATAAATTAGGCTCCCCGTGTTTGACTAGTTTTTTTTTTTTTCCTGCAAATCTGTTCTCTAATGCCATTGCAGTTTTGGAATTTGTTACTTTTGTGGAGTTTTGTGAAACCTATGAGTTTTAAAAGTCTGGGTTTAAGAAACCTTTCTAAAGGAAAGGAGAGACCCTGAATTGGTAGAGATTCTATCTCTTGTCAAAGTTTAGGGCTCCAGTCACTTGGCTTGGGTAAAAATCTTAGGCAGGTGAATCTCTCTAAGCCTTATTTTGATTATCTTTAAAATGAGAATAAAATTATAACAAAAGCAACAACAACAATAATAGTTTCTTTATGGGGTTATTGCAAATATTAACTGAAATAGTCCTTGTGAAGTGTTTACCTCAGTTAGGCAGATAATAAGCGTAATAATCGTTCACTGCTGGTGTTCCTGCTGCTACTGGTAGATTGTCATTGCTGTAGAAGAAGGAACAGTGGTTAAGAGACTAAGCTGTGAATTCTCTCTCTACCACTATCCAGTTGTAAGACCTGGGCAAGTTATTTAACTTCTTTCTGCTTCAGTTTTCTTACCTTTTAAGTGAGGCTGTCACTAGTATGGAAACCTTGGTGGCGTAGTGGTTAAGTGTTATGGCTGCTGACCAAAAAGGTCATCAATTCGGCTCTACCGGGCACTCCTAGGAAACTCTATGGGGGCAGTGCTACTCTGTCCTATAAGGTTGCTATGAGTTGGAAACAACTGGATGGCAGTGGGTTTGGGTTTTTTTTTTATTATTATTGCTAGTATGGAAACCTGGTGGTACGGTGGCTAAGAGCTCAGCTGCCAACCAAAAGGTCGGCAGTTTGAATCTACCAGCCGCTCCTTGGAAACCCTATGATGTGGCTCTACTCTGTCCTGTAGGGTCGCTATGAGTTGGAATCGATGGCAATGGGTTTAGTTTTTTTTTTTTTTTTAAGGGTTATTGTGAGGATTAAAGGAGTTAATTGATAAAAACACTTAGAGCACTATCTGGTATGTAATAAGTGATTGTAGTAATGGTTGTTGTCATTTAATTGGCGTGCCCTATTGCCTGTGGTTTCAAATCTCTTTCTTTTTGGTTGTATGTATAGAGGCCCAGACTTTATGGCCTGCCATTTTAAACTTCATCTGCCAAAATACCTAGGAATCTATGTTCTCAGTTCTCTGGTGATGTCACTTTTCTGTCTTTGTTGTCATACCCACCCTTAGAACTCTGTTGTGACTGCTTCAGTACAGGTCCCAGTTGATTCCCCACGGGCTGCTAGGTCAGGTAGTGTGGCACACAGTCCATATTTGAAAGACAGTAAAGTGTTACAAAAGGAGCCCTGGTGGCACAATGGTTAAGCACTTGGCTGCTAACTGAAAGGTTGGCTGTTGGAACCCACCCAGCAAGCTTGGAGGGAGAACGACCTGGTGTTCTGCTTTTGTAAAGATTACAGCCTAGAAAACCCTGTGGAACAGTTCTACTCTATCACATGGGGTCACTATGAGTTGGAATTAACTCAACGGCACACAACAAGAACAACAGCAAAGGGTTACAAAGGAAGAATAAATTTAATATAAATACATACAAAAAACTTTTTAAAAAATGCTTGGAAATACAGAATTTCTACTTTCTGAGTGCAAATGTAAAATCTCTATAGAAAAAAATATTAGGTTATGGTTACCTGACTTTGCTAAATGTTCAGTAATCCAGTATCGATATTGGTATTTTTATAAGATCTGAAGGGATTTATTCTGGGTACGGTAACTCAAGAAGACATAAACAGAAGTAGAAAATTTGAAACGGAGTTAATTCCTAAGTTTCAATGCAGTTAACACTTTATTAGTGATTAGTGTACCTAGTTAGTGGTGTAGTCATACTTGTAGTGAGGTTTGGCAGGATGGTCTGGTCTTCAACAAGAGTAGATAGGTGTTCTTCAAACCTTGGAGCCCCTGAATATTTAGTAGCGGTGCACCAGGGACTGAGGGGTGACTAGGTGGCAGGGTGGAGGGAAGGAAGAGTGGGAGCTTTCTGAGCAGGATAGATGAACAGGCAGGGCAGAAGATCCCCAGTCTTATATGTATGCCTACGCAAACACACACATATGTCTAATAGAGAAGCTTTGATTGTATGTGTTTTGTTTTTTGGTACTTCGCATAGATTAAAAAATACCTTATATTATTTTTTAAAAAGATTTGAAAACACCTGTGCCAGAGAGCAAATTTCTGGGGCAGGAACCTAGTATTCCCAGTGCTTAGCATATATACTGGCTCAGCAAATGTTTGTTGAATAAAAGTGATTGAATGCTCTGTAAGGTATATTACCTTTACACTATGAAATATTCATTTTTAGTCTTGTCCTCAAATTAGATTTGATTAGTTAACCCATGTGATTAAAAAAAAAACAACCAAACCCAGTGCCGTCAAGTCGATTCTGACTCTCATGTGATTATACCCTAGCAAATGGATTAAAATTGGGATGTTTTATTTGCCCATACTAGAAGTTAAAAAGTTCTTAAGGATTATTTTCGTTAAGCTATGAAATATCCTTCTGAGATGCCCTTTTTTGACTCCAGATATATTGTTATCTATAGATTTTTGCTCCATTGATGAAATCAGAGGGTTTTCTCTGCTGGACACTTTGGTGATTCACTTACACATTATTATTCTCCAGTTCTTTGTGGATTCCATGATCATCATCACCTTTCTCTTTTTTTAAAAAAATTGAAATATAACCTTTCAATGTTTTCTTAAATTATAAAAATATATAGTTGTATCATTTAAAATTTGAAGTTTTAAAGTTAGAAATATAGAAAAATGTTTTAACACTTGCCATTAAATGATTACCGTTATGCCCAGTTTACTTTTATAAGGTATCAACTTAGAAATTATAACTTATTTTTCATCTTAGTTTGGATGCTTCCTGAAGTTACTTCATTCCCATTTTAGTATTGTCTCCTAGTGATTTTTTGCAGGCAGTTCAAGTTTTCTTTTATTGAACTTCATATTTATAATCACGCTAATAAAAAACCAAAATAATGTACCAAAAAGGAAAAAAAGCAGTGTATTAAAACTTTTCATTTACATTAACGTATTTTTTGAAAAAGGGAGAAAGGATAAGGATGTTGTCATATTTGTCTGTTACAATAATGAAGACAGTTCTTTTCAAGGCTTTTTATTGTGCTTTAGATGAAAGTTGACAGAGCAAATTAGTTTCTTATTAAACAATTAATGGACATAATGTTTTGTGACATTGGTTGCCAACCCCCCAACATGTCAACACTCTCCCCTTCTTGAGCTGGGTTTCCCATTCCCATCTTTCCTGTCCCCTCCTGCCTTCTCGTCCTTGTCCCTTCTAGTGATATCTTCAAACATTGGCACACTTTATATTATGGAAATTCTTACTAGTCATTTAGATTTTTTGATCTATGTCTTAGGCTGGGTTCTCTAGAGAAGCAAAACCAGTAAAGTGTATAAATATACATAGAGAGCGATTTATATCAAGAAAGTGGCTCATGCGTTTATAGAGGCTGGAACATCCCAAGTCCATGGGCCGGGATAGAGGCTTCTCCTAATTCATGTAGCCACAGGGGCTGATGAACCCAAGATCGGCAGGTCAGAGAGCAGGGCACTTGCTCACAGGCTGTGAAGATCCATGAATCCCAAGATCTGCCAGGGAGACCACAGGCAGGCTGCTAGCTCAAGTCCCAAGAACCAGAGACCAGACGAACAGAAGCCAGCTGTACGATCCAGGACAAGCAAAAAGCTTTCGAGCCTTGCCAGAATGTCCGCTTATATTTGATGCAGGCCACATGCCCAAGGAAACACCCTTTCAACTGATTGGCTTCTCACAACAGATCCCATTGTGGGGGTGACCACATATCAGATCTCAACTGGGAAGTGATCACAATATTATATGACTGCCAAAACACTGAGAATCATGCCCAGCCAAGTTGACAGTCAGTCTTAACCATCACAATCTGTTTAAGCTCTCCTCATTTCTAACTTTATTTTGGCATCCACCTTTTTTTTTTTTTTGGAAGAGGAATAACTTTAGAATGGCATTTAGATCAGTGAAATGTACAGGCAGCCCACAGGTTATGAACATCCAATTTACATACAAGCCGTAGTTACGAATCAACCTTCATGAAGTCTATTATATTAAAAATTTGAGGTATATACAGTGGTTTGTAATAACAAATGGGTGCTACTTTGCCATGTGCATCAAAACATTATTATTATTACTGTATTATTATGTTAAAAATGTTTTAGTGTATCCGGAAGCATTTCTTTAATGTTTTTTTATTCATAGAAAGGTACACTATATACTAAGGCAAATATTTGACTGAAGTTAGATACGAACCCTACCTAACTATTGGAACTGACATACAAATTCGTCTTTAAGACAGATCTAGGAATGGAACTCATTCATAATCTGGGGAGTGCCTGTATTCAGATAGACCGAGATCTGTAAATCTTGCTTATGTCCACAATTTTAGTTACAAATGAGAATAAGTCATTTGAAGAGTTTTGCGACCATGATTCAATTTTTCAAATATTAAAATTTTTTTTTTTAAGTTGTGCTTTAGGTGAAAGTTTACAGCACAAATTAGTTTCTCATCCAAAAATTTATACACGAATTGTTTTGTGACATTGGCTGCAATCCCTGCATCATGTCAGCACTCTCCCCCATTCCTTTTTCACCCAGGGTTCTCTATGTCCATTCGTCCAGTTTTGCTGTCCCTTCCTACTTTCTTGTCTTTTGGGCAGGTGTTGCCAATTTGGTCTTGTCTACTTGATTGAATTAAGAAGCATGTTTCTCAGTTGTGTTATTGTTTGTTTCATAGGCTCATCTGATCTTTGGCTGAAAGGTGAACTTTGGGAGTGGCTTCAGTTCTGAGTTAGCAGGGTATATGGGAGCCATAGTTTCAGGGGTTACTCCAGTCTCTGTGAGACCAGTAAGTCTGGTATTTTTTTGTGTGTATGAATTTGAGTTTTGTTCTACATTTTTTCCCCTGCTCTGTCCAGGAGCATCTATTATGATTCCTGTTAGAGCAGTTGGTGGTAGTAGCCAGATGGAGGGTGTGCTTCATGTGGTCCATTAATCCTTTGGACTAATATTTTCCTCGTGTCTTTGGTTTTCTTCTCCTTTGCTCTGAATGGGATGGGACCAATAGATGTATCTTAGATGGCCGCTTGCAAGCTTTTAAGACCCCACATGCAACTCACTGAAGTAGGATGTAGAACATTTTCTTCATGTACTATGTTATGCCAATTGATCTAGATGTCCTGCAAGAGCCTGGTCCTCAGCCCTCAGCCCCAGTAACTCAGTCTTGTCAAGGTGTTTGGATGTGTCTAGGAAGCCTCTATGGCTTTGCCTTGGTCAAGTTATGCTGACTTCCTGTAATTGTGTGTTGTCTTATCCTTCACCAAAATTAATGCTTGCCTATTATTTAGTCAGTGATTTCCCTTCCCTGTAACCGTGCCTTGTGTAACCAGGTCATATGCAATATTCATTTTTAGTCTTGTCCTCAAATTAGATTTGATTGGTTAACTCATGTGATTAACCTGCCCCTAGTAAATGGATTAAAATTGGCATGTTTTTATCTGTGTGTAAACCTTTTCTTGGGTTTTTATAATAGTGGTCTCATACAATATTTGTCCTTTTGTGATTGACTTATTTCATTCAGCATAGTGCCCTCCAGATTCATCTGTGTTGTGAGATGTTTTGAGGATTCGTCCTTATTCTTTATTGTTTTGAAGTATTCCATTGTATGTATGTACTATCATTTGTTTATCCATTCATCTGTTGATGGGCACTTCAGTTGTTTCCATCTTTTTGTTACTGCAAATAATGCTGTAGTGAACATGGGTGTGCATATGTCTATTTGCGTGTCGGGTCTTATTTCTCTAGGATATATTCCTAGGAGTGGGAATGCTAGATCATATGGTAATTCTACTTCTAGCTTTTTAAGGAGGAGCTGTATCATTTTCCATAGTGGTTGTACCATTTTACATTCCCACCAGCAGTGTATAAGAGTTCCAGTCTCCTCGCAACCTCTCTAATATTTATTGTTTTCTGTTTTTTTGATTAGTGCCAGTAATATTGGGGTGAGATGGTATCTCATTGTAGTTTTAATTTGCGTTTCTGTAATGGCTAATGATTGTGAGTGTTTCTTCATTTGTCTGCTAGCTGCTGAATGTCTTCTTTGGTGAAATGTGTGTTCATATCCTTTGCCCATTTTTTAATTAGGCCATTTGTCTTTTTGTTGTTGAGGTGTTGAAGTATTTTATAGATTTTAGAGATTAGACCCTTGTCGGATGTAGCCAAGAGTTTTTTTCCAGTCTGTAGGTTCTCTTTTTACTGTTTTGGTGAAGTCTTTTGATGAGCATAAGTTTAATTTTTAGGAGCTCCCAGTTACCTAGTTTATTTTCTGGTGTTTGTGTACTGTTAGTTATCGTTTGTTTTGTATTTATGCCATATATTAAAGTCCCTAGCATTGTCCCTGTTTTTTCTCCTACGATCTTCATTGTTTTAGGTTTTATATTTAGGTCTTTGATCCACTTTGAGTTTGTTTTTGTGCATGGTGTGAGGTATGGGTCTTGTTTCATTTTTTTTACAGATGGACATCCAGTTTTGCCAGCACCATCTGTTAAAAAGACTGTCTTTTCCCCGTTTAAAGAACTTTGGTCCTTTGTCAAAGATCAGCTGATCATAAGATGGGTTTACATCTGGGTTTTCAGTTCTTTTCCATTCGTCTGTTTGTCTGTCATTGTACTAGTACCAGGCTGTTTTGACTACTGTGGCTGTACAGTAGGTTCTTAGATCAGGTAGTGTCAGGCCTCCTACTTCGTTCTTTTTCTTCAATGATGCTTTGTTTATCTGGGGCCTCTTTCTCTTTTTTTTTTTTCCTCTTTTTCATATAAAGTTGATGATTAGTTTTCCATCTTGTTAAAGAACACTGTTGGTATTTGGATCGGGATTGCATTATATTTGTAGAATTGACATTTTCACAGTGTTGAGTCTTCCTATCCATGAGCATCATACGTTTTTGCATTTATGTAGATCTCTTGGTTTCTTGAAATAGTGTTTTGTAATTTTCTTTGTATAAGTCTTTTACGTCCCTGGTTATATTTACTCCTAAGTATTTTATCTTTTTAGGTGCTGTTATAAATGGTAATGTTTTCCTGATTTCCGTTTCGAAGTTCTCTTTGTTGGTGTATAGGAATCCAACGGATTTTTGTATAAATTGATCTTGTATCCTGCTACTCTGCTGAATCTTTCTATTAGTTCTAATAGTTTTCTTGTGAAATCTTTGGGGTTCTCTATGTACAGGATAATTGCATCCTGTACTTAGTTTTACTTCTTGTTTTCCAATTTGAATGCCTTATATCTCTTTTTCTTCCTTATTTATTTATTTTTTTTATTGCTCTAGCTAGGACTTCCAGCACAATGCCTTGTCTTGTTCCTGTTTTCAGGGAATACTTTCAGCCTCTCTCCATTGAGAATAATGTTGGCTGTTGGTTTTGTATAGATGCGCTTTATTATGTTGAGGAATTTCCTTTCTATACCTATTTTATTGAGAGTTTTCATTAGAAATGGGTGTTGGACTTTATCAAATGCCTTTTCTGCACTGATTGAGATGATCATGTGATTCTTTTGTTTTATTTATGTGTTGGATTACATTGATTGATTTTCGAATGTTGAACCATCCTTGCATACCTTGTAGGAATCCCACTTGGTTGTGCTGTATTATTTTTTTGATCTGATGCTGAATTCTATTGGCTAGAATTTTGTTGAAAAATTTTGCATCTATATTCATAAGAGATATTGGTCTATTAATTTTTTTGTGGTATCTTTTGCTGGTTCTGGTATCAGGATTATTCTGGATTCATAGAATGAATTCTGGAGTATTCCTTTTTTTTTTTATGCTCTGAAATAATTTGAGTTAGTATTGGTGTGAGCTGTTCTCTGAATAGTTGGTAGAATTCTCCAGTGAAGCTGTCCAGGCCAGGGCTTTTTTTTGGTTGGGATTTTTTTTTATTACACCTTCAAGCTCTTCTGTTTTGGGTCTGTTCAGTTATTCTACCTCAGTTTTGTTAGGTATGTAGGTAGTGTGTTTCTAGAAATCTGTCCATTTCCTCTAGGTTTTCAAATTTGTTAGAGTACAATTTTTCATAGTATTCTGTTAAGATCCTTTTTATTTCAGTTGGTTCTGTTGTAATGTCACCCATCTCATTTCTTATTTACGTTATTTGCTCCTTCTCCTGCTTTACTTTTGTTTATTTGGCCAGTGGTTTGTTGGTTTTATTAATCCTTTCAAAGAACCACCTTCTGGTCTTGTTGATTATTTCTGTTGTTTTTCTGTTCTCTGTTTCACTCATTTCTGCTCTAATCTTTATCATTTGCTTTCTTCTCGTGCCTGTGGGCTTCTTCTGTCTTTGGTTTTGGCAGTTATGGTTATGATATGCCTTGGGAACCATCCTATTAAGGTTCGTTGAGCTTCTTGAGTTGTCAGTTTTTTTGTCTTTTCTGATTTTTGGGAAGGTTTCTGCCAGCTAATTTTCAACAATCTTCTCTGTGTTTTCCATTTTCTCCCCCTGTTCTGGAACTCATATCAAGCACAAATTTTTGTTCTTGATTTTGTCCCACATAATTCTTAGCTTTTTTTCCTTTTTTTCATTCTTTTCTCTGATTTTTCCTCAAAGCGGCATTCATGGATTTGTCTTCAATTTCACGGATTCTGTCTTCTCTTGTTTCAGATTTTCTTCTAAGACCTTCTGTTGAATTGTCTATTTCTCAAATTTGGTCATTTAATTTTTGGATTTCTAGTTGCTGTTTTTGTATATGATCTAATTATTTATTTTGATGTTTTTTTTTTTTTTTGTATTATTTTCCTGAATTATTCTTTTGCTTTGTCTGTGTTTGTCTCGATTTTGGCCATGTTTTCAACTGTGTTTGCCATGATTTTGTCTAATTTTTTTCTTTGGTTTTGTCACTGTTTTCCTTGATCTCTTTCCTAATCTCTTAAAAAAAATACAGAGCCCTAAATATTTGTCATATGAATTGTATATCAGGCAGTTCAACTGCCTTGTCTTCTGCCAGGATATTATCTGATTTTTTATTGTGGTCACTTGCTAGAGCCCTCTTGTCCTGCTTTTTTTATGTTTTGATATTCTCTGCTGTCTCCGAGACATTAAGGTATTATTTCCTTTATTTATTGATTTGTGTATTTGTTTCATCCTGCTTTTTCTTCTTTGTTTCAACATTTCAGGGTGGGTGGGCTGTGCATGCTTTGCTGGCTGCTAGTCTGTGGATATGATTGCTCTCAACAGCTTGTCCAAGTGGGCAAGGTAGAAGCAGGCAGGGTGAGCTGCTTCAATGTATACTGGTTTGGCAAGGTGGTTGAGGGAGGACTGGGCGGTCTCTGTCTGCCTTCTGATGTTGCTCCAGCAGTGTGAGAACGTTCACAGCCCCTTACCAGATGGGGGCTGTTGGGCTGGGAATGGTGTGGGCTCACTTCCCACCATTCAGCAGCTGGTTGAATGGCAGGAAGAGTGGAGTGGTATGGGTCTGATGTGGCAGCAGCCCTGAGTGCCTGGGATACTCTAGCCATGGTGCTGCAGCTGAGTCTGGTGGGAAGGGGGGAGGTGGTGTATGGGGAGAAAGAAAGAAAAAACGTGTGGTGTAGCAGTAGCTGGTGGGTGAGGGCAGGGTGGACCCAGGGGCTGGCGAGAAGGGGAAGGAGGTTGCATGTGGGGCTAGGTGGAAGGCGGCAGAAAGGAAAGAAAGAAAAAGAAAAATGAATAAAAATAAATAAATGGCAGCGGGTCAGGGCGTGGCAGACCTGGGGCAGTGGCTGGCTGGTGCACTAGTGGCACGCTGTCTGTGGTGGCTTGACAGGGGCCAGTGGGAAAGGAGGGAGGTGGCATAGGAGGGTAGTTGGGAGGGAGAAAGAAAAGGGAGAAGTGGAAAAAAAGAAACAAAAAATGGCAGTGCAGCTGGAGCCAGTGAGTGAGGGTAGGGCAGCCCCAGAGTGGTGGGGGGCCAGTGGCTCTTTGGCTGCAATGATGCAGCAGAGGCCTGTGGAAAGGGGAAGTTGGTGTATGGGGTTAGGTGGGAGGGAGAAAGAAAAGGAAGAAAGAAGGAAAAATGAAAGGTGCATGGTGGGAGGGGGTGGAGCAGGCCTGGGGACAGGGCTTGTATTGTGGACCCTGGCAGTGTGTCCACCACGATGGGGGTAGTTTTTGCTTCAACTCACCAGAAGGGTGAGTTGTAGGAAAGCGTGTTTCTCTGCTTACTGGATTCTCTATCTCTTGTTGAGAGTTCTGTGAAGTTGCCTTCCCATACTCCTTGTCTTGTGTCTTTGCTGGCTGTGTTCCAAGATGGTGATGCTGTGCTGTGTTAGTTGGCAGGGGACCTCCCCTCTGTGTCTCTTCTTGTTCTCTGTTTTCCACCAGTTTCTGCTTCCATTTGGCATTTGATCTAGTTCTCTATCCCTTTATTTGATGCTTGGGGTTCCAGGATTGACTTTTGAATCTATTTTACTTAGTTTTTCAGGTCTTTGCTTTCAGATAGCATGGTCTGGCTGTCTAGGGTACCATGTTGGTTCTGCCTTCAGATATTTTCAAGGAATTGATATTTCTAGTTTAAAATTTTGAAGCGCTATTAAATGAAACTGGTAAAAGACTTGAAGGCTTCCTTAGTGGTGGAGAAAGTTGCCAAAGAAGATGATATAGTTTCAAATCAAAACTATAGGATCTCTCCTTAAGTCTGTCTATTGTATTACTGATATAGATTATGACTAACTGCCTTTTTTCTTCTCAATTTTACAGAGTTAAGAGTTGAAGACAACCTTGCTGAAGATGAAAGATATAAAATATTAGAGGAAGAATTTTTTTCTTTTTTCAGAAGTTTTGTTTGTTTGGTGACTTGTTTCTAGTTGCCACTTTTCAATCAAGTCTATTCACTTCATCAGAAATGTTTTTTACAATCTCAAGAAAAAATATGTCCCAGAAATTGAGTTTACTGTTGCTAATATTTGGACTCATTTGGGGATTGATGTTACTGCACTATACTTTCCAGCAACCAAGACATCAAAGCAGTGTCAAGTTACGTGAACAAATACTAGATTTAAGCAAAAGATATGTTAAAGCTCTAGCAGAGGAAAATAAGAACACAGTGGATGTCGAGAATGGTGCTTCCATGGCAGGATATGGTAAGATAACCATAGAATGTTTCTAGCCTTTCCCAACCTATCCCCATTTAAAGGTAGCCGTGGAAATTGAATTCATTGCTTAATGCATAGGCCTTTACAAAGTAATTTTTTCTTATGAAAATTTAAATGTACTGAAAAATAGAAATAGTGTGATAAATACCCATATGTAATGCCCATCTCTTGATTTAACAATGATAAACATTTTACAATGTTTTGTCTGCTTTTTGGAAGAATATTTAAAGTGTAGATATTGTGACATGTCACTGCTAGATATTTCCATATGTATCTCTAAAAAAAGTTTGTACTGTCCCAATATAAACGATTAATTGTGTAACATTTATTAATTCCTAAGAAGCAGCATTTATCTGTATGTGAAGTAGTGTTTATTGCCATTCTCCCTTTCACACCTTGGGTTCCTGCTATGTTTTAAATGCCTTATGTATGCCATGTTCTCTCTTGCCTTTAAGACTTCAAACAAAAAAAAAAAAAGGAGAGAACATGTTATTCTCTTTGGAACACTTTGTATGTATCTGAGTGTGTGAACATTTTTTCTATTTCAGTGTTTGTTTTTTTAACTCAAAGTTATACATGCATATATTTAAAGAAACAAAGTGTTACAAAGGTTTTAAGAAAAAAGGACAGTTCTTCCCATCTCCAACATTCCTCCAATTTCCACTTCCTCAGAGACACCCATTTTAAGTTCTTTCAGGCAACTTATTTGTTGATTACTTCTATATCTCTAAATAATATCCTATATAAACTACCTCTTGATTTTTTTTCAATTATAGGAGTTATTTGTTGTTATGCAAGGTGAGAGTTCAGCTTTCTTTCTCACCCCAAAATGTATTCCACCCACCCCCGGGCCACCTTCACACGCATATGTCCTTCTTGTCCTGCCATGTTCCCATCATAATTTTGGTTTGATGGTATTCTGTGTTAATGATATTCATTGCTGAGCCATGTAATATATTATGATTACTTTTCCCTTCCTGTACAATTTTATGTTTCCCCATGGAATTAATAAGTATCTATTTTTGTTTCTTTACCTAGTTCTTTACTCCATTTTTCCCACAGTTGTTTGACTATCCTTCCAATGGTATTTAGACACATTATGTAAACAAATAATTAAGTGAATAAGAATCAGCACAAAGCTGGTTCCTAGGAGGTGGAGGTCAAGTGTATCCCTGCTTTTCAACTTCTTTGTTGTTTCTGACTCCAGTCAGTGCTGTTAGATTTTAAGGAGCCCTGGTGGTACAATGCGTAAAGCAGTAGACTACTAACCGACAGGTCAATGGTCTAAGACCTTTTTTGTCGTCTCTCTGAGATTATCAACAGTAATTTTTCTAAAGTGTTCTTTTTTAAACATTTTATTTTATTTTTGGAGAAAACATACACATCGAAACATGTTCCCATTTAGCAATTTCTGCACATATTATTCAGTGGCATTGGTTACATTCTTCATATTGTGTCAAATTCTCATCATTTCTGCTCTAGTTTCACCCTTACTAATTTAGACTTAAGAAACAAACAAACAAATTGCCGTCAAGTCAATTCCGACTTATATTGATCCTACAGGAGTAGAACTGCCCCATAGGTTTCCAAGGAGCAGCTAGTGGATTCGAACTGCAACCTTTTGTTTAGCAGCCATAACTCTTAACCACTGTGCCACCAAGGCTCCTCAATGTATACTTACTGCTCCCTAAACTTCTCATCTATGCTTTAGAGTTACTGTTGTCCCTTTTGTCTCATATAGATACATTTTTTTAAAAGTGCAGTGCTTAAGGATGACATTTTTTACTTTTTGAGCTAAACTTTCTTTTTTTTGTTTAAAGATGACTTTAGAGGATAGTTTCATTTTAAGGTTTAAAGAGTATCCCATGACAGTAGTCTAAGGGATTCTTCTAGCCTCAAAGGGCCCAGTAAGTCTGGATTCTTTGGGAATTTGAAGTTCTGTTCAACATTTTTACCCTTTCTATCAGGATTCATCTATTGTGTCTCTGATTGAAACATTTGGCAATGGTAGCTGAGCACCATCTAGTTTTTCTAGTCTCATGTTAGAGGAAGAAGCGCTTCATGGAGGCTGTTAGTCCTCTAGTCCAGCTGTGTCTCTGATTCTTGGGTTTCCTTCTTCCTGTGTTGTTCCATTCAAAAGAGACCAATTATTGTATCTTGCATGGCCGCTAGCAAGCTTTTAAAACCCCAGACACTACTCAACCGAACTGGAAGGTAGAACAGAACCTTTACAAACAATATTATGCCAGTTGACTGGATTATCCCACGAGACCATGACCCTAACTCTCCAAATTGGAAAGAAAAAAAAACTAGTCCTTTGAGGTGTTTTGTTATGTCTAAGTAGTATCAGCAGCTGTACCCCATTTTTTTGTTGTTGTTGTTGTTCCAATTATATATAACACAGCATTTGCTAGTTCACCTTTTTTCTTATGTGCAGCTTTGTAATGTCACAGTCAGGTTGTGTAATTTTCACCCACATTCAGTGCTACCTTTCCCATAACCATAAGCAGAAATTTACTACTACCTAGACAATGATTCCCTCTCCCCCACCCCGGGTAACCATGAAGTGTTCTTAATGTTTCTTTCAAATATGTCTGGTGATCCTTGCCCTTTTGCACACACTAAGGATGGGGTAGTAAAAGGTTGATGGGAAATGTTGAGTTGTTGGATGGTATTTACTATTAGAGTGATCTGGCTGGGACATTTCTTGGAGGTATCCTTGATATCTTTATCTCTCTGGGGATATTCCTAATATCAGTATATTTAGATCTTTCCTCGAGCTGGTTAGGTTACCTCAAGAAGCTCTTCCAGTGTCTTGTTGGAATGTATATGTCTCCAAGTGTTCTGGGGTCTGAATGAGAGAAAAAGGGAGAGGAGAGGGTGGTCTCAGCACTCACTCTGTAAACTTTTACTTAATCTCTGAGTTTTCAGTGTGGTATCCAGGCCCTCAACTGCTTTACCTTCTTCAGAAAATAATTCTCAGATCTTCTGCTGCAGTCACCCAGTTTTCTGGAGTGGTATAGAGGATGTTTCATAGACAGATTTTCACCTAGTCCTGTTTTTGTCCCTTCTTTACCTCTGTTTTTAGTGGTATCCGGTCTAACAATTTCTGGGCCTTATGGGGACAGGGATGGGGTTGTATGGAGAAAATTGGACAGCTTCTTGGCTTTTCTCAATTTTTGTGCTTTTCAGGTCTGCTAAGTCAGTTACCACTTATCCGTTTGCTTTTAGAAGTTTTGTTGCTATTTTCTCATCTCATGTTATCTTTGGCCTTGTGGACTTACGCTTTAAAAAAAAGAGAGAGAGAAAAGCAACTTTACCGTTTTGGTGGGGCATACAGAGACAGTAGAGGTTAAATACCTGTGTTTAGTTCACCATCTTTACCAGGGAGTGCCCAGGATACTTTGCATTTTTTTCTCTTACCCCTTATAAAGATTTTTGTGAAGTGATGAGGGATAGTCTGCATTTTCTCTTCAGGATCAAAGTTAGATGATGAGAGATAAAAGAGTGAGTGTAAACTGAGATAGAGGTACTGTGCCAGATACACATGCAGAAATTGTATGGTGCATTTGGCTTAGTCAGAGAACACTGATAGAAACAATAGAGAAGTGGATTCCTTGGGAACAGGAGAAACACTTCAAAGAAAATTCCTTCTATTTGAGTGTAATAACTGTGGTATTTTAAAAGACAGCCATCTGTACTATGCATGTCCCAAATCCATGGTTCAGCAGCAGGCTGGAGGCTTCTCCTGACTCACATGGTTACACGGGCTGATGAACCAAAATCTGCAGGTCCAGTGGCAGGTTGCTGGCTCACATCCCAAGACCTGGAGGTCAGAGAATGATGATCCAAATGCAGGATTGAGAGAGCAAGCTTTGCCAGAACATCTATGTGTGTTTGAAGCAGACCACACCCCCATGGAAACTCCCTTCCCAACTGATTGACTGCTCACGTTATTTAGCTTATTTTCTAATGACAGATAATTTGGTACCAGCCTTTTTGTGTGTGTGTGTTTTGATGCTGCAATGTGTGTATGTGGGTGTATGAAGTATATGTGTGAATATAAGTGTGTGTGTATTTCATGTTTGTGTGAATGTTTCAGAAAGATAGATTTCCTTGAAGTGAAATTTTTGGGTCAAGGATATGCACGTATTACATTTAATAGACATTTGTCAGACTGTCTTCCAGAATGGTTCTGCCAATTTATATTCCTACTAGTTCTTTACCAACAGTGTGAAACTCTCAGATTATCCACACTTTACCAGTTCCATTTAATTTTAAACGGCATCTCTGCGTAGTAGTTAAGTGCTATGGCTGCTAACTAAAAGGCTGGCCATTCGAATCCACCAGGCGCTCCTTGGAAACTCTGTGGGGCAGTTTTACTCTGTCCTGTAGGGTCGCTATGAGTCAGAATCGACTCGACGGCAACAGGTTTTTTTTTTTTTTTAATATTTGCTTTTTCATTTCTTTGATTACAGAAAACCAAAAGCCAAACCTGTTGCTGTCGAGTCGTTTCTGATTCATAGTGACCCTATAGGACACAGTAGAACTGCCCCATAGGGTTTCCAAGGACTGCCTGGTAGATTCAAACTGCTGACCTTTTGGTTAGCAGCCAAGCTCTTAACCACTATACTACCAGGGTCCCAGAGGAAGTTAAAAGATTTTCTTAGGTTTGTTGGCTATTTGTATTTCTTGTGTGTATGAGAGCGTGAATTGTTTGTATTCTTTGCCAATTTTTTGGCAGGGGAATCTGTTTATTTAAGTATTTGACCATTTATAAAGATGCTAATCTGTCACTGTATGTTGGAAATGTTCTTCAGGCTTTTCAGTTGTCTGATAACTTGTTACATTGTTTTAAAATTTATGTATTAAGATCTGTGCAAACTAAACCATGTGGTTTAGTTTTATGCTTAAAATTTTTTCCCTAAAATTATATTCTATTAGGTTTTTTTTTTTTTTTTGTCTACCTCTTGTTTTATTTGGGGATGGCAGATGCGGGGGTGGGGGAAACAATAAACAAAAGCTTAAATCCTCAGTCGTCTTCTGTTGCTGCCCAGGTGAGTTTTTTTTTTTCTGGTTTTAATTATTTTATTGTGGTAAAAATATATATATAACAAAACATTTGCCAGTTCAGCAGTGCCTCCATGTACTATTCAGTGACTTTGACTGTGCTTATCAGGCTGTGCAGCCATCACTTTCCATCTCCCAGTTGTTCCACCACCTTTAACAGAAACTCAGGGTCCCCTAAGCAGTGATTCTTTCTCCCTCTCTCCAGCCCCTGGCAACCACTAATACACTCTGGTCTCAATACATTTGCCTAGTCTAGATGTTTCGTACAGTGTTTATCCTTCTGTGACTGGCTTATTTCGCTCAGCATAACATTTTCAAGGTTCATTCATGTTGTAGCCTGTATCAGAACTTGATTTCTCTTTATGGCTGAGTAATAGTTCATTGTATATACAGAGCATCTTTTGCTTATCCATTCATCCACTGATGGACCTGTAGGTTGTTTCCACCTTGTCTTCTGGGTTTTAATTAGTGGGCAGGCTAGACACTTCCCCATCCTCCCCAAAACTAGTTGGAGAAAACCATTCATGGGTTTCTATTTTTGTTGTTCTTCTGCTCTAGGAATTAGTCACCTCTTGCTTGAGTGATTCACTCAGAATGTTTCTTTTCTTCCTTTTTTTCTTTTTCTGTGATCTTTATTGCTTTAACTCGATCTTTTATTTTGTTTGCTTTTTGTGAGGGGTTATTTGTGTATTTGCTTCTATTGAAAGATAAAACCAACACCTTATAACTGGGAATGTGAAAGTGTAGAGTAACAAAATTGAGACAAGTTTAAAATAAAGTTTGAAACTAGTTTAAAATAGCCCTGTTTGTCCTTGACTTCCTTTTTTCTATTTTTTAAAATAATTTTTATTGTGCTTTAAGTCAAAGTTTACAAATCAAGTCAGTCTCTCACATAAAAACTTTTATACACCTAGCTACATACTCCCAATTACTCTCCCTCTAATGAGACAGCCTGCTCTCTTCCTCCACTCTCTCTTTCCGTGTCCATTTCACCAGCTTCTAACCCCCTCTACCCTCTCATCTTCCCTCCAGGCAGGAGATGCCAACACAGTCTCAAGTGTCCACCTGATTCAAGAAGCTCACTCCTCACCAGCATCCCTCTCCAGCCCATTGTCCAGTCCAATCCATGTCTGAAGAGTTTGATTCAGGAATGGTTCCTGTCCTGGGCCAACAGAAGGTCTGGGGGCCATGACCACTGGGGTCCTTCCAGTCTCAGTCAGACCATTAAGTCTGGCCTTTTTATAAGAATTTGGGGTCTGCATCCCACTGCTTTCCTGCTCCCTCAGGGGTTCTCTGTTGTGTTCCCTGTCAGGGCAGTCATTGGTTGTAGCCGGGCATCCTCCAGTTCTTCTGGTCTCAGGATGATGTAGTCTCTGGTTCATGTGGCCCTTTCTATCTCTGGGGCTTGTAATTACCTTGTGTCCTTGGTGTTCTTCATTCTCCTTTGATCCAGGTGTGTTGAGACCAATAGATGCATCTTAGATGGCTGCTTGCTAGCGTTTAAGACCCCAGATGCCACTCTTCAAAGTGGGATGCAGAATGTTTTCTTAATAGATTTTATTATGCCAATTGACTTAGATATCCCCTGAAATCATGGTCTCCAAACCCCTGCCCCTGCTACATTGGCCTTTGAAGCATTCAGTTTATTCAGGAAACTTCTTTGCTTGTGGTTTAGTCCAGTTGTGCTGACCTCTCCTGTATTGTGTGCTGTCTTTCCCTTCACCTAAAGTAGTTCTTATCTACCATTTAATTAGTGTATTAGGTGTTTTAAAAAAAAATTTATATCTGTAACATACTTGGAATTTCTGATGCAAGGAGTGAGTTAGGAATGTGGGGCTTTTTTTCCCCAAATTAGTTAGCCAGTTATTTCAGTTGCATGATTTGAATTCCATCCTTTGCTCCATTAGTTTGAATTGGTAGTACAAGTTACAGTAAGATTACACTTTTACAAGTTCTGGAGCACTTAAACCTTCAACAATCTGTAGAAGCCATTTGTTCACAGCCTCTTAGTGCCATACAAAAACACCTAGTCAATCAAATATATTTATTCAGTGGTCCTCCCTTGACCTATTTCACCTGTTTTCCCAATTGGTAAAATAAACGTAAGCCAGTATTTTTAAAAAATGCCAGTCTACAATGAATTGTTACTATTTCAAAGGACATGAACAGATTAATTCAGCTTTATGGATAACTGTAATATATGAGCCATAACTTGTGCTTTCTTTTAAATGTATGTCATAATCTCCAACTGCCTTAAGCTCTTTCCTCTGCATTCTTATGCCTCTCTGATGTAATTCTGTTTCTTTCCTTGTAACATCTCTGTCAGATTCTGGGGTTTGCCGTACAGTGAATTGCTCTGAGCCTCTCATTGACTGTTGTGGGATGCCTTGCAGTTCGTGCATGGTTTCCTATGCCTGGTTCTGAATCTCCAGCAACATCACTTCTTCACCATGTGAGCCTTTCCCATGCAAAGACTGACCCTGTCTTCTTAAGAATTTTGTTTTTTCTGTCTACCAGTGAGAGTTCCTGGGTGGTGTAAATGGTTAACATGCTCAGCTGCTAACCGAAAGGTTGGTGGTTCATGGCTAGCAGTCTACTTCTGAAAAATCTGCCCTTGAAAACCTGTGGAGCAGAGTTCTACTATTTGACACACGTGACGTCACTGTGAGTCTGAATTGACTTGACAGCAACTGGTTATATACCAGTGTAGCTAAACATTAAAAAAAAGAAAAGAAAAAAAGATTCTAGAAATGTTTTAGGAGAGTTGAAGAACAATTTGAGTGTTATTATTTAGATGCTGTTCTGAAAATTAAGTTAGAAAATAGTTGCTCTTCTACTCAAATCTACCAAAAATTACCTTTATGAAAACAGCTGAGATTAAAATTTCTTATTTTAATCAATTTTTCAAATGTGTAAACTTTATGTAAATAATGAATGGAAAATGTTATAAAACGTTTCAGAAAATAAATTATTAGAGAATATCTTTTATAGTGGAAGAATACCAGTTTAAAAAATCCTCTGAACCAGGGGCTTCTGCTTCTGGGAAGATGGAGATCCATCTTCTCCCTATTCCTACTCTACCCATCTTCTCCATATTCCTCCTGTCTCAGTGCAACTGAAAGTCCTAGACATTTTATATAAAACAAACATAAGACTCTGGAAGGTGGGGAGAAGGCAGACTAGCTAGGGACCTTGGGACCCAAGGAATAGCATAGTGGTACATTTTCTGGGTTTTCTTTTTGCTGTATATATCCCAGATTTGGAGTTGAAAAAGTCAGCAATTCAGAAATGTCAATGGGTGCAGACAAAAAAGTTCTGGCAAAAGCCTGCTTTCTCTAGCGAAGAAGGCACAGCCTTGCAAAAGAGAAAACTTTGCAACAGTAACTGCTTTACTCCAGCCAAACAGCACAGAAAAAAATTGTGGCCACACCACCACGTACACAGTCAGAGGCCGAGGGCACCCAATATCCCTGCCAGAGTGGTGTTAGAGAAAGCCAAGTAGGAGCTTGTACTTCCATCCCCACCTGCCAGTAATGAGGACAGGTCCTCCCCTACATGTCAGTGAAGACAGTTTGGCAAACCAGGACTTACATGCCCACATGGTAGTAATGAGGCAATCCTGCCCCACCCCTCTTAGGTGGTGTTAGAAGAGGCCTAGTAGAGAGTAAGGACTTTCACCATTGCTCAGAGGTTACCCCCTCCATGGTATCAGTGGAGACCACATGGGGACTGGGAACTCCTACCTCTGTCCAAGAGTAATGAGGAGCCCATTCCCCTCTACGGGTGTCCACAGAGGCTGAGTGAAGAATTTGGACTTTTATCTCCATGATAGTAACTCCCTTCCCTTGCCAGAATGGTATCAGAATAAAGCACTTAAAACAGGAGGTTTAAATAAGATCCAGAATCCCATAAAGTAGTATAAAAATGTCCAGATTTTAGACAAATCATTTGTTATAGTAAGAACCAGGAACATCTCAAACTGAATGAAAAAAGACAATGACAGATGTTAGAATTATCTCAAAAGATTTTAAAACAGCCATACTAATAATGCTTCAGTGAACAATTTCAAACACACGTGAAGCAAATGAAAAAATAGTTTCAGCAAACAAATACAAAGTCTCATCGAAGAAATAAAATAAGAACCAAATGGAAATGTTTAAACTGAAAAAAAAAAAAAACAATAATTGAAATTAAAACCTCAGTGAATGGAGTCAATAAGAGAATGGAGGAAGTAGAAGAAAGACTTATGAACTGGAAGATAGAATCATGTAATTAATCTTGACAACTGAGAGGAAAGAGACAAAAAGGGAAAAAAGGCTCAGGGACCTGTGGGACTATAACAAAAACTCAGCATTTGCGCCATCAGTTTTGGAAGGAGAGGAGAATGATGGCAGAGCTGGAAAAGTACTTGAAGAAATAATGGCTGCAAACTTCTCAAATTTGTCAAGAGACATAGACCTCAGATTCTGGAAGCTGAGCGAACCCTAAGCAGGATAAACCCAAAGAAATTAATGCCAAGATACATCACAATTAAACTTCTGAAAACTAAAGATAAAAAATCTTGAAGGTGACCAGAGAAGAGTGACACCTTACTTAAAAGGAAAAGCAATTCAAGTGACAGCAGATTTCTCAGCAGAAACCATGGAGACCACCACAACTACCACGGCCTCCACCAGACTGAGTCCAGCAAAACTAGATGGTGCCCAGCTACCACCACTGACTGCTCTGACAGGGATCACAATAGAGGGCCCTGGACAGAGCTAGAAAAAAAATGTAGAACAAAAATTCTAACTTGCAAAAAGAAGACCAGACTCACTGGTATGACAGAGACTGGAGAAACCCCGAGAGTATGGCCCCTGGACACCCTTTTAACTCAGTACTGAAGTCACTCCTGAGGCTCACCCTTCAGCCAAAGATTAGACAGACCCATAAACAAAATGAGAGTTAATGGGCACACCAGTCCAGGGACAGGGACAAGAAGGAAGGGAGGAATAGGAAAGCTGGTATGGGGAACTCAGGATTGAGAAAGGAAGAATGCTGACATGTGGTGGTGTTGGCAACCAGTGTCACAAAACAATACATGTATTGTTTGATAAGAAACTATTTTGCCCTGTAAACCTTGATCTAAAGCACACACACACACACACAAAACCATGAAGACTAGAAGGAAGTGACACAATTTTTCAAGTGCTGAAAGAAAACTACCAACCCAGAATTCTATACCCAGTGAAAAATGTCCTTCAGGAATGAAGGATAAATCAAGACATTCTCAGATGAAGGAAAACTGAAAGAATTTGTCACCAGCATATCTACCTTAAAAGATGGCTAAAGGAAATTCTCTAAACAGAAATGAAGAATCTGGGACATCAGGAAGGGAGGAAAGCTTGGTAAACAAAAATAAGGGTTAATTCAGTGGGTTTTTATTTTCCTCTAGAGTTTTCTAAACTGTATGGTTGCTGCAAAAATTATAATACTGTCTGGTGTGGTTTTAAATGTATGTAGAGGAAATATTTAAAGCAATTATAAATGCCATGGGGTAAAGGATGGTTAAGGGATGTAAGGTTTCTGTACTTCCCTCAGACTGATGAAATGATGGTACCAGTAGAATGTGGTAAGTTAAATGAAAAACAGAACAAATAGAAAACAAAAAGTAAAATGATCAACTTAAGTCCTAATATATAAGAATTACTTTAAATGTAAAGGACGTAAATATACCAATTAAAAGAGATTCACAGACTGGATTAAAATTATGTGCTGTCTATAGAAATTGACTTCAAGTATAATGCTATAGGCTGGCTGGAAGTTAAAGGATGGGAAAAGATATATCATGCAGACATTAAGCCAAGAAAAGCAGGAGTGGTTCCATTAACATTAGATAGAATAGATTCAGAGCAAAGAAAACTTACCAGCAAAGAAGGACATTCTATAATCATGAAAGCGTCATTCTACCCAGAAGAAATACTTATTGGTACTTATTTGGTAGATGTGTTATCTACCAAACAACAGAGCTGGAAAAATATGTGAAGCAAAAACTGGTAGAACTGAAAGGAGAAATAGACAAACTTACAATTACAGTTGTGGACTTCAACACTTGCCTTTCAGCAACAAATAGAACTACCAGACTTCAGGCTATAGAAGATCAGAAGAACACAACAGGATCTAATTTACGTATATACAGCTCTCCACCCAACAAGAGAATACACATGTTTTTCAAGGTCCTGTTAAACAGTTACCAAGATATATATATCCTGGGCTATAAAAAAACCTCAACAAATTTAAAAGAATTGAAATGATACAGGGTGTGTTCTTCAACCACAAACCAGAAATCAATAGCAGATAAGAGAAAAATCTCCAAATACGTGAAAACTAAATAGCATGCTTCTAAATAATTTATGGGTCAAAGAGGAAGCCTTTAGGGAAATAAAAAAATATATTGAACTGAGTGAAAATGACAAAAACAATATATCAAAAATGGTGGGACACAGCCAAAGGAGTGCTGAGAGGGAAATCTAGAGCACTAAATGCATATATTAGAAAAGATGGTAGTCTCAAACCCATAATCCAAACTCCCACCTCAAGAACCTAAAAATGAAGATCAAAATATACCCAAAGGAAGCAGAAGGAAGGAAATGGAAAAGAAGAGATATCAGTGAAACTGAAAACAGTAGAGAAAATCAATGAAGCAAAGAGCTTGTCCTTTAAAGGATCAAAAACAATCACCTAAACTCAACAAGACTTGACAATGAAAATTAACCAGTATCAGGAATAAAAAAGCGGGTATCAGTGCAGACCCTGCAGACAGCAAAAGGAACATTTCTACATGTATAAATTTAATAACTTAGATGAAATGGACCACTTCCTTGAAAAACACAAACTACCACAATTTACCCAGTATGAAATAGATAATTCGAATAGCTGTGTGCTTATTAGGGAAGTTGAATTCATAGTTTAAAAGCTCTGCCCAAAATCTCCGGGCTCAGATGGTTTCACTGGAGAATTCTTTAAGAATTTTAAAGAATTAACATCAATTCCACAGTCTGTTCCAGAAAACAGAAGAGAAGGGAATATTTCTCAGTTCATTTTATGAAGTTAGTATTACCCTGATTCTAAAACCAGAAAAAGACAGTACAAGAAATAAAAACTATAGGACATATCCCTCATGAATATAGATGAAAATCCTTAAGAAAATATTAGCAAATACAAGTCAGCAACATACAAAAGAATTATTCACCAAGATCCCATAGCATTTATTCCAGTGATGGGAGGCTGATTCAGTATTTGAAAATCAGTGTAATCCCCCATATTAATAGGCTGATGGGAGGGAAGTGGGTGTTTCTATAAAAGGGCAACATGAGGGGTCCTTGTGATGAAAATAGTCTGTATCTTGACTGTATCAATGTCAGTATTCTGGTTGTGATATGTGTGTATATATATATAGTTTTGCAAGATTGTTACCATTTGGGGAAAGTGAATAAAGGGTATAGGCATTTCTGTATGGTTTCTTACAACCGCATGTAAATCTACAGGTGCGTTAGTCATCTAGTGCTGTTAGAGATACCACAAGCAGATAGCTTTTAACAAAGAGAAGTTTATTTCCTCATAATAAAGTAGGCTACAAGCCAAACTCAGGGCATCAGCTCCAGGGGAAGGCTTTCTCTCTCTCTCAGCATTCTCATCAACCTTCCCCCAGACTAGGAGCTTTTCTGCACAGGGACCGGGGCACAAAGGACGTGCTCTGCTCCTGGAGCTGCTTTCTTGGTGGTATGAAGTCATGCCTCACTGCTAGCTTCCCTTTTTATCTCTCAAGAGAGAAAAGGTGGTGCACGCCACACCCCAGGGAAATTCTCTTTACATTGAATGAGGGACGTGACCTGGGTAAGGGTGGTGTTACAGTCCCACCCTAATCATCTTTAACATAAAATTACAATCACAAAATGGAGGACAACCACACAATACTGGGAATCCAGCCTAACTAAGTCAACACATTTTGGGGGGACAGAATTCAATCCATGACAATAAGTGTCTGAAAAAGTTTCTTTACAAGACACGCAACTCTAAACTAAACCTGTAAAATGAGTCTTTCCTGTATTCTAGATATGTTAAAGGGAACCAGATCTCAGGATTCAAATTAGAAGTGATTTTGATGTGGTTATTTAAAAAGTAGCTTGTTTATGGTGATTAATATCATTTAATAAAATTCATTATCTAGTATTTTTGCTTTCACTTAAGAACATTTAGGTTTGTTTTATGTTTCTATGCATTTAATTTGTATTTAAAGTTTGATGAGAACATATCTTGAATCACTCATGAGGTCTAAACAATGTGCCTGGCAGTCTTAAGTAGGGAAGTAATAAAATATTTGTTGAATGGCATCATTTATTCAGCACTCAACAAGAGATGGTAGCTGTTATTAAAAATGTAAAACAATTAAACAATGTACACTTAGTCATAGAATTGAGGTTTTTGAAAGCAGTTTCACCTAACGAACAATGTCCTCTGCTATGATATTTAGTGTGTTTTTTTAAAAAGAAGCATTCTTGTTTTATTGCTAGCTTGGTAATAAAATTTTACAGTGGGTAATTCACTTTGATAATCAAGAAATGACTTCCAAGCTTTCTTCTTTGTACTATAAAGCTAATATTTAGTGGTATAAAATCAATTTGAATTTGAAAAAATAATAAGTAAAAGTTTTTGACTTTTACAATGTACATTAAACACATCTGTGTTTTATTTTCATTAGTTGTTTTGCATTTTACTATTGTTTTATTCCTTTTTTAAGATACATGTTTACATCTGTCTTCTTACACAAAGAATTTAAGGCAGCTCACATTGAGAGTACAAATAATAAAATAATATTTAGATGTAAATAAAAGACAAGTCAAGACAGAAGTATTAAGTATGGGATCCAACAAGGACACATGTACTTGCTGTTTGTGCTGGTCCTGTGCTTGTTTGCTCTCAGATTTAATCCTTACCCTTTGCCTGTTCTGTTTTGCATCTTATGGAAAGTGATCCCAGCAGGCTGTATTTTCCAAGTTCCCAAATCATCTGGCTTCTGCCTGGGTCCACCCAGTGGGAATCACTGGCTGAGTTTGGGATGAAGGAGGAAGGGAAATGCCAGGTGGTGTGTTTGGCAGTGCACTTGTTGCCTTTGTAGCACTAGCTTCTGCCAGACAAGTCTGCCTTGGTTCTGTTTTCTGCCAGGTGACGCTAAACTTGGATTCTGGTAATATCACTGCTTTCTCCCTCTGTTCCATAGGCATAGGGAGGGTAGTGGCTTCCTACTGTGCCTCACAGTTCCCTGATTATACTTAGTATGGTTAGAGTCTTTATATAGCCAATGTCCTTAGTATCTTATTAGCATTATATCCTCTTTAGATTTTTATGTACTGTGAATTAATCTGGCTAGGTGATAGAAATCCTGTTTTGATAGTAATTATGTTCTTGTGTGCCTTTATAATAATCTCCCCCACCCTATTTTGTCTTCCTTAAACTGAAATATTTTATTTCTTCTAGAACAGAGAAAGTTAGAGCAGAAATAGGGCAGTTTTAAATGGTTTTATTTCCATCAGTCTCAACAACGATACCTCTTACCAAACACATGAATTAGAAATTCAGCAAATGTTTATATGAAGAATTTGTTGAGTGCCTACTATGTGGTATAGCACTAAGCTAGGTAAGCTGACACTGAAAGGTTGGATATGACACCATCTCTACTTTCACATTGCTTTTAGGACTTCTAGAGAGGGCCCACTGGGTTTAGAAAGGGCCCATGTGGGGAAGGGAGTTCCTGTTACTAGTACCATCAGTGACAGCGCTTCACGGGGAACTATTATGGACTTCCATATAATGTAGACATATAATTCCCATAAATATATAGTCCCATGAAATATAAACAAAATTGTGAATCTAAAGTCGGCATTTTGGTGTATTTGAAAGAATTTCAAGTTCAGGAAACTGGAGTTCTTATTCTGGTTTTTCCACTAACCGGTTTTGTGTCATACATAGAGCAAGGTAGTTATCTCTTTTGTAATATTTTATTAAGCTGATAGTTTTTAGAAAATTTGAAAGGAGCACTGTATATAATGATAATCTAGAACATTGTTAAAGTAAACTTATCATATAGTTGATTTTCATTAAACCCAACTTTTCCTTTAATAGCCAACTCTAATCAATGATTAGACTATACCTTTATAATTCTTTTCACACAAAAGCTTGGTGTCACACTTTCTGGGGGGATAGCTGTATTTCATGTTAACATTCTAGCAAGCCCTTTTGTCGATTTTCTCTACCTTCTTTGGCCTAGGTTGCTTCCGCTTCAAATACTGTGAAGGAGATGACTGCCAGGGCAAAAACAGAGATCGAGTATTTATTTTTTAGACTTGCTAAAGGATTCTGAAATACATATACTTTTCTCCTATTTACCAAGTACACTAAAAAGAAGAAAAAAAACTTTTTTCTTTTTAGTGTTACAACTCTTGATTGAAAGGTCTTAATAAAAAAAGTCTCCTCTCTCCAGTCATTTATTTTGAAAATTTTCACACCTATAAACAAACAAACAAACAAAAAAACCCACTGCTGTCAAGTCAATTCCGACTCATAGCAACCCTATAGGACAGAGTAGAACTGCCCCTTAGAGTTTCCAAGGAGCGCCTTGCAGATTCAAACTGCTGACCTTTTGGTTAGCAGCCATAGCACTTAACCACTACGCCACCAGGGTTTCCTTTCACATTTATGGGGGGTGGGGAAGTATATGGTAAACATCATATATCCAGATACCAAAAGTTAAACTGCTTGGAAAGTCTTATATTTTCACAACTAGACTTCCTCCACTTGGAGTTTTTCCCTAACTTTGTATTACACTCACATTTTTTGTTTGATTTTTTGATAGGCTCTTCCTGACCACCCTCCACCACCACCTCTACTTTCACCTTTACTCCTTTATGATCTTAAATAATTGAAAAAACCAGAATCATCAGTAAATTTTTATCAGTTGATATTAGATGAACTTTCCCCTGGTGATCCCAGATTAGGGCTTAGGCTGTATTTTTGTTCCAGGATCAACAAAAAACAATTATACTAGTTACTACTTATTGAGTACCTAGTAGGTACTAGGTGCCTTTGGGAAACCTGAAAAAAGAAAATTAAAAATTCAAAGGAAGAGATCCATAATTTCATTCTTGTCAGGTCAGTTCTACAGAAACCTCTTAACCTCCCAAACATGCTAAAAACCAAAAAACCAAACCCACTGACATCAAGTTGATTCTGAGTCATAGTGTGACCTTATAGGACAGTAGAATTGTCCCATAGAGTTTCCAAGGCTGTAATCTTTACAGAAGCAGACTGCCACATCTTTCTTCTGCCGAGCGGCTGGTGGGTTCAAACCACTGGCCTTTTGGTTAGCAGCCGAGCATCTAATAATCACTGTGCGAACAGGGCTCCCTCCAAAGATGCTAGAAGATATGATTTTCCCCCATCTTTCTCTGGAAGAAATTTATGTCAGAAGTACTACTAGTGTGCTTCCTGGCACTTGTCGTGGACCTTAGGCTTCTCCCACACTTCAGCTGTGGCAGTCCCAGGTTTCTTGTTTCTGCATTTCTTTGAATCTTAAGAAAAAAAAAAAAAATTTTTTTTGTTTTTTTTTAGCCTGGCTCACATCTTACCTGCCTAGTCCATAGTCTTCTTTTGCTTAAGAAACTCAAGGTAAGTGGATTCCTTATAGAAGGACTAACATTTTGAACCAAGCTTGAAGTCGTCTTTCATTTTGCATTGCAGTAGAAAAGTGAGATTTTCCACATATTTGTAACTCTAAAATTCCTTTTAGGAAGCTCCGGATGTGATGTAATTGATTAAAATAATTCAGTTTTACCTATTTGTGATATGAGTGCATTCTTTCTAGTATATTTTCTCTCAAATGACTCAATAATTGTTCACCTTTCTTCCTTAAGCTATTTAAAAAAAAAAATTCAGTGCTTTATCAGCATCTGATGTGGTTTATTCTGATTTTTTTCCCTTAGCGGATCTGAAAAGAACAATTGCCGTCCTTTTGGATGACATTTTACAACGCTTGGTGAAGCTGGAGAACCGAGTCAACTATATTGTTGTGAATGGCTCAGCAACCAACACTACCAGTGGTACTAGTGGGAATTTGGTGCCAGTAACCACAAATAAGAGGATAAACGCATCAGGGAGCATTAGATAGCAGCTGAAGATCACCTTGTGCTGGTACATCCACCATGGATTATATCCTGTGGCAGAAAAGCTTTTTAATCGCTGGTTAGGGGACAGAGTAATAATTTACAATAAAAGTTCTATGCATTTTCAAAGAGTATGCTGGATTCATGGAACTCTAATTCTGTATATAAAATTTTAAAAGTTATTAGTTTGCTTTCAGGCAGGTCTGTTCAGTGCTGTATTATATCTTTAAACGGAATTTGGTAACATGGTTGATGTAGTAAGCAGGTAGGTGATCTTTGTATAAATCTTTTGTGTTTCAGGTCAAACTGAAACAACACTGAAAGACATGGATTCATTTCTGTATTTATTTAAAATAAAACTTGTTTTTCAGACAAGTAGAGAATACTCTCATTGAATCATTCCATCATTTGTTCTCGATAATGTAACTATTAGATTAAAAAGCTATCAGAAAAATGTGCTTACTTCCACTACTATATTTTGTTACTCAGAATTTGAGCAAAGAAAGGAAGTATAATGTTGAAGATAATGTTTTGAAATTGTGACCCAAAGAATGTCTTCATTTGCACTATCTTTCAGAATAACTGAAGGTTAATTATTGTATATTTTTTAAAACTACATTTGTAGGAGTATAATCCTGAAATGGGTAGCTGCCACTGTCCGTAACCTATTCTAAAATCAGGGCAACTTAATAAGAAAAAATTATCTCACAGTTAATACTTTCTTACATATATCCTAAGGAATAACAGATTTTTATGATGAGATTAAAAATATTAAGTCCTGATTTTTCACATACATGAATTTTAATTTAAAAGTTTAACCCTTTGAGTGTCTGTACTATAAGGGAAGCACATTATTTCCATATCTGGGTTATTTTTGCTTTTATTATGTTGGAGGGAGGTGAACTAAGATATTTGAGAGACTGGAACTCTTGAGGACTTTAGCCAGTTGTATGTAATAAAGGTATTTGTGCTGTATTAAATTGCTTGGAAAATGTTAACATTATATGATATCCCATTTTATGAAATTTTGTATTTATATAACACCTTAGATGCTCATTTTATATAATGACCACTTAAAAATAATTAAGAACATTTAAAGTATAATTTAAATTATGAAGATAGACTATCTTTTCAGGAAAACAGTGATTGTATATAGCACAAGAGATCCTAATTTTGAGTAATTCTAATATAAAGCAAAGTATAATTTTATTTAAATTTCCCTTGTAGCAAATGTTATTACCATAATGGTGCCCTATATTTCATGGTATTTATTCTCTGTAATAACTGCTTAAGTGCAGCTAGCTTTTAGATTTAGACTGTATTGAATTTAGTTTTAGACATGTATTGTTCATTATTAAAATGTTTCTACATGTAGTAGCAATAATTATAATATTTTATTAAAATAAATATGAAAAAATATTGTTTTATTGAAAGGTAGTTTTCCAAACTCCTTCCTCTACATTCTACCTTTATGTGAAGAAATGAAGTATATACTGTTGCCAAGTCAAATTTAGAATAATTGTTCAGTCTCTGTTATTAGTTGTGGATATCTTCGTTTTTTATTTTCAGGGATAAAATAAAATGTATCATTTCTACTTACAAAGTGTCATCATAAGCTTTTTTCTTTAAATGTGGTTGTGTATGTAACAAATGGTAAATGATTAAAAGGAATCTTAGATACTTTGGGATTTTGTTCTGTAAACTCCAGATAATTTTTTTAAAAATTTATTTTTTAGAGCAGTTTCAGGTTTACAGAAAAATTGTACAGAATGTAAGTTTCCAGCTACACATTGTTTCTCCTATTAACATCTTGCATTCAGATAACTTTTTCAAAAGAGAAAAATTGAAGGTTACCTAGTAGTGCCTCATTTGATAAGAAGGCCAGGATGGGTGAGTCTGAATCTAGGGATAAATGAGAACAAGTATGAGGATTGTGATTGGAGGTGGTTCCTAGGTTTTTATCCTTTAGTTAAAGTTTACTGTTGATTTTTAAAAGTCAAGCCTTAGAATTTATATCTTCAGATAATCTTGGTTAATGGGAACATTAGCACAGAGGCATTATTAAAGGTACTAAACACTTTAAAATTTATATCAGAATATCTTTAGGTGTACCTTAAGCACTACACTGATTAAAAAGTAATTTAAACATTGTTTCTGGTAGTTAATGATAACTTGGGTCTCAGTCTTCAAGAAGTGTTTATGACCATGACTCTGGAGTGAGGTAGGCTACAGAGGCTCAAGTCTGCATTTTTACGGACAGTCTATTATTCCTTCTTTTGAACTTACAGAATCTGTTTCATCTTATCTAATTATGTCTCAGAAGCCTGAAGTGTGAGAATTACATGTTAGCAGCTTACACAGAAACCTCTGACTTGCAGATTTGGTTTAATTGCAAACAGTGTTCTGTTTTTAATCAAACACTTTTGAGCTGAAGAACTGTCAATATGCCTTCATTATTTTCCCTTTTTTAAGAAAAGTGTCTACCTGTAAAGGGGGCATGATATAATGAAACAGTCAAAAAAATGAGTTAATCGAAGTAGCCTTGGGTAATTCTTGAAAACCTTAATTTGGCGGAATGGTAAGAGCAAGCTTGAGAACTAGAGAGAGAGAAGGAATATGGGAATGAATACAGAGAAGCAAAATGGGAGGGAGGTGATCTGAAATATTTCTACCAAGGGATAACTGCTGTGACATTTTAGTATATAAATGTGAAGCTGATTTCCCCTGGCTGCACTTTCTATTGACTTTCCATTCCACCTAGAATAAAATCCAGAATTCTCACCATGGCCTTCAAGGCCTACTTTGCTCCTCGTGCCTCCCTGACCTCATCTCTTACCGCTTTCCTCCTTCCCAATTCCTCTTCACTTATAGACTTTCTCTTCCTAGAGCATACCAAGCTTGCTTTTGCCTCAGCATGTGCAAACTTGGTAGTTTCTACCTACAACTCTCACCCCCTCGTAACTTCATGGTTCCCTCCCTTACGTTGTTTAAGTTTTTGCTCAGATGTTCCTTCTTAAGGGCAGTTGTTTCTGACTACCTGTCAACCGTAGCATGCCTAATACTTTTCTTATCCTTTTTATTAACAGTTCTCATATAACCAAAAAACCAAACCCACTGCCGTCGAATTGATTCCGACTCATAGCGACCCTATAGAACAGAGTAGAACTGCCCCACAGTGTTTCCAAGGAGTGCCTGGCAGATTTGAACCGCTGACCACTTGGTTAGCAGCTGTAGCACTTAACCACTATGCCACCAGGGTTTCCAGTTCTCGTATACCTAACATTAAATTATCAATTTCTCTTTTTTTCCCCCGATGCTTCATAGAACCTAAGCTCTATGGAGGCAGGGACTTTGTTTTGTTCACTGATACAAACTGGGCCTCTGCAACTGTGCCTGGAACATAGTAGATGCCCAATAAATATTTGTTAAAAGAATGAATTACTAAGCCACTCTATATTTTTAGTTTGTACATCTATACATATATTTGTAAAAACTGTCATGGCATACAATTTTTTTTGTACAATGTATCATGAGCCTCTTAAGTCAGTATATAACTTTCATGGCTGTTTTGTTGTGTGACTGTATCACAACTGATATATTCTTTCACTCAATTATTAGGCATTTAGGTTGCAGATAAGAGATTTAGACCTAGATGTGGGGCAAATCTAAAGCTTGTCCTCTTTGCATTATCCTGTGCTGTCGTTTTTTTGAATGCTGGAGAGTAACATAATATGGTCTGATTAATACCCATATGGGGGAGACAAAATGGTAAAATGTCTCCACTTGCATAGAAATATAAGGACATAGAAAAGCCAAAATAGGTGATCATCCTCAGACTTTATTTTTATATCATGTCCAGCAGGCTAGAAGCATTTTGCAGAGTAAGGCAAGACTGAGAATAAAATGTACAATGGCTAATCCCTAATTGGGTAAGAAAACTGAGAGAGGGTTGATTATTGGTCAAATTCATGCTTGATCAATTAAGTTTATAATTTTAAACCTTTTGGCTTAGATGAACCAATAAACCAAACCAGTTGCCACTGAATCAATTTCAACTCAGCTGACCCTATGTGTGTCAGAGTACAACAGTGCTCCACAGAGTTTTTTCAGTGGCAGATTTTTCATAATTAGATTTTCAGGCCTTTCTTTTGAGGTCCCTCTGGGTGGACTAGGACCTCCAATCTTTCAGTTAGCAGCTGAGCATGTTAACCATTTGCAAGACTCAGGGACTCCAAATGAATAAATATGAGTGGATATTTAAGTAAGAAGTTAAGGCATAAAGATTTAAAAAAAAATGTTTGTTATATTTTACCAATGGTGGTATCTTTCAGAGCGAGCTTAGGACTTCCATGGAGTCCTTAGTAGGTCAAGCGTAACTCCACACTACTACTAAGTGTTGGTAGCAGTGTCCTTTATTTGAACAAATCAGTATTTTCATTTAACTTTCTTTCCACCCATCTACCCTTTCTTTAATATCAACTGATTTGTCAGTCAAAGAAATAAACTGGTTCTGTGGAGTCTTTAAAACGTAGGAAGGTGGTAGATGTGAGATCAAGGCTTGGGCCAAAGGGAATATTTTGAACCAGTGGTGTCTGGGAATTTTTACATAACATTAAACCACACACAAAAAAACCCATTGTGGTCAATTCTGATATATAGTGACCCTATAGGGCAGAGTAGAACTGCTCCATAGGGTTTCCAAGGAGCAGCTGGTGGATTCCAACGGCTGACCTTTTGGTTAGCAGCCGAGCTCTTAACCAGTGCCAAAAGGATCTGTTGCCATTGAATTGAATCTGACTCACAGCAACCTACCGATACGTTCAATTTTGAGGTAAATGTTTTTATCTTTCATATAATGTTTAATGAACATCTGAACATATTGTGATGAAGGGTATAATTTAAATAGAAGTTTAATGAGCCTTTTATTCTAGTTTTTTCTCTGCAAAAAAGAAAATAAACATCATTTTGAAGTTGATTGTTTTAAAATACCCTAGATTTTTGGAGTTGAGGTTGAGAAAATTTGGTTCTTAACTTTGATTGTGTTAGCAATATGACTTTTGGCAAATATGTGATTTCTGACTCAGTGCCTGTAACTCCAAAACATTAATAATGCCTATCCCATGTAAGTCTATGTGGTTTTTAGTAGAATTAGCATGGTGTGTCTAGAATCCTTTGTGCTCTTAAAAAGGAAATATGTACAACCAAGGTGTCCATCAATGGATGAATGGGTAAATAAATTGTGGTATATTCACACAATGGAATACTACGCATCGATAAAGAACAGTGACGAATCTGTGAAACATTTCATAACATGGAGGAACCTGGAAGGCATTATGCTGAGCGAAATTAGAGGCAAAAGGACAAATATTGTATAAGACCACTATTATAAGATCTTGAGAAATAGTAAAAACTGAGAAGAACACATACTTTTGTGGTTACGAAGGGGGGAGGGAGGGAGGGAGGGAGAGGGTTTTTTACTGATTAATCAGTAGATAAGAACTGCTTTGGGTGAAGGGAAAGACAACACTCAATACATGGAAGGTCAGCTCAATTGGACTGGACCAAAAGCAAAGAAGTTACGGGATAAAATGAATGCTTCAAAGGTCAGCGGAGCAAGGGCGGGGGTCTGGGGAACATGGTTTGAGGGGACTTCTAAGTCAATTGGCAAAATAATTCTATTATGAAAACATTCTGCATCCCACTTTGAAATGTGGCGTCTGGGGCCTTAAATGCTAACAAGCGGCCATCTAAGATGCATCAATTGGTCTCAACCCACCTGGAGCAAAGGAAAAGGAAGAACACCAAGGTCACACGACAACTAGGAGCCCAAGAGACAGAAAGGGCCACATCAACCAGAGACCTACATCATCCTGAGACCAGAAGAACTAGTTGGTGCCCGGCCACAACCGATGACTGCCCTGACAGGGAGCACAACAGAGAACCCCTGAGGGAACAGGAGATCAGTGGGATGCAGACCCCAAATTCTCATAAAAAGACCATACTTAATGGTCTGACTGAGACTAGAGGAATCCCAGCGGCCATGCTCCCCAGACCTTCTGTTGGCACAGGACAGGAACCATCCCTGAAGACAACTCATCAGACATGAAAGGGACTGGTCTGAGGGTGGGAGAGAGATGCTGATGAAGAGTGAGCTAATTATATCAGGTGGACACTTGAGAGTGTGTTGGCAGCTCTTGTCTGGAGGGGGGATGGGAGGATAGAGAGGGAAGCTGGCAAAATTGTCACGAAAGGAGAGACTGAAAGGGCTGACTCAATAGGGGAAGAGCAGGTGGGAGTACGGAGTAAGATGTATGTAAACTTATATGTAACAGACTGATTGGATTTGTAAACGTTCACTTGAAGCTTAATAAAAGTTAATAAAAAAAAAAGAAAATTAGGAAATTTAAGGGGCAGTGAGTTTATGTTAATGGGAGAAGAACAGTTCAGAAAAGGACAGTGAGAATGGTTGCACAACTCAAAGAATGTAATCAATGTCACTAAACTGTACATGGAGAAATGGTTGAATTGATGTATGTTTTGCTGTGTATATTCTCAACAACAAAATAAAATTTAAAAAAATCAAAAAAAAAAAGGAAATACGTAAAAGAAGAATTATCAGATTGTTCACCTCAAGTTCCTAGCATAAGGCCTTGCACAAAGTAGGTGTTCAGTATGTATTTGTTCATCTAATTTAACGCAAGAGGAGTCTGTGAAACAGCATATATAAAGTAGTAGATACTTATTGTCCTACAATTAGACTGTACCACGATGCAGTCATATCCAGGATTTATATTTTCCTAAAAAACCTTAAGAACTATGTAGTACAATGTTTCAAACTTTCAGTTATGATCCATTAGGGAGATATGAAATCAATTTAGTGGGCTGTGATCAGCATTTGAAATAATGGAATAAAATTAAATATCAGATTGCATCATAAGTAGTAAGGCTAAGTGCTTCCTGAAACTTGATTCAGCTGTCGTGTGTGTCTCTGTGTCCTGGATCGTGATATAAAGTGTATTTCTTAGGTATGTTGAGGTTAAAAAAAAGTTTTAGATGCCACTGATATAGTATAATTTACACAGAGCTGTTACCATTTTGCTTGATTTAAGAAGAAAAATAATGGATACAGAATTGCAGTATGCTGCTAGCAGCGAGGATGAAAAACAAAATTCTGTGACAAATAGGGCATATAGAACTTTTTCCCCCTTATTTCTTATGAGAAACAAATGAGATTATCAAATTATTACTATCAGCTAGTAATTTTAAGTCAAGTCACATTGTCTTAGTTCTCTAGTGCTGCTATTACAAAAATACCACAAGGGGATGGCTTTAGCAAACAAATTTATTTTTTTCACAGTTTAGGAAGCTGGAAGTCTGAATTCAGAGCACTGGCTTGAGGGGAGGGCTTTCTCTCTTGACTCTGGAGGAAGGTTCTTGTCTCTTCAGTTTCTGCTTCCTGGGTCTTTGAAGATCTCCATGCGGCTTGGCATCTATCTTACCCCAGCTCTGCTTCTCTCCTTTGCTTTTATACCTCTAGAGATTTGACTTAAGATACACCCTACACTAACCCTGCCTCATTAATATAACAGAAACAGCCCATTCCCAAATGAGATCATAAGCACGGACATAAAAACCAAACCCAACCCACTGTCGTTGAGTCAATTCCACCTCGTAGGGACCCTATAGGCATAGAGGTTAGGATTACAACACATATTTTGGGGGGGACTTTATTCAATCCATAATATTCTACCCTTTAACCCCCAAAATCCATGTCCTTGCCACATGTAAAACATTTCACCCCGCCACATGATCGCAAAAGTCTTAAATCATCTCCAAGTCCAAAATCTCCCCTTCTGAAGCATCTAAATCAAATATGGGTGAGGCTTTAGGCATATTCCATTCTGGAACAAAATTCCTTTTCATCTGTGAACCTGTGAAATCTAGACTACAAATGATCTGCTTCCAAGGTACAATGGTAGAACAGGCACAAGGTAGACGTTTCTATTACAAGCGGGAGAATTTGGAGGGAAAGAACGAGTAACGGGCACCAAGCAAGTCTAAAACCCAGCATGACAATTTACGTTAGCTCTCAAGGCTTGAAAATAATTCTTTCTTCTCTGAGACAATCTAGGCAACGGCCCTGCCCTCTAGACTCTCAGTGTGGGCCATGCCCTCTGGATTCTGGGTGGAGGCCCCTCGGCCCTGGGTTTCAGCTTGGCCTTCCAGGCCCACTGGAACAGCAACTCTGCTCCCCTGGTAGGTCCCATTCTCCTAGTACTTCTAAGTAGCAACCCCACCCCTCACCCCAGCAGGCCCCCTTCTTCTGCCCCTTGGGCATGGCAGCCCTACCCCCTCAGCTTTGGGGGGCAGCCATATCTCCCTAGAACACCTTAATGATAGCCCTACACTCCAGAACTGAGTTGATGAAGATCCAACTCTTTGAAACCTAGGAGCTGTGGCCCCACCGTTTGAGATCCAGGAAACTGTGGCCCCATCTTTTGAAACAGAGAAGGTCCTACTTCCCATGCTCCTTCCAGCAGTTCTGCTGATCTCCAAGCTGCTCCACAAAAGATCTTTTTCTTTTCTTGGAGGACAACAGATGTAGCTCCTTTGGCCTCTTTCCTGCCTGTAGAATTTCAAGAGGCAGACAGAGTTCTTTCCTTTTGTTCTCTCTCTCCCCTTCAGTCTAAAGCTGATAGGTTTTCTGTTGTGGTAGTTGGTTAGATCCATCAGTCATAGGCTTAATCTCTTTTAACAAAAGATTGTGTAGCCAAGTCCTTGGTGAACATTCTAGGATACGTGTCCTTAGTTTGTACAACAGAATTTTCCAAATCTTTAAGTTCTGTTTTCATTTTGCACAGTTCATTTTTAAGTCCATCTCTTCCCTCTCACATTTTACTGTAAGCAGCCAGGAGAAACCACATGGCCCCTTTAAGATCTTGCTTAGAAATCTCCTCAGCCAGATATACAAGTTCATCACTTACAAGTTCTACCTCCCACCAAACATTTGAACATAATTCAGACAAGTTTTTTGCCACTGCATAAAAAGCATCACCCTTCCTCCATTATCCAATCACAGGTTCATCATTTTCTTTTAAAGTCTTACCAGAAGCACATTTAACATCCACATTTCTAGCGACATTCTGTGGCTGGTACCATATGTATTCTTTAAGAGGATAGAGATTTTCTCTATAGCTCTCCTCACTTCCTTCTGAGCCCTCACCAGAATTGCCTTTGATGTCCATAATTCTACCAACCTTCTTTTCAAGGCAATCTAGGCTTTTACTATTCAACCCAAAACCCAGTGCCGTCGAGTCGATTCTGACTCATAGCGACCCTATAGGACAGGGTAGAGCTGCCCCGTAGAGTTTCCAAGGAGTGCCTGGTGGATTTGAACTGCCGACCCTTTGGTTAGCAGCCATAGCACTTAACCACCACACCTAGGCTTTTACTATTAAAAAAAATAACCTTAAAACTCTTCCAGCCTTAAAACATGTGCATGTAAATTTTCCATCAAAAGAAAAAAACTAAACAAACATTGAACTCTAATGATATGCATGCTGAAATATTTAAGGGGAAGTATACTGATAAAAAAAAAAAAATTTTTTTTTTTTTTTTTTTTTAATACTGATATCCACCAGCCTCTCCTCGGAAACTCTCTAGGGCAGCTCTACTCTGTCCTATAGGGTTGCTATGAATAGGAATTGACTCAACGGCAATGGGTTTGGTTTGGTTTTGGTTTATATTGATATCTATGATTTGTTTTAAATGCATCAAAAAAATAAGATGGGTTAAAGGATAAATAGATGTGATAAATTTTGGGGGGTATCACATCTATTTATCCTTTAACCCAAATTACCCAATTCCAAAACCTCTTCCACATTTTAGGTATTTGTTAGAGCAGCATCCCTACTTCTTGGTAGTAAATTCTGCCTTAGTTATCTAGTGCTGCTATAACAGAAATACCACAAGTGGATGGCTTTAACAAACAGAAATTTATTTTCTCTCAGCTTAGGAATCTAGAAGTCTGAATCCAAAGTGCTGGCTTGTGATCATTACAGTTCTGTATTAATTTGGCTGGGCCATGATTCTCAGTGGTTTGGCAGTTATGATGTAGTTTGGAAGTTGTATGATGATGTGATCACTTCCATGATAAGATTTGATATAATGTGATCACCTCCATGATGAGATCTGCTGTGAGTAGCCAATCAGTTGAAAGGAAGTTTCCTTGGGGGTGTGGCCACCATTGAATATATAAGTGGACTTTCTGGCAACACTTGTGGGCTTTTGCTCACTCTGGATCCTGCAGCTGGCTCCTGTTTGTTTGACATCCAATTCTTGGGACTTGAGCTAGCAGCCTACCTGCCACCTTACTTGCAGATCTTGGGATTCGTCAATCTTTGCAGCCTGTGAGCAAGAGCCCTGCTGTCTAACCTACTGATCTTGTGTTTGCCTGCCCCTGCAGCTACGTGAATAAGGAGAAGCCTCTATCCTAACCTATGGACATGGGACATTCCAGCCTTTACAACCACATGAGCCATTTCCTTGAAATAAATTTCCCTTTATATATATTTATATGTGTTAGAGAACCCAGCCTAAAACACAGCTAGCTCTAGGGGAAGGCTTCTTTTTCTCTCTCACTCTGGAAGAAGGTCCTTGTTTCTTCAGCTTCTGTTTTCTGGTTCCTTGGAAATCTCTCTGTGGCCTGGCATCTATCTTACCCCATCTCTGCTTCTCTCACTTGATTGTTTAATCTCTTATATCTCTAGAGAGATTTGACTTAAGACACACTCTATATTAACCCTGCCTCATTTATATAACAAAGACAAGCCATTCACAAATGAGATTATAACCCCAGGCATAAAGGTTGGGATTTACAACACATATTATGGGGGGTGGTCATAATTCAATCCATAACACACACTGAAAACTGTACATCCTAATTATATATACTGCTAAAAAGAAATGAAAATTTGTAATTTTAATGTATCTACTTGGAGAAAGCCTCCTCACTGAACTTGCTTCACATGAGGCATCAGAGCTTCTTAAAATTTTTTCAACATGAAAAAATTCAAACGTATAGCAAGATTGAAAAATTTCAGTGAACATCCATGCCCAACCACCGAATTCTATCATTAATTTTTTATTATACTCTATCACATCTATTTTTGGGTTAAAGGATAAATAGATGTGATACCCCCCAAAATTTATCACATCTATTTATCCTTTAACCCATCTTATTTTTTTGATGCTTTTAAAACAAATCATAGATATCAGCATAAACCAAAACCAAACCAAACCCATTGCTGTTGAGTCGATTCCTACTCATAGCAACCCTATAGGACAGAGTAGAGTTGCCCTAGAGAGTTTCCAAGGAGGGGCTGGTGGATATCAGTATACTTCCCCTTAAATATATCAGCATGCATATCATTAGAGTTCAATGTTTGTTTAGTTTTTTTCTTTTGATGGAAAATTTACATGCACATGTTTTAAGTGCACATTAGCTGAATTTTGACAAATGCATTAACCTGTTACCCAAATTGCTATTAAGATATAGAACATTACCATCATGCCAGAAAGGCCCCTTATGCCCTTCCAAGTCAATTCCCACCCTCCTTCCCCAAGGCATTTTTCCCACCATAGATTTGCTTTCTATTATTGATTTTGAGTAAATGGAATCATGCAGTATGTACTGTTGTGTCTGGCTTCCTGCACTCATGTTTTTATGTTCTTCCATGTTGTGTCTATCAGTAGTTTCCTCATTGTTAAGTAGCCCATTATATGACTATAACACAGCTCCTATTGATGAACACCTGGGCTGTATCTAGTTTTTGACTATTATGAGTAAAGCTGCTATGAACCTTCTTATAGAGGTCTTTTTGTGAGCATAAATTTTCATTTCTCTTGGATAAATATGTAGGAGTGAAGTTACTGGGCCATAGGGTAAGTGTATTAGGAAACCACCAGGCCTCTTCCCAAAGTGTGATGAAATGCACTTTGCTCTGCTGGCCTCAACATCCCTGGTTACCTCCATCCGTATCGGTAGTGTTGTCAGGGGGTACCCATGGAGCCCCCAGTGCTAGCTGTGTCACCATCCTTGTGCCAGCCTCAACATCACCATTGAACTGCAGTCTAAGACTCCTAGGCCAACCCTCATACGCTTATAACTTGGTACATCCTTAGCCTGACTCCATTTCCTACCTGACCCAAGTCCCCCAGACTCTCCCACTATGCCCTTTGGCACTGATGTTAGCAGAATCCCTTTATCCCTAGCTTCCCTTCTGTTCCTTTCATCTTCTTGTTCTACCTGAAATCTGGTTTTCTCCTGAGGACATTGCCTGTCCTGAAGTCCTATCAAAGTGCTGGCTATTTTATCCCCCATACCTCTCATATCACTGACCCTCGATGTGGAACAGATGCTCTCCTTGCTTCTCATTGATACTTCAATTGTCCCCTCCACTCTAAAACCACCTAGTTTCTTTGAAGGTCTTATCTCCAAACTATGCCACCCACTCCTTTTCTTTGTAAACGTGTGTAAAAAAAGACCTCACTTATTCCTTGAAGATTCTAACACCTGGCTTACTGTCTTGTATTTTTCTCTAGTACTAGTCACCTCATAATCCCAGTGATTTCAGTATTTGTTCAGTACCCCAACCCTAGTTTCTTATTTTGTTGTTGATGTTACTTTAAAAAAAAAAAAAAAGTATTGTGTTAAAATATATATAAAACTTTGCCAATTTAGCTAATTTTAAGTGTGTACTTCAGTGACATTAATTACGTTCATCATGTTGTGCAGCCATTACCAAAAACTAAACATGTTGCCATTGAGTCAATTCTTATAGAACAGAAAAGAACTGCCCGTAGAGTTTCCTAGGCTGTGATCTTTACGGAAGCAGATCATCATATCTTTCTCCAACTGAGTAGGTGGTGGGTTCAAACAGCCAACCTTTCAGTTACCAACTGAGTGCTTAACCACTGTCCCACCAGGGCTCCTACGCAACCATTACCTCTATCCATTTTCAAAAGTTTTATCACCCCAACAGAAACTCAGTATTTCTTAAGCAATAACTCCTCATTCTCCTCTTTTCCTCAATCCCTGGTAACCACAATTTACTTTCTGTCTCCATACATTTGCCTATTTGAGGTACTTCTTATAAGTGGGATCATATAATATTTGTCCTTTTGTTTCTGGCTTATTTTACTCAGCATAATGTCTTCAATGTTTATCTATGTTGTAGAATGTATCAAAACTTCATTTCTCTTTATGCCTGAATAATATTTCATTATCTGGATATACCATCTTTTGTCTCCATTTGTCTGTTGATGACATTTGGGTTGTTTCTACCTTTTGGCTATTGTGAATAATGCTACAATGAATAAAATATTGGTGTTCAAATATCTGTTTGAGTCCCTGCTTTCAAGTCTCTGGGGTATATACCTGGGAGTGGAATTGTTGGGTCGCGTGGTAATTTTATGTTTAACTTTTTGAGGAATAGCCAAACTGTTTTCCACAGCAGCTGCACCATTTTATATTTCCACCAGCAATGTCAACACTTCTTATTTTCTGTTCTTTTGATAATAGCCGTTTGAGTGGATGTAAAGTGGTATCTCATTGTGGTTTTGATTTGCATTTCCTTAACAACTAATGATGAGCATTTTTCCATGTGTCATCTAATGATTTTAGCATCTAGTGATTACTAGTGCCTGACTGATTTTGAAATAATTAGGGGTTGTAAGATGGTGATTTTATAATTTTAGCATTTCCTCTATATTTAATAGCTGGAATTCTACTGTATGGGAAAACTACATCGAAAAGTAAGGAAAACTCTTTAATTCTTTTCTTCTAATTATCCAATTTTAGAGTAATGTTTCAGTCACCTAGCAACCTTCATAGTGTTCATTTAATTTCTCTTTCTCTCTCTGTCGTCTTTTTTTTTTTTTGTATCATTATGAACTCATGGGAGCCCTGGTGGTATAGTGGTTAAAAGCTTGGGTGCTAACCAAAAAGTCTGCAGTTCCAATCCACCAGCCACTCCCTGGAAGTCCTATGGGGCAGTTCTACTGTGTCCTATAAGGTCACCGAGTCAGAAACAATGGCTTTATACATTTAGCGTGTTTCTACCAATTTCAGTCTTTTGATACTCTATTTTGATCCTAAGGGAGAGCCCTTTGTTTCTGTATTCATTTGATATGGCAATATTAGTTTTTGAAAGCTACCTTGCCCTCTGGCACAGTGAGATGTTCCAAGCTCAACTGGTACATTCCCTACAGCAGATCTGGAATTGCCCATGTGTCCAAGTAACCCTGAGTTCTTTTAGTCTCAAATGGTATGCTGAGATCATAATATGGAATTCTTATTGCTACTACTAGGCTATCATTGCTTCTGAAGTAGGGAAAATACATATTCTTTAGTGTTTTAGTATTGAAGTAGAGAGAATATATATCTGTATGGGCTGTAATTCATCTCTAGTCTTTGAAACGTAGTTACTTGCTCTGGAATCGGTCTCATGATTGTTCCTTTGCAGAAAAATAAGGTGATCAAGATTTTTTTATTGATTAAACTATGTTCCTCTCCTGGGGGCAGAACAGTGAGTGATACCATCAGGACAGAGGTACCTGAACAAAACTCAGATCCATCTTGTTACCGAAACCAGGATGGTGTCAAGAGACCTGCAAGACTTCAGTAATAAGTCACTTCATTATTATGTCCACCTCAAAGAAGAACCAACGTTCCTGGAAGTCTCTAAGCCTTGTCCTCCTCCCTATAAAACCCTTTAGTTAGCCCTTTTGAGTCAGACAGGATTTGGGAGGAACCTATCCTTTCAGTCTCTTGGGTACTGATATTCAGTAAAGCCCTCTTGCTGCTTACCTTCTCCTGTCTCAGTATTGGCTTTGCAGCAGGAGGCTCCAATCCACAATTTGTGGTAACAAATTCTCGTGCCCAACATGGCGCCTTTTGCCACTTGAGATGGGTGGCCCTGGGGTGAGACTCAGACGAGCCAATTAACTCCTTAATTGAAGTGACCGCTGGAGATTTTTCCACCTCAACAGGAGAACACTGCCTGGTCCTTATTCTTGCCACAGCACCGCCAGTCCCTAACAACACAGAAACAAGGTAAGCATGGAGCAGGGCAGGCTAAGGTAAAAATCCCTGGGGACAAGTCCGCGATTCCTCTCCCTGTTGTGCTCCTATAGGGCCAGGGCAGATAGAGTAAGTGGGGGGGGGGGGGGAAGGTGGGCAGGGGCTCAGGCTCTTGGTTTCTGAAACACATGTTGTATCGGATGACTGACCCTGTGAGTAGGTTCCCACAAGAGACTCTGGGTGACTCTGGAGTCTTAGTTTGGGTTTTTGGGTGTGTGAATGAGCTTAAGGATGTCAACATCACCTCTGTCATTCTAGGGATTGTCTGAGAGGTTGAGATTGCGAAGACTGTGAGGCCGGCCAAGTAGCTGAGTGTGTATATGTATGATCTGTGTACATGCCAGTAAAATTGTCCGTGTAAAACTGAAAAAATGTCGCATCGTTTTCATCATTGTGCTAACCCCTAGTTGTATAGAACCTGTCATCAGATTCATGAGTATTTTTGGTCCCAGTTCTTTAATTGTGTCAGTTGGTCCCATTGGTCATCAAAAGTCTACTAAGTTCAAGGTGTCTTAGAAGAGCATCTCAGGAGAGGTTGGGGACCCAGGATAGGGATTGGGGGGGGATTCTGGCTGAATTAAGGTTAATTAAAAAAGAGGTAGACTTCCAGGTAGACCGTGAATTAACCATCCTCAGGTTCAAAAGGGAAGAATCCGCCCATTAATAACTACTAAACATTTGAAAAGGGCACCCAGCATGGGGTGGGAGGAGGCTCATCAATCCCTGCTGAATCCCTCCTGGGGTGCATCCTAGCAAACTGGAAAAGGCACAGATATGAACCCATGACTTAAAAAATATACAAATTTTTATACAATAATGTTTGGCCTCAATATCAGCTAAGAAATCAAGAACGTTGGCCCCTGTATGGTTCCTTGATTTTTAGTACGGTTTTTCAGCTTGATTTATTTTGTAAAAGAGGAAAAATGAGATGAAGACTCCTATATGCAAGCTTTTATGTCTCTTTACCAAACTTTAAACCCCTTTAAACACTTTCTTTTCCAGGGGAAACCAAAACCAAAGGTGCTTCCCGATTCTTCAACTGAGAACCCCCTTTTAGAAGGATGGGCTCCAGCCACCACTTCGGCTCCAGCCACCACTTCAGCTCCGCCCCCCCGCCCGCCCCCCGCCACGAGAAGTGCGGTAAAAGCCAAGGGGTCAGACTGTGAAAAGACAACAAGATCTCCTACTAGGACGACTGAGCCCAGTTCTAGCCTGGCCAGCCCACCAGGGGCTGACAGAGAAAGAACAGTGTGGGTCCAACTTCATCAGGTATGGTCTCCCCCTCTCATACCTGTCAGGGTACTGTTTTGGTGAGGGTGCCCCAGGAGCCCAGGCAGGGCAATATCCCTTGAGAGAAGTTCCAGCTACGGTAAACGCTGAGGGGAGATCACAAAGACAAATGCTAGCCGCCTTCAAGGTCTTCAGTAATAGAGACCAAGCAGCAGAAACAGAGAAACAAAAGGTGGCCTTGCTGGGAGCCGCCTTAACCCCTTCAGGCCCGGAAAAGAGGCCAAGAGCCAAAAAGAAAAAGAGACAAATCCAGGGCATAGAGTGAGACCACCGCTAAGACTGGACCAATGTGCTTAGTTTTCAGTGTTAGATTTTAAAAATGCCTTCTTTTACATTCCCCTGCACCCCGAGTCTCAGCCTCTATTTGCTTTTAAATAGACTAATGTAGTTACCAGAGCAAAACGACATCCTAAGTGGCAAGTTTTAGTCCAGTGATTTAAAATTTCCCCACTATTTTTAGAAAAATATTGACAAAGGATTTGAGATTATTAAAAATGAATTGAAGTCTAGTCTTACAATACATAGATGACTTTCTGGTGGCCAGTGAAACTAAAGAGTGCCAGTAAGCCTTTGAAAAAATTAAATACAAGCTGATGACGGCCCCAGCATTAAAATTGCCCGATTTGCAAAAGCCTTCTAAACTGTGTATGAAAGGCAGGGGATCGCTGTGAGAATCTTGACTCAGACTTTGGCCTCGACTCGGCGCCCTGTGGCATACTTCTCAAAGCAATTAGACGCCTTGGCTAGCGGATGGCTGCCGTGCTTGTGGGCTGTAGCCTCGACCTGTGACTTGCTTCAAGAGACCGAAAAATTCACACTTGGCCAAAATGTAACTGTAAATACCCCGCATGCAGTTCTTCCTCTCTTAGAAGAAAAAGGGGAGTTCTGGCTTACGGTGGCCGCATGGGACGATATCAGGCCATCCTGTTAGATAGCCCGAATGTTGTTTTAAAAGCTGTCCCCTCTTTGAACCCCGCTACCTTGTTGCCAATATTTGAGGACCCTCCGATGCATGACTGTGTAGAGGTGATTGAAGAAATCTATTCAAGTAGACCTGACTTGTCTGATGTCACACTACAGAATTTTGATGTTAAAATGTTCACAAATGGAAGTAGCCTTATGCATGGGAGATATCAAGTGGCAGGATATGCGGTAGTAACCCTAACAAACATCTTGGAGGCTGCCCCCTTGCCAAAGAGAACTTTGGCCCAGAAGGCTGAGCTCGTAGCCCTCAGTCTAGCTCTCTGTTTGAGAAAAGAGAAGCGAGTGATCATTTACACAGACAGCATGTACACTCATTTAATTTTACATTCCCACAGGGCCCTATAGAAGGAGAAAAGACTCCTGACAGCTACTAATAAAGAAATAAAAAAATGTGCCTGAGATCCTTGAACTCTTAGAAGCTGCTCACGATCCTCTCCAGGTGACAGTGGTGTATTGCCCAAGACATCAGAGGGGGCAGTCCCTTGAGACTGTCAGAAATTGGAAAGCTGATATGGAAGCAAAAAAAACCAGCCTTACAAGAATGGGGAGAAACAAGACAAGAACTAGCCCTAATTCCCCATTTGAACCTTAATGAGTTTCCCCAGCCATCATATACCCCCCAAGACTTAAGTAGAGCAAAGGAGTGGGGGTTTCAGTCTTCACCAGGCTCTAATTGGCTGATTAATTCTGAAGAAAAATATTACCAGAAGACCAAGTGTATAACATAATATCAACTTTGCATAATATAAGCACTCATCATGGGAGGGACGCAAGTCACGAATGGATTCAACAAATAGCTGCAGGACTAAAGATTCTTAGGACAGTACATGAGATCACCAAAAGATGTCTGCTGTGTGCTAAAAACAATGCAAAGACAGTGCCTCACCCCAGGGAGCTGGGGATCCAACATCGAGGAAGGAACACGGGAGAAGATTGGCAAGTGGATTTTACAGTGATGCCCTGAGCACCTAAAAACTTCAGGTATTTGCTGGTTTTGGTAGACACGTACGCTAGGTGAGTAGAGGCTTTTCCTTGTCAGGCTGAACAAGCTCAAGTAGTGACTAAGGCATTACTTAAAGAAATTATTCCCCGATTTGGCTTGCTGCTCTCAATTCAGAGTGACAATGGAGAAGCCTTTGTGGCCCAGGTAAATTAAGAAGTTAGCAAAGCTTTAGACATCCACTAGAAATTGCACTCAGCATGGAGATCACAATCTACTAGAAAGACTAAAAAAATGAACGATACTTTGAAAAAGACTTGCCAAACTTTGCCAAGAAACCCACTCCACTAGGCTACAGGTATTACCAATTGTCCTGCTTAGGTTTGGGTGGCCCTTTGAAGCAGACTTAAGTTGAGTCCTTATAAACTTACATATGAGAGACCATTCCTGAAACAGTCAACTTTACCCACCTCAGTCATGACAGAAGTCGAAAAGAGAGATTGGGTCCGATCCTTAAGAACAGTTATAAATACCATTAATAAACATGCTTCTTCTTGTTTGTCCTTCCCTTCTGATATGCCTCTCCACAGGTTCAAGCCAGGAAATTGAGTCCTGTTAAATGTTTAGAAAAATCAGTACCGTGAAGATCAACTGACCCCCCATCTGGCTGGGACTCTTTGGAGCCCTTCTAACTACTCATTCCTCTCTGAAGCTGGCCGGAGTAACTACATGGGCGCATCACACTAGAGTGAGGGCAGCCCCACCTCCTCAGGAAGAACCTAGTAAAAGGACTAAAGAATCCTCATATACATACACCCCAGTTCAAAGCCTAAAGTATAGATTAGCAAAGACTCAAACGTGACTCTAAATCCTTATCCTTTTTGTGTTCCAGGTTGGGCCAGCCTCAACCCGAAGAGAGTCAAGCCAGGCTCCTACAATCCTCCAGTCTGGAGGTACCCTGACTTTATGAGTAGGAAATACCCTGACACTTCCTTGCATTATTTCTTCTTTAACCCCTGCAGGTCCTATTAGGTGGATTCGTGAATCCCCAGAAGAAGGGTCTCTAATTTGGGAAGCGGCTGGTGATTTTCCTCAAGCTTCCCCCATGGCTGACACTACTCAGTCTAAAAATTGTGATTTTTCCTGTTATTATCCAGAATGTTACGCTATCTAATACAGGGACATATTTCTGTGTGAAATATAAAAAACGATACCCCTCGGATGTCAAAATCAGCTAGGGAAAAGGGACCCATGTAATTATTATTGGGAAAAAAAGAACCACCTCACCTTCCAGGTGGCTGAGATTGATCATCTAATGGTCTAGTCACCATGTCCCAAGCCGTGGCTAAGGGAGGAAATCTCAGCAATTGCTGGGTGTGCAACTACTTGCCACGCTCTGGTGCCCCCCAAGTCCTATGGCTGCCCTGGTTTTCCACTAAGATAAAATTATGTATGAAGGTGTGTTAACACACCATGCTCCCCGAGCACCTAGAAGCACAAGATTAGTACAGTACCCTTTCTCCATCCCTTACTTTTCCCTCTCTAACCTGTATAACCATAGTGAAAAAAGAAGATGGGAATTAAAGTCCCAAGTACCCCAAGTATTAATAAGCCAACAAATCTTCAGGGATTTCCAGCTTCTCTCTTCATGCAGTGACTCCTTTGTCAACCCCTATCTGTTACATTTTGATTGAAACATTCCAGATTTCCCAAATAAAGATTTGTCTTTCTGTGCCCCACCAGGGTATACTTTTCTATGTGGAAGAAGGCCATACCCCAATAGTGAGTCACCCAATTTGTCTGAGTCACCCTGGACTTGGGCCATCCAGTGCTTAAATGGGATACACTTTGTAGGCCAATACACCTTAGGATTCCTGGTCTTTCCCACCCAACTCTATTGTACCACTAGCATTCCACACCCATCAAGGGGAAAGTGAGATGTTTTCTCTGTAAATCCCGTCACATTAAAAACCCAGAGTGATAGATATAACCCAGTGCTAGAAGAAACCGGTTTTAGATAGTAGTTTCTCAAGACAATAATCCCCAGACTAAGAATGTACTATATAGAAATACCTATTAAAAACCTCTCAAATACAATCCATTTATTAGCCATGAGTACTGAAAGAGCCCTGAAATCCCTGCAAGCCTCCTTGAATTCCCTAGTGGTAGTGGTCTTAGACAACAGAATTGTACTAGACTTCTTATTAATCAGGGGGCATTTGTGCCATAATTAATAAGACTTGTTGTACCCAGATCAACACTTCAGGGGAAGTGGACGTTGGATTGAAAGCGATCCATAAAGTTGCTGAATGGACAGATCCCATAGCACGGCCCAGTGGACCATGGAATTGGATCTCGAACCTATTCCCATCTATAGGATCTTGATTAGTCCCCCTTGTAACCTTGGAAATCATAATTGTAATTGCATGTGTTTGTGTTCCATGTTTTACAAAAATCTTTGTCAAAAGAACTGAGACCACTTTAAAAGCAGGAAATACACTTGCCCTGGTTGGTCGAGAGAATTCTCTGGTCAACCTAGGGGATGCTCACCATTTAATTCACTTAGACGCTATTGCCTTTTATACTAACTCTATTTCTAACACCCACCCTAAATAAATGTATCCCGACTCCATGGCCCTCATCAGCAAGAAGTAGCCAGACTGAGCGATGCCCCGTTTCCCAAGCTTGAGAAACTTTCAGAAAAAGGGGAGGATTGAAGTAGGGAAAATATATATTCCCCAGTGTTTTAGTATTGAAGTAGGGAGAATGTATTTTCTGTATGGGCTGTGATTAATCTCTAGTCTTTGAAACGTAGTTACTTGCTCTGGAATCGGTCTCACGATTGTTCCTTTGCAGAAAAATAAGGTAATCAAGATTTTTTTTATTGATTAAACTATGTTCCTCTCCCAGGGGGCAGAACAATGAGCGATACCATCAGGACAGAGGTACCTGAACAAAACTCAGATCCATCTTGTGATTGAAACCAGGATGGTGTCAAGAGACCTGCAAGACTTCAATAATAGGTCACTTCATCATCATGTCCACCTCAAAGAAGAACCAACATTCCCGGAAATATCTAAACCCTGACCTCCTCTCTATAAAACCCTTTAGTTAGCCGTTTTGAGTCAGACAGAATTTGGGAGGAACTTATCCCCTCTGTCTCTTGGGTACCAGTATTCAATAAAGCCCTTTTGCTGCTTACCTTCTCCTGTCTCAGTATTGGCTTTGTGGCAGGCGGCTCGAATCTATGATTTGTAGTAACGCTTCTTGGTTTTTTCAGTGGACAGAGCTAGAAAATATGTAATTTAAAAAAAAATGTGTATACTGGTACTTACAACTATGATTTAAAGTTACAAATCATCTCAAGTTCAGTACTGACTTCTGCAATAAGGTTCAGGTTCTTAAATACATAAGGTGTAAAAATTATTAGGGGAAAAACGTTAATTCAACTATAATGATGTGAAATTCCCTACATAAGAAAACAGATGCTTTATAAAATGATGTAGAATGGCTGTTTTATTCCTTTCAAAGGAATTAAAATAAAAATCTTTATACTTATCAACTTTTACATATATGTATAATTAGTAGGAAAAGGAGCTTCAGAGATAATTATAAGGAATTCAATAAAATAAATAAAATACAGGTCCAGATTTACTTAATAGTAAGAGACATCTTTTAGCCAATAAATAAAAATCTCATTTTTCAAAGGAATTTTCCAAATTCTTCCATCAGCCTGACATTTTTGCTGCATTAATAGTAATCCAATAAATTAAGCACGTCAAGGGGTTTAGAAATTTTCCAGATACACTGAAATTTTTGTGTTAATAATTATAATAAAACTTGACCTGTTTATAGGAGAACTTTTGAAGGTAGTTATTATTCTTTATTTAAAGCTAAAAGTGTGAAGCAGGGTGTACTGGCTGGTGTGATTGGTCCTGATTATTGACAGGAAATTTGATTGATATTACATAATGGAGGTAAAGAAGAGTATGGCTGGAATACAGGAGATCCCTTAGGGTATCTCTTAGTACTACCATGCCCTGTGATTAAAATCAATGGAAAATTACAGCGACTCAATTCCGACAAGACTACCGATGGCCCAGACCCTTCAGAAATGAAGGTTTGGGTCAACCCAAAGAACCATGACCAGCTGAGGCACTTCCTGAGGGTAAAAGGAATACAGAATGGGTGGGGGAAGAAGGCAGTTCTAAATACCAGTTATGACTATGTGACCAGTTGCAGAAACGAGGACTGTAATTGTTATGAGTATTTCTTCATTGTATGTATGCATTAAATATTTTTGTTTTCTTCACTTACAAAATATAAAATGTAAACGGGGCTAGTGCATTTTTGGTGGTACATGTTAGTTGTATCATGTTAGGTGCAAGTATGACTTTGTAATTGTCTTTACTTAGAGATTATGTATGGTTTAAGGAAATGCTTACAGGTGCCAAGTTGACAAGAGGTGGACTGTGATGGTTAACATTGTGTCTCAACTTGGCTGGGCCATGATTCTCAATGGTTTGGCAGTTATGTTATGATGTAATTTGGCAGTTATGTAATGATGTTATCCTCCATTTTGTAATCATTTCATGATGTGATCTGATATGATCAGCCAATCGGTTGTAGGGGAGTTTCCTTGGGGGTGTGGCCTGTATCCAAAATATGTGGATGTTCGAGCAAAGCTCACTGACCTTTGCTTGCTCTGGATCCTGTATCTGGCTCATCATCATCTTACCTCTGGTTCTTGGGACTTGAGACAGTGGCCTGCAGTATTGCTTGTTGATTTTGGGATTTCTCTGCCTCCACAGCCCATGAGCCAGCAGCCTGCCATCTGACATGATGATCTTGGGTTTGTCAGCACCCACAGTTACATGAATCAGGAGAAGCCTCCAGCCTGATGCCTGACCCATGGACTTGGGACTTGCCAGCCTCTACATTAGCCATTTCCTTGAGATAAATCTCTCTCTCACTATATATATATTTGCTTTACTGGTTTTGCTTCTCTAGAGTGCTCAGCCTAAGACACAACAGAAGGAAGCAAAAAAAAAAAAAAAAAAGAAAGAAAAGGGATTATTTTTAACTTATTGTCTTAATTTTAAAATGTAAGATGACTAAATGTACTAATGAAATAATTTAAAAGCAAAGGGATCTTTCCTTATCTGAATACAGTTACTTTTCTATTTTAATTTCAAACTATCTGGGATACAATATTCACTTCAGTCGTAACTAGAAAATGAAATGATACCAACAAGGTATATAGCAATTCGAATTATAAAGTTTCACTAAAGACAAAATTAATAAACCAGGGGCTAGCTCTATATTAAGGACCTTTAAGATTTTTAAAGTATATCCCCAATGTGTTTTTAAACATTATTTTGTATTCCCTTAACATTTACCAAACACATATTTTGTGTCAATGCTGTACCAGCTACCTGAGGTTACAAAATTATATAGCTGCTATCCTTTATTAAGACCTAACTATATGTCAGCAAATGGTAGCAGCGCTGGAGGCGCTCACTCGTCTACGCCAAGGAATATGGAAGACAGCTTCCTGGCCAACTGACTGGAAGACATCCATATTTATGCCTATTCCCAAGAAAGGTGATCCAACCAAACGTGGAAATTATGGAACAACATCATTAATGTCACACGCAAGCAAAATTTTGCTGAAGATCATTCAAAAATGGCTGCATCAGTATGTCGACAGGGAACCGCCAGAAATTCAGGCTGATTTCAGAAGAGGATGTGGAACCAGGGATATTGCTGATGTCAGATGGATCCTGGTTGAAAGCAGAGAATACCAGAAGTATGTTTACCTGTGTTTTAATTTCTATGCAAGGGCATTCGACTGTGTGGATCATAATGAGTTATGGATAACATTGCAAAGAATGGGAATTCCAGAACACTTCATTGTGCTCATGAGGAACCTTTACATAAAGAGGCAGTTGTTCAGACAGAACAAGGGGATACTGATTGGTTTAAAGTCTGGAAAGGTGTGCATCTGGGTTGTATTCTTTCACCATACCTATTTAATTTCTACGCTGAACAAATAATATGAGAAGCTGGACTATATGAAGAAGAATGGGGCATCAGGATTGGAAGAAGACTCATTAACAACCTGGTTATGCAGAAATGGCACAACTTTGCTTGCTGAAAGTGAAGAGGACTTGAAGCACTTACTAACGAAGATCAGAGACCCCAGCCTTCAGTATGGATTGCACCTCAATATAAAGAAAACAAAAATCCTCACAACTGGACCAATAAGCAACATCCTGATAAATGGAGAAAAGACTGAAGTTGTCAAGGATTTCCTTTACTTGGATCCAAAATCAACACCCATGGAAGCAGCAGTTGAGAAATCAAATGACATATTGCATTGGGCAAATCTGCTGCAAAGGACCTCTTTAAAGTGTTGAAGAGCAAAGATGTCACCTTGAAGACTAAGGTGCACCTGACCCAAGCCACAGTATTTTCAATCGCAACATATGCATGTGAAAGCTGGACAATGAATAAGGAAGACCCAAGAAGAATTGACACCTTTGACTTGTGGTGTTGGTGAAGAATACTGAATATACCACAGACTGCCAAAAGAATGAACAAATCTGACTTGTAAGAAGTGCAACCAGAATGCTCCTTAGAAGCAAGGATGGCGAGGCTGCATCTTACATACTTTGGACATGCTGTCAGGAGGGATCAGTCCCTGGAGAAGGAAAAGTACAGGGTCAGTGGAAAAGAGGAAGATCCTCAATGAGATGGATTGACACAGTGGCTGCAACAATGAGCTCAAGCATAACAATGATTGTAAGGATGGTGCAGGACTGGGCAGTGTTTCGCTCTGTTGTGAGTAGGGTCACTATGAGTTGGAACTGACTCGATGGCACCTAACAAGAAAATACGTCAAGTAAATCCTTTACAAAGATTATCTCAATTCTCACAGGAGAGGTAATTTTACTGTCTTTGTACACAATGAACAAACACAGGTTTTCAAAACAGCTCTGCTTTCACAACCAATAGAAAGAAAATAGATAAAATTGGACTTTTTCAAAATTAAAACCTTTTGTGCATCAAACACCAAAAAAGTGAACAGATATCCTACAGAATAGGAGAAAATAGTTGGAAGCCACAAGTAAATACTCAGAATATATAAAGAATGTCTACAACTCAACAACAGGAAGAAAAACAACCTGATTAAAAAATAGGCAAAAAACTTGAACAGGCCTTTTTCTCCATAAGAGATATACAAATGGCCATGTGGTGAGATGGAGCTAGAACCTGGAAAGAATTCCAGAAGTGCTAGATATTAATAAGGATTTTTTTTTGGGTTAACACTTCTCTCTCAATAATTGGTGGTTCACACAGACAATAAAATCAGTAATACATATAGAAGATTTGAAGAATGACCAAGTTTGTCGTATTGGTCATTGTCTCTAACAAATGAGGGATACTCTTTTTTATATTTAGAAATTTTTAAAACACTTCTAAATAACTAATACATAAAAAAAGAAATCACATAGTCCAAAGGACCAAAGGACCACATCTACCACAGCCTCCACAAGACTGAGTTCAGTATAACTAGCTAGTGCCAGCTACCACCACTGACTGCTCTAACAGGGATCACAAAAGAGGGTCCTGGACAGAGCTGGAGATAAATATAGAACAAAATTCTAACTCAAAAACAAAGGCCAGACTTACTGGTCTAACAGAGACTGGAGAAGCCCTGAGAGTATGGCCCCTGGACACCCTTTCAGCTCAGTAATGAAGTCACTCCTGAGGTTCAACCTTCAGCCAAAAATCAGATACCAACCACTGCCATCGAGTCGATTCTGACTCATAGCGACGCTATAGGATAGAGTAGGACTGCCCCGTAGAGTTTCCAAGGAGCGCCTGATGGATTTGAACTGTCAACCCTTTGGTTAGCAGCCGTAGCACTTAACCACTACACCACCAGGGTTTCCTGGTTCTTATAGGAATCTGCAATCTAAATTCACATCACCTGGGTAGTCCCCAAAACTTCAAGTCATGAATTCAGGACAGAACTATCAATAAACTACTTTGTGGGGGGGGGGGGAAACGTTCCTGAATCCAGTATCTAGTCAAGGCTCCAGATTTATGGACCAATTTACAGGAAATATGGAGGCTTGAGGAAACCCTGGTGGCATAGTTGTTAAGCGCTACGGCTGCTAACCAAAGGGTCAGGTGCTCCTTGGAAACTCTATGGGGCAGTTCTACTCTGTCCTATAGGGTCACTATGAGTCGGAATCGACTTGATGGCACTGGGTATGGTTTTTTGGTTTATGGAGGCTTGAAGAACATATTAAATGATACTTTTATGCAAATGATTAAGTCCAGGAAGATATTCTACAGGAAAAAATGATCCAGTTTCTTCAGCAAATAAATGGTCGAAAAAAGCAGAGTGGGGGAAAGAGGACTGTTTAAAATTACAAGACTTTAAGCACATGTAAACCAAATGCTAACAGTAGACCTTGCATGGATTCCAATTAGAACAAAATCAGGGAAATATGAATAAAGACTAGGTATTAGGTGCTGTCAAGGAATTATTTGTCAGGTGTGATAATGGTAATGTAGATTTTTCTAAAAATTCTAATCTGTGAGAGACACATGCTGAAGTATTTATGGGTAAAAAGATATATCTGTTTTAAAATACTCCAGAAAAATTATTAGGAGAGGGATAGATAAAATAAGAATGGCAAAATACTGATAATTGTTGAAGCTGGGTGATGAGTACATTTTACTGTTCTCTCCACTTTTGTGGATCTAAAATAGTCCATTAAAAAAAAAAAAGGAAATGAAACAGTTTCACAGGGTAGCTCTCCTAAGCACATCTGTGTCAGAAACAAATGCAAAACATCTCTCGAAGAAGACAACTTCAAGCTAGGCCTTTAAAAATTCTCACTAGTAAGTGTTTTCAAGAGCAATGATACCATGAGAGAACCATTAGAAATGCTACAGCAGTAACATGCCTGGGAAGGCTTTGTTGTTGTTGTTAGGTGCCGTCAAGTTGGTTCCGACTCATAGTGACCCTCTGTACAACAGAAAGTAACACTGCCCGGTCCTGTGCCATCCTCACAATCGCTGTTATGCTTGAGCCCATTTTTTGCAGTCATTGTGTCAATCCACCTCATTGAGAGTCTTCCTCTTTTTCACTGACCCTCTACTTTACCAAGCATGATGTCCTCCAGGGACTGATCTCTCCTGGTAACATGTCCAAAGTATGGAGACAAAGTGTCACTATCCTCACTTCCAAGGAGCTGTACTTCTTCCAAGACAGATTTTTTTTTCATTCTTTTGGCAGTCCATGATATGTTCAATATTCTTTGCCAACACAATTCAAAGACATCAATTCTTCTGTCTTTTTTATTCACTGTCCAACTTTCATATGCATATGAGGCAACTGAAAATGCCATGGCTTTGGTCAGGCTCACCTTAGTCCTCAAAGTGATATCTTTGCTTTTTAACACTTTAAAGGGGTCTTTGGCAGATTTACCCAATGCAATATATCGTTTGATTTCTTGACTGCTGCTTCCATGGGTGTTGATTGTGGATTCAAGTAAAATAAACTCCTTGACAACTTCAATATTTTCTCTGTTTATCATGATGCTTATTGGCCCAGCTGTGACGGTTTTTGCTTTATGTGGAGGCTTTATGTTAAGCAAAAGTTTTAGATACTGAAATTATCTGACACAGATTATGAAACAACAATAACTGATCGCTATCTTAAAGACACAAAAATGCAAACTTGAAAATACCTGCAGGAAGAATGAAAATATAAAAATTAGCAGAATTGAAAAATAACTTTTAGAAATGAAAAATAAAATAAAGAACTCAAAGGATAGGTCTAACAACAAACTGTTACTGTTGTTACTATATTTCTATGCAAATAACATGCACCTTCTACATTTGTTTGCCAACCACTCCCTCCCCATTGAGGTATTTTTGATAGCACTCTATGCTAATTTTTTTACAGCAACAAGTAAAAAAAATTTGGCCTGGCAACTGTTAGGAAAATACCTAGTGGGGTGAAGGTGCAGTTGGCAAACTTAGGAAACGTGTTATTTGCGTAAAAATGTGGTAGCTGCTGTTGAGTCAATTCTGACTCATCATGACCTCATGCGTGCAGAGTGGAACTGCTCCATTGGGTTTTCAAGGCTGTGACCTTTTGGAAGCAGATCGCAAGGCCTATCTTGTCTTCTAAGGCATCTTTGGGTGGGTTCAAACTGCCAACTTTTTGGCTAGTAGTCAAGTGCTTAACAATTTGTGCCACCCAGGGACTCCATAACAGCAAGCTAGACATAGTTAAAAAAATAATTTGTCAGCTGAAAACAGGTCAGAATAAAACAACCAGAATGCAGCAAAGAGCAAAAAAGATTGAAAAAAAAAAATGAAAGCAACGTTGAATGAACAAAATAAACACATTTTTGAGCAGAAAGAGTTTAATACCAACAGATCCTCTCTAAAATAAATTCTTAAAAAAATATAGTTCAAGTGGAAGAAAACTGATACCATATGGAAGATCTGAGATTCAGGAAGGAATGAAGTACAAAGAAAGCTGTAAGTTTGTGGCTAAGTCTAACACTGATTTGTTAAAACAACAAGATCTTACAGGGTTAAAAAAAAAAAGAATTAGGATAGTTGAAAATAATTCCATACAAGTTACAAGGAATAGGTTGGGATAAGACAAGAAATAAGATAAAAGTAAAGGATTGGAAGAAGAAATAAACAACTCATTTTAGAGGGACAAAATTATTACTTATGTAAACATGTTTTTGGAATAAAACAAATATTTATAGTTATCTTAAAATTAAAAAAAAATTTTTTTAATTAATAAAATGTTAGTAATATTGCAGGATACAATACCATTACATTAAAAAGCCAATTCTATTGCTATTTATCAGCAATAGTTAGAATATGTGATTTTAAAAAGATAACATTTAGAATAGCATGAAAAATATAAAACATTGAGAATATGACAAAATATGCAGAACTTTTATGGAGAAAATTGTAAGATTTTATTACATTAAAAAAACCCTAAATAAATGGAGGTATGTAAAAAATTCATGCATTGAAAGACTAAAAATTACAAAGATAACAATTACTCCCGAATTGATCTACGATTTAGTGCTATCCCAGTTGACGTTTCAATAGGTCTATTTTTTGCTTTTCAGACCTAAAATATTCAGGAAAGTAGTTTCTGAAATAAAGATCTACTTAAGTTCAGTGAATTATTTTTCTTATTTTTTTGCTGGCACTGGGTTTTTTTTTTTTTTTGGTTTTTTAAAAATGCCACAAGGAGTCCTGCTGGCACAGTGGTTAAGGGCTCAGCTGCTAACCAAAAGGTCTGCAGTTTGAATCCACCAGCTGCTCCTTGGATAACCCTATGGGGCAGTCTGACTGAAGGCAATGGGTGGATTTTTTTTTCAAATGCCACAAGGAGTCTTGGTGGCACAGTGGTTAAATGCTTGGCTGCTAACCGAAAAGCCTGTGGTGGTTTGAACCTACCAGCCACTCCATGGGAGAAAGATGTGGCAGTCTGCTTCCATAAAGATTTAGAGCCTTGGAAACTCTATGGGGCAGTTCTACTCTGTCCTACACGGCTGCTATCATTTGGAATCAACTTGACAGCAATGGGTTTGGTTTTTTTGGTTTTAAATGCCACAAGTTGGTGACAATAATGCTGACTCCCAGAGGTCCCCAGGTGGCACAAATGGTGATTTGAACCCACTCAGTGGCCTGGTGGTCTGCTTTTGTGAAGATTAAAATGAAACAACCCTCTTGAGCAGCTCTACTATGTAACACACAGGGTCACAGAATTGACTCTATGTCAACACGTTACAGGATTAACGTTGATCCCCAGAGAGTCTCACTGTTTAAGGCCTCCTTCCAGAGTAAGGATGGATTTCCCCACCCTTTTCCGACTTACTGGGTAGCTATGGGAGCCCTGGTGGTGTAGAGGTTTAGAATTTGGCTGCTAACCAAAAGGTCAACAACTCGAATCCACCAGTCGCACCTTGAAAACCCTATGGGGCAGTTCTACTCTTTTTTCCAAGTTGCTATGAGCACGAATGGACTCCTCAGCAGTGGGCTTTTTTTGGGGGCTGGGTAAGCCAAATTGTGGCCAAGTCCCTGGTTGGCGCAAATGGTTAAGTGCTGGACTCAACACCAACTAATGACAACAAGCCTAATTGTGGCCAAGTTACCACTTGCATGGTAATTCACCTTTTACAGAGACTTTGTGGAGAATCTTTCCAAAAGCTTAAAAAAAAAAGCCTAACTAGATTGTTTCTACTCATTTCCCTTAAACATGTCATTCGCTTTCTTTGAAGAACCTGTTGCTTTAGTAAAACCTCAAACCCAGAACTATTAATTTTATATCACAGTTTTTAAAAAATTCGTTTGAAAAGATGGCTGGTGATTATGGGGACCAGCCAAACCAAACCCGTTGCCGTGAGTCGATTCCAACTCACAGCGACCCAACTGGACAGAGTAGAACTGCCCCATGGGGTTCACCAAGGAGTGGCTGGTCGATTCGAACTGCGAACGTTTTGGTTAGCAGCCATAGCTCTTAACCACTGCACCACCAAGGCTCCAGAGATTATGGCTCAAACCAGAACATGTGCAAAAAAGCCACTTATATTTCAAGAGATGGATTACATGAAAGCGCTGTGCAAAGAAGCCATTTTTTGTGCGTCCCTTTCACGCAACGCATTGCACTCGTCTCAACTTCACAAGGAGCTTAAGGGAGAGGAGAATACCAGGACACAATCTGAGGACAGCGGCAAACGGCGCGCACCCCGCTCTGGGCGGGGCTGTGCTTGCAGAAAGCAAGGGTCTCGTGCCCCCGCGTGGGCGGTCTTCACCCTGGCCAATCCCGAGGCCGGTGCGGAAGGGGGCGAGGCCTCAGTCGGAGTAGGCGTGGCCCGGGGGGAAGAGAACGAGGCCTGGGATAGAGTAGGCGTGGCCCTATGGAGAGGGGTGAGGTCTCGGGCGGAGTAGGCGTGGCCCGGGGGAGTCGAGGAGGCGGGGCGGGGTCGGCTCTGGCTCTTCCAGCGTCTGCTCTCGCGCAGGTTGGGCTCTAGGCCCGCGGCCCGGCAGCCTTTCCCTTACTTGCCGGCCATGGAGCGGCTGACGTTGCCTCCTGGCGGCGCGGCGGCCGTGGACGAGTACCTGGAGTACCGGAGGTGAGTCGACGGCAGCGGCTCAAGGCCCGCATTCCGCCGTGGAGGCCTGGTAGAGCGGGGACAGGGTCCAGCGGGCGAGCGCAGAGCGCCCGAAATCTGTTCCCGGCTGTCGGGTGAGGCCGAGATTGATTTCAGGTTTGATCTTTCTGTAATTACAGATAGTAGTGAGACGTAGCTTTCAGTGCTGTAGTCTTTTCCGAGGCCATTTCAGAGGTCCGACCTCCTTCCTTTCCAAGCGGGATTATAAACCCTAGATTTATGTAAAGGTGTGATTGTTTCTCCTAAATGGACTTAGAGGAATTGCACATTGAGTACTGGGCACCTATATAAGTTAGCAAACATAAAGAGTGCGTAACTTGCGTTAATAAGTCGTGAACTTCCAAACGTGCTCCCGACCCCCGAGGTGATGGTTTTAGGAGAAGCACACCGAGTGGCGTAGTTTCGGTGGCTCTGGGGAGACTTCTCTCCCGAAACAGGAAAGGCAGCTGCCCCTTTAGCGGCTTTGGGCGCGATTCTTTGCCCTAAACCTGAGCCCTGATAAAGGCCAATGCTCCTGTTTTGACGTGTTCTTCGGTCTCATGAGAAAGGTTTTTGAAAGTTGGGAAAGTGGACAGATGGGAATTACTGGAATGGGGCTGGCAGCAGGGTGCGGGGCTGAGAGCGGGAGGGCGTGTGTGCACTGGCGGGAAGCAAGACATAGCCTCAGCCAGGAAATCTGAGCAAGAGTGATTGCTAGGCTTAACCTTGGTCTCCCCAAATCACCCAGGGGGAGTCCGGACAGATGGGTTTCCCAGGTGACTGCACTCTCTCTCACTGTTCCACTGGTGTAGTTTTGGGACGCTCTTAGTACTGCCTGGATATTCAGAATCGGCAAGGTGAGGCCTGAGGATGAGGAGCTTAATGGGTCAGCCCCCATCCCTGGTTTAGGTGGGTCCAGGTAATACTGGGAGCTTCCACCTAGCCCTCAGCATGGGCAGAACTGGTCCTTTAGCCTTTCGGTCTTTCCTTGGAAGCAAGTTGCTGGGCCTTGATGGTGACTGACAATTTAGGTATTTAGACATGTGGATTGTGGGCCTCCACTTGTCTCTTGCCTGGCCCAGAAAATGTTAGGGGAGGACCTGGTGGGAAATGATTTTTGCAAGCATAAATCACCTGGAACAATTCTCTATAAAAGTCTTGGAGGTGAGGGGGCGTTTGGATGTGGGATTGGGTTTGTGCAGACTCAAGGATTTATTTAAGTCTAACATTAAACTCCTGGCCAGGGTTTGGGGTTAGATAAAGGGTCACTGTGAGTTGGAATCAACTCAACGGCAACAGTTTTTTTTTTTTTTTTTTAAATGAGCATTAGTTGTGTTGGGCTACTACATTTATATATACATATATATATATATTTTTGGTAATTTTTTAAAGAAAGAAAATACTAGAACTGTTGGCACTTTATGTTCCAGCCTTTAATGAGAGAAATGAGCATGTGTGTTTCAGAATCACAGGAGAAATTGAGATGAATACTTGATGATTCTTAACCACATTCCATCAGTAAACATTATCAGTAAAGTCAAATGTTATGCATTTATTGACTCTCTTACTTTTCTTCTTTTTACTTATAATCTTATATGCTAATCAATAGTTTTATTACCTTCTTTGTAATTTGGCTGTTAGCATGTGCCTAAAGAAAAGATGCACGTCGAAGCAGCCTTTCCTTTGACTGTACAGGTATAGTTTAATTTTAGAGTTTAGTATTTCTAACCTGGAAAATAAATACGTAAAGCTTAAAAGAAGTATTTTCTTTTTTTGTAGAATTGTTGGTGAGGATGATGGAGGGAAACTTTTTACTCCTGAAGAATATGAAGAGTACAAAAGAAAAGTTCTACCTATGCGTCTACAGAACCGATTATATGTGAGCTGGCGATCACCCACTGGAATAGACTGTAAACTTGTGGGCCCAGAGACTCTGTGTTTTTGTACACATAGGTAAGATTTTTTTTATTGATAAGTTTCTTATGATTAGAAATATAAAACCATACCAGAGCATATCTTCTTTCTATAAATAGCACTATTTGTGATGACTGAGAAACTTTAAAAAATAGGCCTTTATGTAGTATATTGGAGCCCTGGTGGTACAGTGATTACGAATTCAGGCTGATAGCCAAAAGGTAAAAAAGTAGGCAATTCAAATCTACCAGGCATTCCTTGGAAACCGTATGCGGTTCTACTCTGTCCTATTGGGCTGCCATGAGTCAGAATCCACCCCAGGGCAATGGGTTTTTTTTTTTTTTACAGTATACTAGAAATTATCTAAAGGTCTTTTTTTTTTTTTTTAACTATAATTTAAGAATTTCTGTCATATCATATTAAAACGCATCATAGAGTCCTTTGCCTTAAGCAGCTCTCTCTTGCTATTGGTAAAAAAGACATTGGTGCCCCTGTGGCTTTGCCAGGGGTCTTTCACTTGGACTGGAGAGCAGAATCTGCCTCATCCCCATTGGACAAGGTAAAGGATAGATTGACTGGCTGCAGAACTGCTTTAAGAGTTACTTGAGTTGACCCACACTAATCACATGTTCCATCACTCATCTGTCAGTTTTTCGTACTGTGGTGGCTTGTGTGTTGTTGTCATGTTGGAAGCTTTGCCCCCGCTATTTCAAATACCAGCAGGGTCACCCATAGTGGAAAGGTTTCAGCTGAACTTCCGGACTATGACAGACTAGGAAGAAAGACCTGGTCATCTACTTCCAAAAATTAGGAAATGAAAACCCTAGAATCACAACAAAATATTGTCCAATATAGTACTTACTGGAAGTTGAGCCTTCTGAGTTGGAAGGTCCTCAAAATATACCGTGGGTGCAACAAACTCAAGTGATTGTGAAGATGGAACAGGATCAGGCTGCATTGTTGTGCATGGGGTGGCCATGATCCAGAGCTAGCTCAATGGTAACTAAAAATCATGTTCCCATTGCCGTCCAGTTGATTCTGACTCATAGCGACCCTATTGGACAGGTTAGAGCTGCCTCATTGGGTTTCCAAGGCTGTAATGTTTATGGAAGCAGACTGTCACATCTTTCTCCCATGGAGCGGCTGGTGGATTCAAACCATTGACCTTTCAGTTAGCAGCTGAGCGCTTAACCCCTGTGCCACCAGGCCTCCTTAGAAGTCATGTTACCCATCTACAGATAGAAGCATTTCTTCCCAAAATTTACTAATCTCCCTTTCTACTTGAAGAAACTGCTGTGTTGGTACCTTTCTGTAAACAACAATACATGCATGCTGCTTTTTATTACAAGTGATTGTGTTCCAAGAGAAGCATATTGAGGGCAGGAAATACATAAGACTCCAGTCATTGATGTGTGTTGCCTGTACCTGAGGTTTGCATTTTGCTGTATGCGCTCCTCTGAATTTCACTGCTGCTGCAGGTCATAGTTGTAAAGTTCAGAGTGACCAAGCTGCTTCATGGGAAAATCATTGGACCTTTTATGTATTTTCTGCTAGCAGCCTGAACTTTCTGTTCTAAAGAAACTATTAAAGGGAGCAGTCCCATTTTCATGGCAGTTTCCGAAGTTCTTTCTTAAGACTGTTTGTATAGTTGCTATTTACAGACTTGAAGTTTGCCAGAGGTTGTTAGGCAGTTGCTAGGATGAGTAATGTTTTATATAGATTGACTTTAATCTTAGTTAGCAACCCCAACTAAGAACACCTTGGAAGAATGGAGGGTGGAGGAATGGATTGTGAGGGTTATGTTGATATCTTTCAGAAACGAGGAGGAGTTTGGTAAATTTGTGATCATTCTGTAATTTACTGTTCCACAAATTTAATGCTAGTCCCTTTATCTATGTATAATTTGTACAGCATACAGTAGACCCTCAAAATTGATCCAGCCCAACTTCAGTGGAAAGCTTTTTCTTGAGTATTGGTAACACAGCAAGATCTCTGGCTAAACTATATTTTACCCTAATATATACATGCTTATTATTTTTTCTTATTAAGAAAAATTGGGAATAAATAGAAATGTAAAAAGAAGACTCACCCCCAAAGCCAGATGCCGTTAATATTTTTTTAGTACATTCACATAGTTTGTTTAGTTGTTAATTGTGTATCTGCATATAACATATTGAGCCATTTTTTAAATGACAGGATCACAAAACATGCTGCCATATTGTTATATAAAAAAAAAAAATTGGCAAAATCTAGGAAAATTTGAAGTCATCAAAAATGAGATGGAACACATAAAGATTGATATTTTAGGCATTAGTGAGTTAAAATGGACTAGTATTGGCCATTTGGAATCGGACAATCGTAAAATCCATTATGCCGGGAATGACAAATTGAGGAGGAATGGCGTTGCACTCACTGTCAAAAAGAACATTTCAAGATCTATCCTGAAGTACAGCACTGTCAGTGATAGGGTAGTATCTATACGCCTACAAGGAAGACCAGTTAATATGACCATCATTCAAATTTATGCACCAATCACTAATGCCAAAGTGAAGAAATTGAAGATTTTTGCCAATTTTTGCAGTCTGAAATTGATCAAACATGCAATCAAGATGCACTGATAATTACTGGTGATAGGGATGTGAAAGTTGGAAACAAAGAAGAAGGAAGGGTAGTTGGAAAATGTGGCCCTGGTGATAGAAACAACGCTGGAGATCGTGTGATAGAATTTTGCAAGATCAATGACTTATTCATTGCAAATACCTTTTTACAACAAAAGTGATGATTATACAAGTGGACCTTGCTGGATGGAATACACAGGGATCAAGAAGCTCAGTATCATCAATCAGAACAAAGCCAGGGGCTGACTGCAGAACAGACCATCAATTGCTCATATGCAAGTTCAAGTTGAAGCTGAAGAAAATTAAAACTAGTCAACAAGAGCCAAAGTAGGACCTTGGGTATATCCCACCTGAATTTAGAGACCATCTCAAGAATAGATTTGATGCATCGAACACTAATGACCAAAGACTAAATGTATAGGATGATGTCAAGGACATCATACATGAAGAAAGCAAAAGGTCATTAAAAAGACAAGAAAGGAAGAAAAGACCTAATTGGATGTCAGAGGAGACTCTGAAACTTGCTCTTGAATGTAGAGTAGCTAAAGCAAATGGGAGAAATAATGAAGTAAAAGAACTGAACAGAAGATTCCAGAGGGGAGTTTGAGAAGACAAAGTAAAATATTATAGTGAAACGTGCAAGGACCTGACGTTAGAAAACCAAAAGGGAAGAATACACTTGGCATTTTTCAAGCTGAAAGAACTGAAGAAAAAATTCAAGCCTTGAGTTGCAGTATTGAAGGATTCTATGAGGAAAATATTGAACAACACGGGAAGCATCAAAAGGACATGGAAGGAATGCACAGAGCCACTGTACTAAAAAGAATTGGTCCGTGTTCAGCCATTTCAGGAGGTAGTATATGATCAAGAACCAACGGTATTGAAGGACGAAGTCCAAGCTGCACTGAAGGCGTTGGTGAAAAACAAGGCTCAAGGAATTGACGGAATATCAATAGAGATGTTTCAGCAAACAGATGCAGTGCTGGAAGCGCTCACTCATGTATGCCAAGACATTTGGAAGACATCTACCTCGCCAACCAGCTGGAAGAGATTCACATTTGTGTCCATTGCAAAGAAAGGTTATCTAGCAGAATGTGGAAATTTTCTAACAATATCATGAATATCACACCCAAGTAAAATTTTGCTGAAGACAATTCAAAAACTGTTGCAGCAGTTGACAGGAAACTGCCAGAAATTCAAGCCAAATTCAAGAGGATATAAAGCAAGGAATATTATTGCTGATGTCAGATGGATCTTGGCTGAAAGAGAGAACATCAGAAAGACGTTTACCTGTGTTATATTGATCATGTGAAGGCATTCAACTGTGTGGATCATAACAAGTTATGGATAACATTGCAAAGAATGGGAATTCCAGATGTGCTTATGTGGAACCTGTTTATACACAGGAGTCAGTCATTTGAACAGAACAAGGGATACCAAATAGTTTAAATTCAGAAAAGGTGTATATCAAGGTTGTATCCTTTCACCATACTTATTCATCATACTTACTTTCTGAGCAAATAATCCAAGAAGCTGGACTATATGAAGAAGAACCTGGCATCAGGGTTGGTAGAAGACTCATTAACAACCTGCGATATACAGATGATACAACCTTTCGTGCTGAAAGTGAAGAGAACTTGAAGCACTTACTGATGAAGATAAAAGATCACAGCCTTCAGTATGGATCACACCTTAACATATAGAAAACATAAATTCTCATGACTGGACCAGTAAACAACATCATGTTAAAGAAAAGATTGAAGTTGTCAAGGATTTCATTTTACTTGGACCCACGATCAACACCCATTGGAAGTCACAGTCAAGAAATCAAAAGATGCATTGCATTGGGCAAATCTGCTGCAGAAGACTTCTTTAAAGTGTTAAAAAGCAAAGATGTCACTTTGAAGACTAAGGTGTGCTAGACCCAAGCCATGGTGTTTTCAGTTGCCTCATATGCATGCGAAAGCTGGACAATGAATAAGGAAGACCAAAGGAGAATTGACACTTTTGAATTATGGTGTTGGCGAAGAATATTGAATATACCATGGACGGCCAAAAGAATGAACAAATCTGTCTTGGAAGAAGTACAGCCAGAATGCTCCTTAGGAGCACGGATGGCAAGACTACGTCTTACTTCGGACATGTTGTCAGGAGGGATCAGTCCCTGGAAAAGGACATCATGCTTGGTAAAGTACAGGGTCAGTGAAAAGCGGAAACCCTCAAGAAGATGGATTGACACCGTGGCTGCAGCAATGGGCTCAAGTCTAACAATCGTGAGGATGGCACAGGACTGGACAGCGTTTCGTTGTGCTCTACATAGTGTCACTATGAGCTGAAATCGACTCAGTGGCACCTAACAACAACAACGACGACGACGACATTTTAGTTGGGGGCAGTGGTGGTTCAGTGGTAGAATTCTCACATTCCGTGCAGGAGACCTGGGCTCGATTACCAGACATTTACCTCAAGTGCAGCCACATCTTGTCAGTAGATACTTGGGTGTTGCCGTTGTTTTAGTCATCCAGTGCTGCCATAACAGAAATACCACAAGTGGATGGCTTTACCGAAAAGAAATTTATTTTCTCACAGTCTAGTAGGTTTTAGGTCCAAATTTAGGGTGTCGGCTCCAGGGGAAGGCTCTCTCTTTCTGTTGGCTCTGGAGGAAGGCCTTTGTCCTCAGTCTTCCCCTGGTTGAGGAGCTTCTCAGGCGCAGGGACCCCATGTCTAAAGGATGCGCTCCGCTCCTGGTGCTGCTTTCTTGGTGGTATGAGGTCCCCAACTCTCTGCTTGCTTCCCTTTTATCTCTTGAGAGATAAAAGGTGGTGCAGGCCACACCCCAGGGAAACTCCCTCTACCTTGGGTGAGGGAGGTGACCTGAGTACGGGTAGTGTTACAATCCCACCCTAATCCTCTCAACATAAAATTACGATCACAAAATGGAGGACAGTGACACAATACTGGGAATCATGGCCTAACCAAGTTGATACACATATTTTTAGGGGGACATAATTCAATCCATGAGAGCTATGATGTTGAACAGGTTTCAGTGATGCCTCTTTTTTCCAGACTAAGAAAGTCCTGGTGATCTACTTCCGGAAAATCGACTGCTGAAGACCCTACAGATTGCAATGGTCCCACCCCGTTGTGGGGCTGCCATGAGTTGGGGCGACAACAATGTTTTCATCTGTTGAGCATGCTCAGCTTCAACATAAGTCTTCCCTTCTGTGACCGTTTGTAGAGTATCGATGAATCAAAATTTGACTGAGAGGGCTCTGATTTGCTCCACATAAGTACAGCACTATTGAACCATTTTTGCAACAGCTTGTTTTAGCCCACTCTGACTTTTTTTTTCTTTTCTTTTCTTTTATTGGGCTTTAGGTGAAAATTTACAGAGCAAATTAGCTTCTCATTCAAAAATTTATACATAAATTGTTTCATGACATTGGTTCCAATCCCTGTAGTGTGTCAGCACTCTCCCCCTTTTCACCCCATCTTCCTTCTCTCCATTCATTCAGTTTTCCTGTCCCTTCCTGCCTTTTCATCTCTGCTTCTGGGCAGGTGTTACCCATTTGATCTTGTATACTTGACTGATCTAAGAAGCACGTTCCTTATGTGTGTTATTGTTTGTTTTATATAGGCTGTCTAATCTTGGACTGAAAGGTGAACTTTGGGAGTGGCTTCATCTGTAACAAGAGTGTCTGGGGGCCATAGACTGACTCTGATGTTTTGAAAAAAGCATAATGTTTTCATTAAGTAAATTGTGTTCTTTAGCCTCGTAGTGCATCTTCACTACTGCAGCTAAAATATGGGAGGTAGACACCATGTCAAAAGCAGTACAGACCTGTTTCCAAAGGGAGACGTGTCTCAATGACTATTTGAAATCTCCCTTCAATTACAGTTTTATTATAGCAAAAAAGATACAAATGAAGAGATACATAAGGCAAGGTCTGGGTGGTTCACCAGTGTGGAACTTTAGTGTCCCAAAAAAGGAGTGTGATTCTTCCAAGCATTGATGCCTTTCACTGACCAGGAAGCTCCACAAATACTGTTATTCTGACTAGTCTGGTGTGTTTCATGTGTTCTCTGGAGCTGTGAAGAAACCTCAGGGGTGTGCCAGGCTGGAAGGTCAGATTAGGGAAAGGGGAAACTCCAATTTCCATTCTTCCCTTTGTTTGAACTAATTTTTTTTTATCTATTATGTATTACAGTTCTATAAAACATTTTCTTTAAGAAGGGATTTCATTGCTAAAGAGTTTGAAAATCCTTATCCAGTAATTTATTTATCTATTACTAAGAATCCCTGGTGGCACAGTGGTTAAGTGCTCAACTGGTAACCAAAAGGTCAGTGGTTCGAACCCACCAGCCACTCTGTGGGAGAAAGATGTGACAGCTTCTGTAAAGATTTATAGCTTTGAAAACACTATGGGGCAGTTCTACTCTGTCCTGTAGGGTCACTATGAGTCAGAATTGACCCGACAGCAATGGGTTTTTTGGTTTGGTTTAGTGCAAGAAAAGGAGCCCTGGTGGCACAGTGGTTAAATCACTCAGCTGCTAATCAAAAAGTCATGGTTCAAACCCACCAGCCGCTCTGTGGGAGAAAGATGTGGCAGTTTGCTTCTGTAAAGATTTATAGCCTTGGAAACCCTATGGGGCAGTTCTGCTTTGTCCTATAGGGTTGCTATGAGTCAGAATCAACTAGATGGCAGTGGGTTTGTTTTTTTGGAGGGTTTATTTCCTTATTATTAGCATTTTATTTTTATATAAATATTTTTTGCTATTCTAAGTATTGTTGCAAATGCTATCTTTATGGACAAAGCTCTTCCTATACATAGGATTATTTCCTTAAGGTATATACCCCAAAAGTAAACTTTCTGGTCAAAGGATGTCTTTTTTTTTTTAAGTTTCTTAAAACATTATTGTCATGGATTGAATTATGTCCCCCTAAAAGTGTGTGTGTCAGTTTGGCTTGGCCATGATTTCCAGCATTGTGTGGTTGTCCTCCATTTTGTGATTGTAATTTTATGTTAAGAGGATTAGGGTGGGATGGTAAAATCACCCTTACTCAGGTCACCTCCGTGATCCAATGTAAAGGGAGCTTCCCTGGGGTGTGGCCTGTACTACCTTTTCTCTCTCAAGAGATAAAAGGAAAGGGAAGTGAGCAGAGAGTTGGGGACCTCGTACCACCAAGAAAGCAGTGCCAGGAGCAGAGCATGTCCTCTGAACCCGGGGTCTCTGTGCCTCAGAAACTCCTCAACCAGGGGAAGATTGAGGACAAGGACTTTCCTCCAGAGCCGACAAAGAGAGAAAGCCTTCCCCTGGAGCTGATACCCTGAATTCGGACTTGTAACCTACTAGACTGTGAGAGAGTAAATTTCTCTCTGTTAAAGGCGTCTACTTACGGTATTTCTGTTGTAGCAGCATTAGATGACTAAGACAATTATTAAATGTGCTTGTTTTCCCAGCATTGTGAATTACATAAAGTTTTATAGAACTGTTGTTCTTCCAGGCTGGAACTAATTGAAAAGACACAAAATAATAAATGTTGGCGAGGTTGTGTAAAGTCTGGAACACTTCTACACTGCTGGTAGGAAAATAAAATGGTACAACCACTTTGGAAATTGATTTGGCACTTCCTTAAAAAGCTAGAAATAGAACTACCATACAATCCAGCAATCCCATTCTTTGGAATATATCCTAGAGAATTAAGAGCCTTTACACGAACAGGTGTATGCACACCTGTGTTTATTGCAGCACTGTTTACAATAGCAAAAAGATGGAAGCAACCAAGGTGCCCATCAACGGATGAATAGATAAATAAATTATGGTATATTCACACAATGGAATACTACTTATTGATAAAGAACAGTGATGAATCTGTGAAACATTTCATAACATGGAGGAATCTGGAAGGCATTATGCTGAGTGAAATTAGTTGCAAAAGGAGAAATATTGTATAAGACCACTATTACAAGAACTCGAGAAATAGTTTAATCAGAGAAGAAAATATTCTCTGATGGTTATGAGGGGGGGAGGGAGGGAGAGAGAGGCTATTCACTAATTTAGATAGTAGATAAGAACTACTTTAGGTGAAGGGAAAGGCAACACACAATACAGGGGAGGTCAGCGCAACTGGACTAAACAAAAGCAAAGCAGTTTTCTGAATAAACTGAAGGCCAGCATAGCAGGGGTAGGGGTTTGGGGACCATGGTTTCAGGGGACATCTAAGTCAATTGGCATAATAAAACCTATTAAGAAAACATTCTGCATCCCACTTTGGAGAATGGCGTCTGGGGTCTTAAACGCTAGCAAGCGGCCACCCAAGATGCATCAATTGGTCTCAACCCACCTGAATCAAACGAGAATGAAGAACACCAAGAACACAAGGTAATTATGAGCCCAAGAGATGGAAAGGGCCACATAAACCAGAGACTACGTCAGCCTGAGACCAGAAGAACTAGATGGTGCCCGGCTACAACCAATGACTGCCCTGAGAGGGAACGCAGCAGAGAACCCCTGAGGGAGCAGGAGAACAGTGGGATGCAGACCTCAAATTCTCGTAAAAAGATCAGACTTAATGGTCTGACTGAGACTAGAAGGACCCCGGAGGTCATGGTCCTCAGGCCTGTTAGCCCAAGATAGGAACTATTCCCAAAGTCAACTCTTCCGGCAGTGATTGGACTGGACTATGGGATAAAAAATGATATTGGTGAGGAGTGAGCTTCTTGGATCAAGTAGACACATGAGACTATGTTGGCAGCTTCTGTCTGGAGGGGAGATGAGAGGGCAGAGGTAGTCAGAACCTGGCTGAATGGACACGAAAATAGAGGGTGGAGAGAAGGAGTGTGCTGTCTCATTAGGGGGAGAGCAACTAGGAGTATATACCAAACCAAAACCAAACCCAGTGCTGTCGAGTCGATTCTGACTCATAGTGACCCTACAGAACAGAGTAGAACTGCCCCATACAGTTTCCAAGGAGTGCCTGGGGGATTTGAACTGCCAGCCCTTTGATTGGCAGCCGTAGCACTTAACTGCTGTGCCACCAGGGTTTCCAGGAGTATATAGCAAGGTGTATATAAATTTTTGTATGAGAGATTGACTTGATTTGTAAACTTTCACTTAAAGCACAATCAAAATTTTTAAAAAAGGAAAAAAACTTATTCTTTTTGGTAAGTGAAAAATTGTATCATATTATAAATTTAATATGCATTTCTTTGATTAATATGAGAATAATTCAATTTTATTTTACTGAATATCGTATTATGAGAAGGAAGTAAGTGGACTATTAAAAACATTAAAGCATTTTAACAATGAGTTTAGGTTTTAAAAAAGTTGATTATTTTGGAGAATTAAAAATTAAGTTACGTAAAATAAATTATATTAGTACATTTATTGAGATTATTTCAATTTTTAAAATAATGAACCTATGCAGATAAATTTTAATAATACAGTTTGATAAAAAGAATTTCTATAAAGAAGCTTTTTCATGCTCTTTTTAAATTGTACTTCCATTTTAAAGACTGTAGCGTTAAGTATTTTCCCACAGATCTGACGTTTGGATCAGCAGCCAAGTGCTTAACTGCTGTACGACCTGGGCTCCTGATACTGCACATAGGAGAGTTTATTTTCACCTTACTAGGTGATGCAAAGGAGCCCTGGTGGTGCAATGATTAAGCACTGGGCTTCTATCGAAAGGTCAGCCATTCGAACCTACTAGCTGCATTGCAGGAGAAAGATGTGGCAGTCTCCATCCATAAAGATTTACAGCCTTGTAAACCCTATGGGGCAGTTCTACTCTATCCTGTAGGGTTGCTATGAGTCGAAACCGACTTGATGGTAAGGGGTAGTTTGTGCAAACTGATAATGCGGCGAATCCACCCAGTGGCATCACAGAAGAAAGGCCTGGCAATTTGCTTCCAAAAAATCAGCCATTAAAAACCCTGTGGAGCACAGTTCTACTCTGACACATATGTGGTTGCTATGAGTAGGGCTGACTCAATGGTAACTGGTAAACAAGAACAAGGAAAAAAAAAATGGTATTTGCATTTGAGAATTCACATTTACATTTAACAAAAAAGAAATCATAATTTTTGGCAAACTTGCATTGCGTTTATTTATCCCTTTTATTTTTTTTTAGGTATAAACAACATAAAACTGACTTGGAAATGATGCCACAGCAGCGCCCCATCAGTCTGCCTTGCCGAGTGACTGGCTGCCAGTGCAGGGCTTACCTGTACGTCCCTTTGAATGGCACGCAGCCCATTCGCTGCAGGTGCAAGCACTTTGCCGATCAGCACAGCGCTGCGCCTGGCTTTATATGCACTGCATGTGAGTTACATTGTTATAAACACACCAAAACCAAAAACCAAACCCCTTGCTGTCAAGTCGATTCCAACTTACAGCGACCCTATAGGACAGAGTAGAATTGCCCCATAGGGTTTCCAAGAAGCAGCTGGTGATTCCAGCTGCCTCCAGCCTCTCGGTTAGCAGCCGAATGCTTAACCACCACACCACCAGGGCTCCATAAACACACAGTACAGTGTTTTTATTTCTTTAATATTTACCGTGCCTTTGTACCAGTTTGATTCAGTAAGTAGAGTCAGTATTAAATAACTAAGAAAAATTTAACAGATAGATGCTCTAAAATATTATTTTTGTGGAAAAACACATACAGTTGTTTGTATGCTTTTTTATTTATAATGGTGCAATAGTTAAGTGCTTGGCTGTTAATGAAAATGTCCATGCAGTTTAAACCCACCAGCTGCGCTGTGGGAGAAAAGACCTGGTGATCTGCTCCCGTAAAGATTACAGTCTAGGAAACCCTAAGGGGCAGTTCTACTCTGTCCTGTAGGGTAACTACGAGTTGGAATTGACTCAACAGCACACAACAACAACAATCTCATATAATTCAAATAGTTGAAGTAATCGTAGTAGATTTTAAAGTATCACTAGATCTGATTGAAATTTTTTTTTATAATTTTTATTGTGCTTTAAGTGAAAATTTGCAAATCAAGTCAGTCTCTCACACAAAAACCCATATACACCTTGCTACACACTCCGAATTACTCTCCCCCAATGAGACAGTCCGCTCCCTCCCTCCACTCTCTCTTTTCGTGTCCATTTCGCCAGCTTTTAACCCCCTCCACCCTCTCATCTCCCCTCCAGGCAGGAGATGCCAACATAGTCTCAAGTGTCCACCTGATCCAAGAAGCTCACTCCTCACCAGCATCCCTCTCCAGCCCATTGTCCAGTCCAATCCATGTCTGAAGAGTTGGCTCTGATTGAAATTTTTGAATAGTGGGAGTTTAATCAACTAAATTCTATTTACGTGGTTCTTAAAAAGCCTTCTTTAAGTAAAAATAAATTTACAATTTGCTGGTAGATTATTTTATTATGGCCTAAAACATAGGCAAACCAATTATAACATGACAAATTTTTTGAACCAATTTTGTATAACAAAAAATTTGCCGTTTAAACCATTTTTAAGTGTGCTATTCAGTAACGTTGATGACATTCACCATGTTGTGCAACTATTAATTGTCTAGTTCCAAAACTTTCATCACCCCAAATAGAAACACAGTACCTCTTAAGCAATAACTCCCACCAGCTCCCTCCTCCCAGCCCCTGATAACCACTAATAAACTTTGATTTCTGTGCATTTACTTTAGATACTTCATATAAGTGGGGTCATACAGTATTTGTCCTTGTGTGTCTGACTTACTTTACTTAGCATCATGTTTTCAAGAGTCATTAATTTTGTAGTATGTATCAGTATTTCTTTCCTTTTTATTCCTGAGTAATACTCCATTGCATGCTTTCAGTCTCTGTGGGTTTACCTTCTAGTATGGCTGATCCATAGGGAGGTTTCCATGTTGTCTCTTCACCTGGTCCTGGCCACTGGGCTGTCCTTGCCACACCTGCTTCTAACTCAGTATTTGAGGAGAGGGCCTGTATTTTCAGGGAGGCTTTTCAGTAGTTAACCCAACTGCTTTTAGTTCTAGTTGGCTTTTCTAATACATATATATATATATTTTTTTCTGTTACATAGCCCCGTTACTTCTTTGCAACTTTCAGAAGTGAGAGCAGTGGCTAGGAGTGAGTTCAGGGGCTGGAATTAAGAGTAACAGAGGACAGAGCACGAGGGACCCTTCCAGTGGCTTTGGCCAGTCCAAGAGTCTTTACAGAAGACAATTCTGTACCTATGTTTAATTTTTAAATTAAAAAAAAATATTTTATATGCCCCAGATAAATAAGGCATTACTGAAAAAGAAGAACAAAGTGGGAGGCCATACTTTACCTGATTTTAGAACCTGTTATACTGCCACAGTAGTCAAAACAGTCTGGTACTGGTACAACAACAGATACATGGACCAATGGAACAGAATTGAGAATCCAGACATAAATCCACCCACATATGAGCAGCTGATAGTTGACAAAGGCCCCAAAACAGTTAAATGAGGAAAAGACAGTCTTTTTAACAAATGGTGCTGGCATAACTGGTTATCTATCTGCAAAAAACTGAAACAAGACCCATACCTCACTCCATGTGCAAAAACTAACTCAAAATGGATCAAAGACCTAAATATGAAATCTAAAATGATAAAGATCATGGAAGAAAAACTAGGGACAATGCTAGGAGCCCTAATACATGGCATAAACAGTATACAAAACATAAAGAATGTAGAAGAAAAACTAGATAACTGGGAGCTCCTAAAAATCAAACACCTATGCTCATCCAAAGACTTCACCAAAAGAGTAAAAAGACTACCTACAGACTGGGAAAAAGTTTTTAGCTGTGACATTTCTGATCAGCACCTGATCTTTAAAATCTACATGATACTGCAAAAACTCAACTGCAAAAAGACAAATAACCCGATTAAAAAATGGGCAAAGGATATGAATAGACACTTCACTAAAGAAGACATTCAGGTATATGACGAAATGTTCACAATCATTAGCCATTAGAGAAATGCAGATCAAAACTACAATGAGATTTCATCTCACTCCAACAAGGCTGGCATTAATCCAAAAAACACAAAATAATAAATGTTGGAGAGGCTGTGGAGAAATTGGAATACTTCCACACTGCTGGTGGGAATGTCAAATGGTAGAACCACTTTGGAAATCAATTTGGCACTTCCTTAAAAAGCTAGAAAGAGAACTACCATACAATCCAGCAATCCAACTCCTCAGAATATATCCTAGTGAAATAAGAGCCTTTACACGAACACATATATGCACACCCATGTTTATTGCAGCACTGTTTACAATAGCAAAAAGATGGAAGCAACCAAGGTGCCCATCAATGGATGAATGGATAAGTAAATTATGGTATATTCATACAATGGAATACTACACATCGATAAAGAACAGTGAGGAATCTGTGAAACATTTCATAACGTGGAGGAACCTGGAAGGCATTATGCTGAGTGAAACTAGTTGCAAAAGGACAAATATTGTATAAGACCGCTGTTATAAGAACTTGAGAAATAGTTTGAGAAGAAAACATTCTTTTGTGGTTACAAGAGGGGGGAGGGAGGGAGGATGGGAGGGGGCATTCACTAATTAGGTAGTAGATAAGAACTACTTAAAAAAAAAACTTCAGGTGAAGGGAAAGACAGCACACAGTACAGGGGAGGTCAGCACAACTGGACTAAACCAAAAGCAAAGAAGTTTCCTGAATAAACTGAATGCTTCGAAGGCCAGCATAGCAGGGGCAGAGTCTGGGGACCATGGTTTCAGGGGACATCTAAGTCAATTGGCATAATAAAATCTTTTAAAACATTCTGCATCCCACTTTGAAGAGTGGCATCTGGGGTCATAAATACTACCAAGCAGCCATCTAAGATGTCTCAGTTGGTCTCAAGCCCCCTAGATCAAACGAGAATGAAGAACACCAAGGACACAAGGTAATTATGAGCCTAAGTGTCTGAAAGGACCACATGAACCAGAGACTACATCAGCCTGAGACCAGAAGAACTAGATGGTGCCCGGCTACAACCGATGACTGCCCTGACAGAATATAACAGAGAACCCCTGAGGGAGCAGAAGAGCTGTGGGATGCAGACCCCAAATTCTCATAAGACCAGATTTAATGGTCTGACTGGAGACTAGAAGGACCCCAGTGGTCATGGCCCCCAGACCTTCTGTTGGCCCAGGACAGGAACCATTCCCGAAGCCAACTCTTCAGACATGGACTGGACTGGACAATGGGTTGGAGAGGGATGCTGGTGAGGAGTGAGCTTCTTGGATCAGGTGGACACTTGAGACTATGTTGACATCTCCTGCCTGGAGGGGAGATGAGAGGATGGAGGGGTTAGAAGCTGGTGAAATGGACACGAAAAGAGAGAGTGCAGGGGGAGAACAGGCTGTCTCCTTAGGGGGAGAGTAATTGGGCGTGTGTAGCAAGGTGTATATGGGTTTTTGTGTGAGAGACTGACTTGATTTGTAAACTTTCACTTAAAGCACAATAAAAATTATAAACAAAAAATATTAATTTTGTTATTGTTGAGACTATACACAGCAAAACATACACCAGTTCAACAGTTTCTACGTGTACAATTTAGTGGCATTGATTACATTCTTCCAGTTGTGCAACCATCCTCACCCCCCTTTTCTTAGTTGTTCCCCTCATTAACATGAACTCACTGCCCCCTTAAGGTTCCTATCTATCTTATAAGTTTCTGTGGTCAATTTGATCCCATAGAGATAGTTCTTAAAAGAGCATAATGCTCAAGGCAGGCCTTTTTTACTGCTTCAACTATTGTTTGGTTTTATGATGACCTCAGGGGATATTTTTGGTTTAAGTTTTAAAGATTATCTCAGGGCAATAGTTTCAAGAGTTCATCCACCTTCTATGGCTCCAGAAAGTCCAGAGTCCATGAGAATTTGAAATTCTGTTCTACACATTCCCCCTTTTGTTCAGGATTCTTCTGTAGACTCATGGATCAAAATGTTCAGTAATGGTAGCCGGGCACCATCCAGTTCTGGTCTCATAGCAAAGGAGGTAGCTATTCAAGGAGGCAATTAGTCACACATTCCTTGTCTTCCTATTCCTGACTCTCATTTCTCTGTTGCTCCAGGTGAACAGAGACCATTTGTTGTGCCTCCGGTGGCTGCCTGTAAGCTTTTAAGGCCCCAGGCACTATGTAAGGAACTAGGAGGTAGAGCAGAAGCACTAAACAAGTTAATAGGCCAATTAACAGGGACTGTCCCATGAAACCATGACCCTAAACCTCCGAACCAAGAAATCAAATCCCATGAGGTGTTTGGTTGTACATAAACAGCCTCAGCAGCTACTCTTTTTTTTGCTGTTGTAAATATATCTATCATACAACCTTTGCCAATTCAACTTTTTACATGAGTACAACTTATTGACAACAGTTACAATAATCAGCTGTGCAATACCCTTAATCAGTGCATCACTTAAGATTAACTTACTTTACATCTTGATTCAGGTTCCAAGTGTTCAGGTTTTCATAGCTGCTTCACTTGTGCTTGTGGTCAGCCTGCATATACCCATGAAACAGTAGTGGAAACTAAGCAAGAAAGACTGGCTCAGGGAAAACCAGTAGGACAGGATGTTCCATATGCAGCAATGGGAGGATTAACTGGCTTCAGCTCACTGGCAGAAGGCTACCTGCGATTAGATGACAGCGGAATTGGTAAGTGACAGTATATGAAATGTGAACTTGTTATATTGTCTTTGTGTGCTAACAATTGTGAAGCCTTGAATTTGTTTAGCACTTTATATTCTTGATTTTTTTTTCAGAAGACCTCTCATTTGATTTTTATTTTTTGAAGTCTTTATTGACATTATACTGTACATTGTCATTATAGAAAATTTTAGTAACAAAAGGGAAAAGATCAGTCTTAAACAATACTTCTACTCAGATCCCAACCCAAAGCCCCTCTGTTTGTAATAGCTAAATAATATTTCTTTTATTTGATATGACACAATTTACCTATTATCCTATTGTATGCAATTTTTGTTATGACATAACCATGTAATTTTGGAAACATGCAGTCATATGTTCATATGTTTACATGCGTGTGTGTGTATGCATATAATCACAAACATACGCATATAATATGTTGTAAAATATGGGGATGACATCTGACCTCTAACTTCACCAGGGGGAAGGAGAATTATAATCAACAGCCCAAGGCTGATTCCTATGAGGTGAAGGTCAGACATGCCTTCTCTCTCTGCCATCCTTACCAATTCTTATACATTCGTCTCTCCTACGGCACTCTCTACTTTTCTCCTGGGTTTGATAATTCATTGCAGTGGCCACACAGAACTCACAGACAATAGTCACGGTCATGGGGTTTATTGGGGAAATTAACAGGTTACAGTTCGGGTTCAGGAACGCTCAGGATTCAGTTCTTCCATCAGGACAGCCTCTTTTCAGCTGTGCTCAGAGGCATGCCACTCTCTGGCCCCTTGACCTCTGCTCTGCTTGGGCAAGTGTTAGAAAGCTCTTTTTAGTTCTGCGGATGAGTGCCCAGAGGCACCTCACTCTGCCAGTAAGCCTCAGCGTGAAGGCTCTCAGCTCTAGCTCCATGGGTCGGCAAACCTACCTCCGCCAAGTACCTAGGGGCGCCAAACCATCAGCAAGCCTCCTGTGCAAAGGCACTCAGCTTTCTTGCTCCTTGGGCCAGGAAGCTCACTGCGCTGTCTCCTGCGAGTCTCTGCTGCTGCCGTTTCTCTACCATTCCTTCTCGCTGTCTTCAGCGTTACAGCTCTCTCTCGCTCTGTCAGTCTCCTAGTTCCAGAAGCTTCTCAGCACAGGGATCCCAGGTCCAAAAAGGACGCACTGTGCTCTTGGCCCTTCTTCCTTGGTGGTGGTGAGATCCTCCTCCTGCTCTGGAATTGGCCCTCTTTTTAAGCTTAGCTGGATGGCAAAACTGACCAGTCCCCTTGGTGGGCCGCAATTACCTTATCTGCAAGGCTCAGTCAGTCACTGGCCACTCAAGACCCTGGTGAGAAAGGTCATATAAAAATGAACCATCGCACCGCATATGTGCACACAAGTATGTATGTCTGTACATGCGTATCCAAATATACATCTGTTTGTATACACATACGTTTTAAGTAATAAAGGGAAATGTTCCATGGGATATATCCCAAACTATTGAAATTAGCTGGATCCTTCTGAGTGTTGAGTAGGATTTGGGAGAGGAATATGTTCCCTGTCTACTTTAAATACTTCTGTGTTTTATTTTATTTTTTTTTTACAACAAGCATGTATTTTATTGTTTTCATTAAAAATGATATAAATATAAATGAATATTTTCCTGTTGTAAAAGATTCAAATGATAAAGCCCAAGGCCCCCTTAAACACTTCTTCCTACTCCAGATTCTTCGCTAGAGGGTAATTTTTATCAGCAGTTGATGTGCATTTTTCTTTTTAACAAATTCTTACAGTTTACTTTTTTGTTGTTGTTTAAGAAAAATTTTGAAGACCTGTTATGTTAGGACGGAGCCCTGGGGTGCAGTGGTTAAGAGCTTGGCTGCTAACCAAAAGGTCGGCAGTTTGAATCCACCAGTTGTTCCTTGGAAACCCTGTGGGGCAGTTCTACTCTGTTCTGTAGGGTCGCTAAGAGTCGGAATTGCCTTGACAGCAATGGGTTTGGTTTGGGTTGCTTACGGTAGGACACAAAAGCCTACCTACGTATTTTTAAACTGTTGCATGGCATTCTACACATAGATTCATCAGTTTTTCTAGTCATTGTCTTGTCCATAGCATTTAGGTCGTTTCAGTTTTTTTTTTTTTTTTGCTGTTACAAACATTCCTGCCAAGAAAATCCTTCAATTTGTCTCCTCATATATTTGTATGAATTTGACTTTAAGATGGATTTGTTGGATTGAAGTGTGTGCACATTTAAAATTTTAATACATTCTGCCAAATTACCCTCCAGAAATGCTGTTTGTTTATATTTCCTCTAGCACCAGTTTAGCTTGCCTGTTTTCTCATATTTATGCTAATCCTTGATATTATTAAACTTAATTTTTTTGCCAGCCTCATGTGTGGAAAATGTTACCTTATTATTTCAATTTGATTTTCCTGGTTATTGGTGAGGTGAGTTTTTTTTTTTTTTTCCATGTTTATTGGCTGTTTCATTTTCTGTGAATTGCCTGTTCATATCGTTTGCTCATTTTCCTAATTTTATCTTTTTTTATTGATTTATAAAAAGTCTTTCACATACTCTGTATGCTAATTATTTGTTACTTATTTTACAGATATATTCTCCTAATTTGTCACTTTTCTGTGTATAAGTATATAGTCGTTTTTAAAATTTTGGAGTCAGATCTTCCCTATTTCAATTTTATAACTATATTCTTCATTTTATTCTAATTCTTAAAATTTGCTGATTTTATGCTTAGATTTTTCATCTATCTGAAGTTTATTTTTTTGTGATAGTGTGAAGTAGATACACCTAACTGCAGTTTTTGTCCAAATCAGTGGCCAATTGTTCAGCCAGCATTCTTTTCCAAATGATTTGAAACTTCACTTTTATCATATTCTTACTCTGTATTCTGTGCCATTGGCCTATTTGTCTATCCTGTGCCGATATTACATGGTTTTAATTAGCTTCGTAGTTGGTTATGATATTTGGTATGGTAAATTCTTCTTTGTGTTGCTTTGAAGATTGTCTTGATGTTTTTGTGCATTTCTGTTCTAGGTAATTTTACAACTAGCTTGCTAAACTCCATAAACAAATCCTTTTGTGATTCTCATGGCTGCTTGATTGTGTTAGGCTCACTTAATGGTTGTAGAAAACCCAGTTAACAGTGGCAAAAACTAACGATGATGTTAGGACACAGCCTCGTACTACCAGGTGTTGTCCCAACCACTTTATGTATATATTCTTATTTAATCTTCACAACTCTGTGAAGATTAAATTGTTCTCATTTTACAGATGAAGAAATTTAGCAGAGAGAAGTAAAGCAACTTTGTTATTCAGCTAGTATATGGTAGGGTTGGGTTCAACCCAGAGGTTTTTGGGCTCCTTCATCTGTCTTGTTGCTATTTCTGTGCAACTACCACATTATTTTAATTACTAAAGCTTTATAATAAATTAATTCATTAATATTAATGAATTTATTTTATTCCTTCTTGCCTACTATTATCTTTTAATTCTTTCCAGAACTTTGACATCATTTTGTGAATTTACAAAACGCTCTGTTATTTTAATTGATATCACATCAAATGTATGTATTAATCTAGGAAGAATTGATATTTTATAATATTAACTCTCTTCATTTATTTGTCTTGTTGCTATTTAGGTGCCGTTGAGTCAGTTCTGACTCATAGTGACTCTACGCACAACAGAACGAAACACTGGCCGGTCCTATGCCATCCTCACAGTTGTTATTATGCTTGAGTCCATTGTTGCAGCCACTGTGTCAATCCATCTCATTGAGGTTCTGTTTTTTTGCTGATCCTCTACTTTACCAAGAGTGATGGTCTTCCCCAGGGACTGGCCCCTCCTGATAACAAGTCCAAAATAACATGAGATGAAGTCTTGCCATCCTTGCTTCTAAGGGGCATTCTGGCTGTACTTCTTCCAAGACAGATTTGTTCATTCTTCTGGAAATCCATGGTATATTCAGTATTCTTCATCAATAGCGTAATTCAAAGACATCAATTCTTCGTCAGTCTTCCTTATTCATTGTTCAGCTTTCGCGTGCATATGAGGCTATTGAAAATACCATGGCTTGTGTCAGGTGCACCTTAGTCCTCAAAGTGACATCTTTGCTTTTTACCACTTTAAGGAGGTCTTTTGCAGCAGATTTGCTGTTGGATTTCTTGACTGCTGGTTCCATGGGCATTGATCGTGGATCCAAATAAAATGAAATCCTTGACAACTTCAGTATTTTCTCTGTTTATCATGATGTGGCTTATTGGTCTAGTTGTGAGGATTTTTGTTTTCTTTATGTTGAGGAGTAATCCATAGGGAAGGCTGTAGTCTTTGATCTTCATCAGTAAGTGCTTCAAGTCTTCTTAGCTTTCAGTAAGAAAGGTTGTGTCATCTGCATATTGCAGGTGGTTAATGAGTCTTCCTCCAATCCTGATGCTGCATTCTTTTTCATATAGTCCCACTTCTCAGATTATTTGCTCAGCATACCGATTGAATAAGTATGGTGAAAAGATACAACTCTGATGCATACCTTTCTTGATGTTAGATTGTGTGCTCTCCCTTTGTTCTCTTCGAACTGCTGCCTCTTGTACAGGTTCCTCATGAGGACAATTAAGTGTTCTGGAATTCACATTCTTTGCAATGTTATCCATAATTTGTTAAGATCCACAAAGTTTAATGCCTTTGCATAGTCAATAAAACACAGGTAAACATCTTTCTGGTATTCTCTGCTTTCAGGCAAAATCCATCTGATATCAGCAGTGATATCCTTCATTCCACATCCTCTTCTGAATCCAGCTTGAATTTCTGGCAGTTCACTTTTGATGTATTGCTGCAACTGGTTTTGAATTATCTTGTACAAAAATTTACTCACGTGTGATGTTAATGATATTATTCGATAATTTATGCATTCTGTTGGATCACCTTTCTTGGGAATGGGCACAAATATAGATCTCGTCCAGTTGGTTGGCCAGGTAACTGTCTTCCAAATTTCTTGGCATACAAGAGTGAGCACTTGCAGCATTGCATCCATCTGTTGAAATACCTCAATTGGTATTTCCTCGTTTTCTGGAGCCTTGTTTTTCACCAGTGTCTTCAGTGCAGCTTGGACTTCTTCCTTCAGTACCATCGGTTCTTAATCATATGCTACCACCTGAAACCCCTGAACATTGACCAATTCTTTTTGGTACGGTGACTCTTTGTATTCCTTCCATCTTCTTTTGATGCATCCTGTGTCATTCAGTATTTTCCCCACAGAATCCTTCACTGTTGCAACTCGAGGTTTGAATTTTTTCTTCAGTTCTTTCAGCTTGAGAAATTCCAAGCATATTCTACCATTTTGATTTTGTAACTCCAGGTCTTTGCACATTTCATTATAATACTTTATTTTGTCTTCTCAAGCTACCCTTTGAAATCTTCTGTTCAGCTCTTTTACTTCATTATTTCTTCCATTCGCTTTAGCTACTCTACATTCCAGAGCAAGCGTCAGAGTCTCTTCTAACATTCATTTTATTCTTTTCTTTCTTTCATGTCTTTTTGCTTTCTTCATGTATGATGTCCTTGATGTCATTCCACAACTCATCTAGCCTTTGGTCATTTTTACTCAATGCATCAAATCTATTCTTGAGATGATTTCTAAATTCAAGCGGAATATATTCAAGGTTGTACTTTGGCTCTTGTGGGCTTATTTTGATTTTCTTCAGCTTCAACTTGAACTTGCATATGAGCAATTGATGGTCTGTTCCGCCTTTGGCCTCTTGGCCTTGTTCTTAGTTATTTGTCTGAGGATATACTTTAATTTTTTGTTAATATTAATTAGAAAATATTTTTTAAAAAGATTGATTGTAATTAGAATATGTAGTTCATGAAATAAAAAAAGTTTGAACTACATTGTTGAATAGCACATACAAAATTTGAAAGAAATTCTATAATGTGTTTATCTAGTTGATTTTGAAAAATTTGGTGGTCCCAGAAAACATCTTTATTCTTCTTTGCTGCTGACTGTTTGAAGGTACTTTTTGTTCCAGCTAGCATGAGAATTTAAAATAGCCCAAAAGAATGTCTTAAAATATTTGGGGGGAAAAAGCTGTTTTTAGAGTTTGGTATTTTTTCCATGCTCACTTTGCTTTGCTGTCACTGAACTTTTCCTGAAGACCCTGGAACTATATAACTAATAAGACAAGAAGAATGGAAAGTTTGTGTTTAGCAAAGCAGGGAAAGAACTGTTAAAAAAAGGGAGTTGAGTAAAGCTTGGTACACTTGGAAATTGATCCGGGAGTTTATTGATTAACTCAAGCCCTTTGGAAAGTCATTGTATACCCACAGGGGTCTTGGCACCCCAGTCTGAAGACCAATGGAAAAAAGAAGATACTTCTGCTGATGACAATTAGGCCATTAGGCTTGCTTTTGTGTGGCAGAAGGCAGAGTAAAGTATAAGGTAAGAAAACCCTCTCTCTTCTGTCCCCTGAGGGGCGGTGAAGAAAGTTGAGAGTGAAGAGAGGGGTCATAAGCTGTATGTGTCCTGATTTCAGGTGTAGGAGAGCCCAGGGCAGAGGGACTTCTGTCCCATTAGTCAGGTAGAGCCCTGAAAAGAGATGAAGTGTTGCTGGGATTTAGTTTCTTTATAACGGAAGGAATCTGTAATTCCTAACTCCCAAGGAGCACTTTGAAGCCCTGTTGGCTTAGTGGTGCAGAGCTCAGCTGCTAACCAAAAGGCTGGCAGTTCAAATCCACCAGCCATTCCTTGGACACTCTATGGGGCAATTCTGCTCTGTCCTACAGGGTTGCTTTGAGTTGGAATCAACTTGATGGCAACCTTTTTTTTTTTTTTAAAGGGGCACTTGGAAGGCAGCTGAGTTGTAAGGCAGAGTAGAGCTAGAGGTGGGTCTCCTGGGCTGGGGGATTAGATAGAGGAAGTGGAGGAAACCCTGGAGGCATAGTGGTTAAGTACTATGGCTGCTAACCAAGAGGTCGGCAGTTCAAATCTGCCAGGCGCTCCTTGGAAACTATGGGGGCAGTTCTACTCTGTCCTATAGTGTCCGACTATGAGTTGGAATCAACTCTACAGCAGTGGGTTTTGGTTTTGGGTACTCCTAGAACAGGTTTGAGGCTACCAGGCCCAATCAAGCTGAGAGAGACCAAATTACAAGTTACACCAGTCTTGAGCATTTGAGATCAGTAGCATATGCAGAGGGCAGTGCAAAGACCAGAGTGGACACGAACCCACTTCTTCCATATTTCCACAAGCCACGTGTGATAGGAGCTGAGCAGGAGTAGGGAAGACTAAGCAGTTGTCCTATACTGTTTACACTGTAAGCTAGAACAAAGTTTTAAACTGACTAGGACTAAAAGTTTATTTCCTTCCCTGTACCCCTGGTATGGGGGTGGGGATGGGGATGGGGATGTGTGGTGGGTGGTGGCTTGTGAAGAAGATAGAGCAGTTATAAGTGTTTTCTGCAGCTTCCTTCCTTTTGGCCCATAAGACAATGTATTTAGCAGTTGATCTTTGTGGTTTGAGGTTGTGGATGTTTCTTCATTTCATTGAAGAGGGGATTTTCTTCTTTATTTTTCAGACTTCAGGTTGTGTTTAGATGGTTTCCTAGTGAGGATGTAGAGTAAAAATACACTTATTTAACCCCCTTCAACTAACCCCCCACCCCCCCAAAACCAAACTCATTCATTCACCCCTTTCAACTAGAGGTCCCTTATCTCCAACATCTTGTTTTTAGTAGTGTTATTAAGGTTTTTGCACCTCTTTGCTGACATGCAGTTATATTAGTACATAATATTCTTATTTCTGTGGAAGAAGTCTGAGAAGTGTACTAAGAAATACAAAAATACTTTTACCCATTTGCCTTTATGTGACATAAAATTCTAAATAAAATTTTCTTCTTAACAGAGTGAATTTTTCTGGTAACTCTGTTGAGGTTCTAATGTATTTCGCATGAGAAATAATAACTTGTATATATCCTTTTAAATAGAGAATTGCCATTTTTCATGTCTTTTGTTCTTCTCAGGTGTACCTTCAGTTGAATTTTTAGACTCTCCGATTACAGCCACGGACCACCCATTTCTAAAAGCATTTCAGGCATCATCTAGTTCATCACAAGCAAAACCAACAGATGGTAATGAAATTGAGGAAATATTTTTGGGCATAATAAATAAGAATGTAGGACTTCGATTCATTTTCTAAGCTTCTTTCTTTTCTTCCAGTATCCCCTCAATTTGATTTCAAGTGAATCTTAATCATTTTACTTTCTTTATAGTGGCCAGGCACTGAGAAAAAGTAAATGACTTCATTTTGTATTAGGGAAAATAGCTAAATCTGAGAATTATGAGGAGTCTGATAATATTATAATTTGAAGTTTTTAAAACCACAGCTTGTTGCCCTGTGATGATAGAACAAGAGAGCCCTCTAGTGGACTAATTGCCTTCCTCTTTTCCGAGCTCTCAAAGTGGACGTAATCCAATGGTAATCATAGGTTCGCAAGACTTGATGTATAAATTAAGAGCACATATACTTCATTTTTCAGCAGTAATATTCTATTTTCTTTTCTGAAAACAAAAAGAATAGAAACATTGAAGGGATTCATTAGGTTTTTTATATTTATAATTATTTTTAAAAGACAAGTTTTCTTTGATTTATTTGAAAATGATATGGCTTTCTTTGAAAGACAATACCAAGAAAAGGTAAGTCTTTGAGGAAACCTGCTTGTGTTAAGCATTTACTTGCAACAAAACACTGTAGAATGGGTTATATGTTGATCTGACTTTTTCTACAAGAGATCATAAGGCCACTTACAAAAACAACATACAGGGAAATAATGATAAAATATAGATAAAAGTAGGAAGTCAAAACCAAGAAAAAGGACACAATTGTGCCAGCTTTCTAAGTTGATTAATTGCTGCTCTAAGCTTCATTTTTTTAATTTTTTAATTAATTTTTATTGCGCTTTAAGTGAAAGTTTATAAATCATGTCAGTCTCTCATACAAAAATTTACATACACCCTTTAAGCTTCAGTTGTGACTGAGCATAGTGGCAGCCAAGGCGCAAAGGAAGGTGCAACCATTTAAATAACTTTCCTTATTAGAACAGAGGAAGCTTGAGTTCCCCCATGCTCATGAAAGTTGTATCAGTGCTGGATTTTAAAGGAGTCTGTATAGTGACCCTCAATATCCATGAAAACTTGTTTTCAGGAAATGTAGTATATGGTTGCTCATTTCTGATAGCCTACTTTCATTGAAGCCAAAGCCAAACTGTTAAAATGCAACTCAGTAAAGTGAGTCCCATCTCAACATGATCCACTTATAGACCCAGAGTTCCCGGTGAGTAGATAGCACGTGTTCTAAGCAGTCTTTTTTGTTTTATTTTTCTTAACAAGCTTTTGTTAGAGTTAAATAGTTGACAGAATGTGGTTGTACTCTGTGGTGTTTGTCTAGAGTTATGTGATTTTGTGTTGCTGGTTGCGGGTGAATTCGTATACTTCAGAAACCAGAAGAACAGGTGATAAGGTTGATATTCTGTTTTGGAAATAAAGGAACCCAGCCAAGATGTTCACCTGCAAAGGTGTGGAAGTGAGCTGCTAGGGTACCTACAAAGAAAACCAGATTTTCTCTCCTGAAGCAATTTAAAACTCTTTCTAACACCTAAACTAGTGTTTGATTGTTTTTACAAATCTGATACCATGGAAAATGGCTAACATTATTTTAGTTTTAAAAAATTCAAAGCAGGTGGTATTACTTTAAATCTATGCAAAGCCTCAATAATTACTTCGGGGAATTATCTGATTCAGAGTAACATGGATTTCCAGTTTAGTTATAAAATTTAAAAAGTAGTGAACAAAATTAAGTGTGCTCTTATATGAAAGAGCTATATATGTGGTGTTATTTAAAATTTGGAGAATGTTTGCCAAGGAAAATTACCATTCTTTCTGAAAAAGGATTTCACAGTAAGACTAATCCATTGAGACCATTTCTGGTTTGAAAAATAAAGCATTAGCACCTGGTAGGAAACTTTTCTTTTTGTTTTTTTAAATTAGAATTTATAATTATATATGTATTTTATATATGTGTATTTTTTCCCCCCATTATTAGAAGGCACAAGTAGTCAAGTTTCTTACTTAAAGAGACCTGAAGAGGACGATATGGCTTTCTTTGAAAGACGATACCAAGAAAGGGTAGGTCTTTGAGGAAATCTGCTTGTGTTAAGCATTTACTTGCAACAAAACACTGTGGAATGATTATGTATTGATACTGGATCATCAGTTAAAATAATTTATTAAGTCTTTACTTATAACTGGTGCTAGGCCTTAAGATTTATTTAGGACAATACAAACAGGCCTGATGAAGAATTTGATATATGATACTGACACTGGTTAATTTATGGAAGTCATAAAGATTGACTAAATATACAAATAAAATTGTGAGTGATTATCAGTCATCATCAGATTTGTAAGTTACATGTATCTTGCATTTTTAATAGTAGTATTTATTCTTCGTAGAGGCTTTTTAGCATATTCAGACTCAAGTTAAAATAATCCAATACCCTTTAAGAAACAGAACAGTAAACATAAATGTATTTAACAATTTCCAGGGTTTAACAACTACAGTATTGGTATGTTCACAGCTTTCAGGAATGGTATTTTTTATCAGTTCTCCAGCAGACTGTTCATCTTTGTTTTTCCACAATACCAAGTACAGTGCCTTGTACATAAGTTTGTCAAAAAATATTTAGGGAAAATTTAAAAAATTAACACAGATATAATTAATATTCACTTCATACATGTCACGTACTTATACTTTATATGGTGGAGAGTCCAGGCCTGAGTAGGGCTCTGTCCTGGATCGAATTGTGTCCCCCCAAAAATATGTTTCAACTTGGTTAGGCCATGATTTCCAGTATTGTGTGGTTGTCCTCCATTTTGTGATTGTAATTTTATGTTGAGAGGATTAGGGTGGGATTGTAACACTACGTTTACTCAAGTCACCTCCCTGATCCAAGGTAAAGGGAGTTTCCCTGGGGTGTGGTCTCCACCACCTTTTATCTCTCAAGAGATGAAAGGGAAGCAAGCAGAGAGCTGGGGACCTCATACCACCAAGAAAGCAGCACCAGGAGCAGAGCGCGTCCTTTGGACACGGGCTCCCTGCGCCTGAGAAGCTCCCCGACCAGGGGAAGATTGAGGACAAGGACCTTCCTCCAGAGGTGACAGAGAGAGAAAACCTTCTCCTGGAGCTGACACCCTGGATTTGTACTTGCAACCTACTAGACTGTGAGAGAATAAATTTCTCTTTGTTAAAGTCATCCACTTGTGGTATTTCTGTTATGGCAGCACTAGATGACTGAGACAGGCTCTTTTCCTTTTAGTTTGGGAATATTTCATGCCAGTGTTCATATTTGGAGTTCTATTTTGTTTTTATTTTTCTACCAGGTGAAAGAATGTTGACTTGGTGAGGTATGGGAGATGGTACTCCAGCCATTTGCTACTGTCTCCAAAGTGCTTTTCTTAGGATTATTTTATAGTTCCTTTGCGGGTATTTATCATCTCTCCAACTAGGTAATAAATTCCATGGAAGTAAAGATATTGTTACTTTTTGTTATATCCTCTGTGACTCAGACAAGAACTTCTTGAGTAACTGAAGGTATGGAAAAAGAATGTTAAATAAATTATCCATCCAAAAGCAGAGGAAGTGAGTAGGAGGCAGAGAGATTGTTACCAGGTGGAAACCCCAGGTTCTGCTCAGCATGACTTGCATTGGCCAACCAATGAGAGACTGAGGTGGGAAGGCAGAAAAGCACCTTAATTTTGTTGCACAAGAAAAAGAGTCAGTTGGAGCTGCTCCTGCCAAAACTGCTCCGTGAGGGCGAGGACAAAGGTAACTTTTAAAGGGTTTACAAATAGGAAGTTCATACAAGTTGCATCAGCAACATTCTTTTTGTAAATTTTGTTTTGTACTTTAGATGAAGGTTTACAGAACAAACTAGCTTCTCATTAAACAGTATACATGTTGTTTTATGATATTGGTAAACAACCCCACAACATGTCAACACTCTCCCTTCTTGACCTTGGGTTCCTGATTACCAGCATTCCTATCCCCTCCTGCCTTCTAGTCCTTGTTCCTGGGCTGGTGTTCCCCTTTAGTCTTGTTTTGTTTTATGGGCCTGTCTAATCCTTGACACCCATGTGCCTGTCAGTTTGTCGTACTACGGGGGCTTGCGTGTTGTGGTGATGCTGGAAGCTATGCCATTGGTATTCAAATACCAGCAGGGTCACCCATGGAGGACAGGTTTCAGCTGAGCTTCCAGACTAAGACAGACTAGGAAGAAGGACCCAGCAGTCTACTTCTGAACAGCATTAGCCAGTGAAAACCTTATGAATAGCAGTGGAACATTGTCTGATATAGTGCTGAAAGATGAGCCCCCCAGGTTGGAAGGCACTCAAAAGATGATTGGGGAAGAGCTGCCTCCTCAAAGTAAAGTGGACCTTAATGATGTGGATAGAGTCAAGCTTTCAGGACCTTCCTTTGCTGATGTGGTACGACTCAAAATGGGAAGGAACAGCTGCAAACGTCTGTTAATAATTGAAACGTGGAATGTACAAAGTATGAATCTAGACAAATTGGAAATCGTCAAAAATGAGATAGAATGCATAAACATCAGGATCCTATGCATTAGTGAGCTGAAATGGATTGGTATTGGCCATTTTGAATTAGACAATCATATGGTTTACCATGCAGGGAATGATAACTTGAAGAGGGTGATGTTGCATTCGTTCTTAAAAAGGACATTTCAAAATCTATGCTAAAGTATGACACTGTCAGTGATAAAATAATATCCATAAACGTACAAGGAAAAGCAGTTAATACAACTTTTATCCAAATGTATACACCAACCACTAAGGCCAAAGATGATGAAATTGAAGATTTTTACCAGCTTCTGCAGTCTGAAATTGATCGAACATGCAGTCAAAATGCATTGATAATTGCTGGTGATTGGAATGTGAAAGTTGGAAACATAGTTGGAAATTATGATCTTGGTGATAGAAATGATGCTGGAGATCACATGATGGAGTTTTACAGGACTGACGACTTCTTTATTGCAAATACCTTTTTTTCACCAACATAAACGGTAACTATACACGTGGACCTCGCCAGATGGAGTACACAGGAATCAAATTGACTGCATTTGTGGAAAGAGACGACGGAAAAGCTCAATATCATCAGTCAGAACAAGGCCAGGGGCCGACTGTGGAACAGACCATCAATTGCTCATATGCAAGTTCATGTTGAAACTGAAGAAAATCAGAATAAGAAAGCCAAAGTACAAACTTGAGTATATCCCAGCTTGAATTTAGAGGCCACCTCAAGAATAGACTTGACGCATTGAACACTAATGACCGAAGACCAGATGAGTTGTGGAATGACATCAAGGATATCATACATAAAGAAAGCAAAAAAAGAAAGCATTGAAAAGACAGGAAAGAAAGAAGAGACCAAAATGGATGTCAGAAGAGACTCTGAAACTTGCTCTTGAAAATTGAGAAGCTAAACCAAAAGGAGAAATGATGAAGTAAAAGAACTGAACAGAAGATTTCAAAGGGCGGCTCAAGAAGACAAAGTAAAGTATCGTGATGACATGTGCAAGGAGCTGGAGATAGAAAACCAAAACCGAAGAACCTGCCTGCTCGGCATTTCTCAAGCTGAAAGAATTGAAGAAAAAATTCAAGCCTTGAGTTGCAATAGTGAAGGATTCTATGGGGAAAATATTAAATGATGCAGGGAGCATCAAAAGAAGATGGAAAGAATACACAGAGTCATTATACCAAAAAGAATTGGCTGATGTCAACCACTTCAGGAGGTAACATATGATCAGGAACTGATGATACTGAAAGAAGTCCAAGCTGCACTGAAGGCTTTGGCAAAACAGAAGGCTCCAGGAATTGACGGAATACCCGTTGAGATGTTTCAACAAACTGATGCAGCTCTGGAAGTGCTTACTTGTCTATGCCAAGAAGTTTGGAAGATAGCTATGTGGCCAACCAATTGAAGAGATCCGTATTTATGCCTGTTCCCAAGAAAGGTGATCCAACTGAATGTAGAACAGTATCATTAATATCACACTCAAGCAAAATTTTGCTGAAGATCATTCAAAAGCTGCTGCAGCAGTGTATTGACAGGGAATTGCCAGAAATTCAGGCCGCATTTAGAAGAAGACACGGAACCAGGGATATCATTGGTGATGTCAGATGGATCTTTTTATTTTTATTGGCTGTGGAAAGGCATTTGACTGTGTGGATCATAACAATTATGGATAACATTGCGAAGAATGGGAATTCCAGAACACTTCATTGTGCTCATGAGTAACCTGTACATAGATCTAGAGGCAGTTGTTCAGACAGAACAAGGGGATACTGCGTGGTTTAAAGTCAGGAAAGGTGTGCGTCAGGGTTGTATCCTTTCACCATACCTATTCAATCTGTATGCTGAGCAAATAATCTGAGAAGCTGGACTATATGAAGAAGAATGGGGCATCAGGATTAGAGGAAGACTCGTTAACAACCTGCTTTACACAGATGATACAATCCTGCTTGCTGAAAGTGAAGAGGACTTGAAGCACTTACTGATGAAGATCAAAGACCACAGCCTTCACTGTGGATTACACCTGAACATAAAGAAAGCAAAAATCCTCACAACTGGACCAGTAGGCAATATCATGGTAAATGGAGAAAAGATTGAAGTTGTCAAGGATATCGTTTTACTTGGATTCACAATCAACACCCTTGGAAGCAGCAGTCAAGAAATCAAATGACGTATTGCATTGGGCAAATCTGTTGTGAAGGACCTCTTTAAAGTGTTGAAAAGCAAAGGTGTCAGCTTGAAGACTAAGGTGCGCCTGACCCAAGTCATATTTTCAATCACATGATATGCATGGGAAAGCTGGGCAATGAATAAGGAGAACTGAAGAATTGACGCCTTTGACTTGTGGTGTTGGTGAAGAATATTGAATATACCATGGACTGCTAAAAGAATGAACAAATCTGTCTTGGAAGAAGTAAAACCGGAATACTCCTTAATAGCAAGGATGGCGAGACCATGTTTTACACACTTTGGTCATGTTGTCAGGAGGGATCAGTCCCGGAGAATGACATGAAGCTTGGTAAAGTACAGGGTCAGGGGAATAGAGGAAGACCCTCAATGAGATGGATTGACACAGTGGCTGCAACAATGGGCTCAAGCATAACAACGATTGTGGACATGGCACAGGACCAGGCAGTGTTTCATTCTGTTGTACATAGGGTCGCTATGAGTTGGAACTGACTCGACGGCATCTAACAACAAGAACAACGACAAGAATTCTTGGCCGAAGGGTGAACCTCAGGAGTGACTTTTATTACTGAGCTAAAAGGGTGTCCAGGGACCACACTCTCAGGGTTTCTCCAGTCTCTGTCAGGCCAGTAAGTCCGGTCTTTTTTGTAAGCTAGAATTTCGTTCTACATTTTCTCTTGCTTTGTCCAGGAACCTCTATTGTGATCCCCATCAGAGCAGTCAGTGGTGGTAGCTGGGCATCATCTAGTTATACTCAACTCAGTCTGGTGGATGCTGTGGTAGTTGTGGTCCATTAGTCCTTTGGGCTAATCTTTCCCTTTTGTCTGTGGTTTTCTTCATTTTCCCTTGCTCCCGAAGGGGTGAGATCAGTGGAGTATCTTAGATGGCCGCTCACGGCTTTTAAGACCCCAGACACTGCTCACCAAAGTAGAATGTAGAACAATTTTCCTTATAACCTATGTTATGCCAATTGATCAGCAATGTTCTTAATCATATTATACAGGCACTATGGAGTTTACATGTCACTTCATGCATCACAAGTCTGAGAAAAGGAAACAAATCTAATGCAAAGCTCTGTGTGTGAGGAAGGGTGGGGGAGGGTGGGGGTGGGGAGGGAAGCCAAGCAAAGGAAACAGGACTCTAAGGCGAAGTTGCTTGAGGCAGTGGCCTGGGGATCTCTGCCTTAAGATTAATTGGTTACTCTAAAGAAGAAATTTGAAGTGGAAGGGGAGAGTCTGGGATGTAATTTAAGGCACCGCTATCTAGCAGTGAGGGAAATGTTCTATATCTGCGTTGTAGCCACTCGCCATATGTGACTATTTAAGCTTACATTTACATTAATTAAAACTAAAAATATATTTCCTCAGTCACACTAGCCACCTTTCAAGTGCTCGATAGCCACATGTGGCCATTTTAGTGGACAGTACAGATATAAAACATTTCCATCATCACAAAAAGTGCTTTTGAGAAGCTCAGATAGAAGGGAAAGAGGTAGTAGTAGGAAGTCAAGGAGAGAGAAAGAATGGTCAGCGTGGCAAAAGAAAAGTTTGTTTTTGCATCATTAAAGATAGGACTTTTAATCAAATCATCCTCTGTTCTTGGAACACACATATTCACAGCCGAACTTTAGTTTTTCCTCATAGGCCCATGGGTGACCAGGTTTTAACTCCCTCTCTCCCTCTTCCAGGAGCCTGGGTATGTTGACTGCCTTAAAAACATGCCAATGGTGTTTACCACAGGGAAGTTAATGGGAGGAGTTCTCATCTGTGAATGTTTTAGCAGGATATACCTGAACTGCCCGGATTGCTTATAATAAATAAACTTGGAATTTTTGCATTTATGAGATGCAGTTTGTAAACTCTTCAACCTGTGTGATTAAGGGAGTATAAAAACTAAGAAGTCTCAAAGCTAAATGACTTCCTCTGAGCTGACACATACCATATAAAGAAAAAAAAACAAGCCCAGTGCCATCGAGTCGATTCCGACTCATAGTGACTCTACAGGACGGAGTAGAACTGCCCCATAGAGTTTCCAAGGAGCGCCTAGTGGATTCAAACTGCCGGTGCTTTGGTTAGCAGCCGTAGCACTTAACCACTATGCCACCAGGGTTTCCACATACCGTATATATTGTTAGAACTCATCTGTTACTCCCAAAACAGGGTGTGTACCATTGAGGGAAAAGGAACAATTACGAAGCTGGGTCTGAAGGGGTCAGAACCCTTCCAGAGAGTAATTCTGTTTCCCTCTCTGGTTTGTGCTTGTATCCTTTGCTAATCATTACTATCATTTGGCGTGGGAAAGAACCTATGATTAGTGTGAGTCAACTTGGATAACCCAAACCTTTGTGGTAACCTAGTTTACCAACTAATTTTAGATAATGGGAAGAGTTGCTTCTTGCATATTTTTGGTCAATTTATTTTCTTCCACTGTGGATAACCCTTGGTCTCTTTTAAGAAAAGAGAGTTTTATTGAGCAAACAATTACCAAAATTCTACTAGGTACAAAGTACTGTGTTATTAGTGCCAGGAAATTTAAATAGAACAAATAAAGAAATGCTTTCCCTCCCCCTGCCCCCCAAAAAGAAGAAAAGCTAAAAAGAAGGTATCTTTGTCCTTAGGAATCTAGATGTGGCTGTATTTGCTAAGTGCTATTCCAAATGAACAAACACTGTTTTGACTTCGTTGTTTAGCATCTTTGCCTTTTTTTTGATGTTACTACAAATCTAACATTTGGTGTTAAATGAGAGGAGAAAGGGAACTACCTAAGTTTATATACATATTATATTTTTTACACTTTTAGAACAACACTGAAAAGTAGCTATTACTATGACTTTTCTACAAACAATAAAACTGTTGGTTAAATAACTTGCCCTGAATTGTTAATCAAGGTAGGATTCAAAGCCTATCTGTCAGACCCCGAAACTTATAATCTTTGCCTTAAAAGAGTTGCGTTCTTTGGGGGTCCTTCAGGTGACCTGTTAACTGAACGAGGTTACCAGGCAACTCAGGGAAAAAATAGGGAAGAGACACAGGTGAGATTAATCTGATTTTGTTAGTGAAAATTTATTATTTACAATTTGATGAGATTAGGTAGACTGTTTTTGCCAGTCCCTCCTGGTTTCTCAGTGCTATTTCCTGTCACTTCAGAAGGAAGGGGGCCCTGCTTCCACTGCCAAGCTCCCTATTTCCCTCTCTTCTCCTCTTGTAGGGGTAAGGCAGTGGTACTTACTGCCTCTGGGAATGTGTGTGTGTCAATGTGAGTAAGAGGCAGGTGGGCTGTGTGTTCTCTGGGATCTTTTTCCCACAGAAAGGGTCTCTATGTGTCTAAAACGTTAAAAGGCTGTGCTTAGGGTATGAGTGCCGCTGCTTTGCCTCAGCAACATCAGAGAAGGCGAAGACCTTCAGGAAGATAACTGTAGGAATGTAGATGCCAGAGTTATAGGAAACTGGCAGTTTCCTTGGAGCCCCAGGGCAGGGCAAATGGTTAATGCGTTTGCTGCTGACAGAAAGGTGGGAGGGTTAAGTATAGTCCGCCCAGAGGTGCCTTAGCCTGGCAAATCTACTTCGGAAAAATCAGCTACTGAAAACCGCGTGGAGCACAGTTCTACTCTGACACTCGTGGGGTCGCCATGAGTTGGAGTTTACTTGGTGGCCACTGGTTTAGCAGTTTCCTTACAGTAGTCTGTGTTCCAGAGACAATCTGGCAGGATTATGAATATTCTGTAACCCTGTAGGAAATGTGCATAGGCTGGATATAAGGTTAGGTGTTTATGCTTTCTTTTTTTTAAACTGGCAATTGAAATTAATTTCATTTTCTCTAAAGCAGTATTCATTCATATGTTACTAAGGCCCTCCCATAAAGTTGAAATAAAATCATATTTAAAATGTGTCTCAACTGTCAGTTTTGGCTTTAATATTTAGTGGCTAATAACTGCTGTGTAACTGTGCAAAATAGCTGTGATAAAATAAGACATGAATTCAAATGAGGTATATGTAGCCATTTTTTCCTTTAGAAAATGTTTTATAAATTATTATTATATCAATAATAAATATTTAACATTTACAGATAAAAATGGAAAAGGCTGCTAAGCAGAAAGGAAAAGCACCATTGTCATCAACTACAAAACCTTCATGAAGACTATTGAGGAAATTAAAACCAGTATTTTTTTTTTATCCATATAGATCTTTTTCGTGTTTATTTAAATGTAATAATATCATTTATTTTCTCTCAAGTAATTCTTTTACTGTGTAAAACTCTTATTTCCCTAATTTATTTAAAGAAGTGAAAATATATTACTTTTGATTTACTACTTTGTATATACTTTTTATCTCTCCTAACAAATGAGGTTACTTTTATATGAATCAAAACATGCAAGTACAGTAAATATTTTTAGTTTATCATAATTTAGCTTTTTTAGGCTGTTTGAAAAATTAAAGATGTCATTGAACATTTTGAACAAATATGTAGGGGCCTTTTTTTCATTCAAAATAGTAGGATAAATCCTTAATTTTTTACTTTTCCAACTTTGTAATGTTGGCCTATGCTTTAAATAAAAAGTTGTATCTTGAAACTATCAACCTTTTTTTAGTGGTATCTACTGATTTTTAAGTTTTGTTGTTAATTGTATTTCTATATAACTGTATTGGACACCTCTTGTGTGCTGAGTTCTCTTTCAACTGAACAAGCACTGTTCTTGCTTTTGTTTGTTGTTTAGCATCTTTGTTCTTTTTGATGCTTGTTACTCCAAGCATCAAAGTCTTCTTGGCCCCACCTCTTAACTATGGTACTGCTGTGAAACACTTCCAAGTGTACTTCAGATGGCTTCACTAGGGAGCCATTTGTCAACTCATTGCCTTGGGCCCATGTCATGATTCCTTCTTTCTTTCCCAGGGATGCTCTGACAGGTGGCTCGAGATACTCAGTATAACCTGTCTGCATCATACATGTGCAGCCCTAAGGTTTGGGGAGCTAATGACCTTGACCAACTGGGGTGTGGAGCCAATGGATAAATGCTCCCCATTTTATCTGCTGGGAAGACAATTCTAAGATGCATTTTATAACCTTCCTCAGAAAATCCTCTGGGACTGAGCACTAGTCATCCGTAGCAGTGACTGACTCAATTATACAACTCAGTTATTGTTCTCTTTTTCCCTGTTCACTCCTGTATCCCTCACTCAGATTCTTTCAGATCACTTCCCAGATAAATTACATGTAATGTAACGAAATGGCTTAGGCTCTGCTTTAGGCACCAGGAATGGCCTTAGAAAGCAAACCCTTAGGATGGGATTCTGTGACTGGATCAGTCACTGGACAGATGGGATAACTGGTGGTAAGTGGGGCAGTGATACCTCCTAGCATGCAGGAGTGTCACAGTTACTGCAGGTGGGAGGTGAAGTGTTAGGCTATGCATAGTTGTGGTGTTAAGACTTGAATGGGAGTTGGAAGAAATTATAAAGATCTAGGTACTGGTTACTTATTGATAGCTGCTTTAGAATCCTTGAAAAAAGAAAATGGCTTAGGCTCAGGTTACCCACCTATCAGTTTAAACATGGGGTGAAAGCCAGAGTGCCTCTATAACGCTCTTGAAGGAAAACCTCATCTGCAGCTTCAGGACAGAATGTGCTGACAATCGGGCCAATGTAATATAGCAAAGGTGGCAGGGCTACAAAGGGAACTGAATGTACAGCTTCAGTAGTCTACCCATGTCAGCATGCTGACAGGATAATAATGGAACTCTCAACTATGGGTTGAGGACATTTGGGTTGTTGAGCCAGAGAATCATGAGTTCTCAGGTTTCTTTGGATTTCTGCTCTGACAGAAGCAGGCTTCTTTGCTAGAGGAAACCAGCTTGTCTTTGTGTGGAGATCCTGCAAAGACTTCTTCTTTTTTTTTTTTTTAATTTTTATTGTGCTTTAAGTGCACAAGTTTACAAATCAAGTCAGTCTCTCACACAAAAATTTATATCCACTTTGCTATATACTCCTCATTGCTCTCCCCCAATGAGGCAGACTGCTCCTTCCCTCCACTCTCTCTTTTCGTGTCCATTCTACCAGCTTCTAACCCCCTCTTCCCTCTCATCTCCCCTCCAGATGGGAGATGCCAACATAGTCTCAAGTGTCTGCTTGATACAAGAAGCTCATTCTTCAGCATTTTTTTTTATCCCGTTGTCCAGTCCAATCCCTGTCTGAAGAGTTGGCTTTGGGACTGGTTCCTGTCCTGGGCTAACAGAAGGTCTGGGGGCCATGACCACTGGGGTCCTTCTAGTCTCAGTCAGACCATTAAGTCTGGTCTTTTTTACAAGAATTTGGGGTCTGCATCCCACTGCTCTCCTGCTCCCTCAGGGGTTCCGTGTTGTGTTCCCTGTCAGAGCTGTCATCGGTGTAGCTGGGCACCATCTAGTTCTTCTGGTGTCAGGCTGACGTAGTCTCTGGTTTATGTGGCCCTTCCTGTCTCCTGGGCTTGTAATTACCTTGTGTCCTTGATGTTCTTCATACTCCTTTGATCCAGGTAGGTTGAGATCAATTGATGCATCTTAGATGGTCCTGCAAAGACTTTATCTGAGGTAGTCTTATTGCCACATGATACTTGTCCTCCTCAAGACCCACTCCAGCTACCTCATTGACTCCAAACTCTGATGATTATAGAGTCAGGTCTCAGTATACCCCAAATAGGGAAATACAGCCCTCCCTCTAGAAGAACAGGTTATACTCTGAATGAACTGCAGATCCTGGTTAATATGTATTGGCAGGAACCCAGGAAACATGCCTGGTAGTAGATCTTGAGAATGTTGAATCAGGGGGTGTCTTGGTAAGATATAAGGCTTGATAGGGAAGAGTGACATGGGAGCACTCACTCATGATTCCGGCTTTAATGCCCTGGTGAGGATGTCTGGAGTCACTCCTAACATGCAGCTAGGAAGCTCCTTGATGATAAATGATGGTGTATAGAAGATGTGGTAGAAATGCCAGGTGTTACTTGGCCTGGTATTGAGAAAGGGATGAAAAGGCTCAGGGAAATGGGACTATTAATGGATTTATTATTTAAGACTGGAGAAGCTACCACCTGTCTTCCCCGGGAAGATCCAGATGACACTCATCACCAAGGCAATAAGAAATGTTATGATGAGGGGCTTACTGGCAACTTTGACAAGCTTGGCAGTGGCTGACCTCTACAGACTAGAATTGACAGGAAACATAGCCATGGAACTTGGCTCCCTGGTTTCAATGTAGGAGATGGAGGACAGGCTGTGGAACTTAACTGTCAGAGGCCCAGTGGACATAATTACCTTAATAAGCACCAAGCTAAGGATCTGTAAAGAAGGCTAATAGATCATGATGTTCTAAGGGGCAGAACAGAAGGACAGCTGATAAGGGTGTTGTTTGACTTATATAACTGCAACCCTCCCCTACAAAAAAATTGAGAACTGGTAAGCAGAAGACAAGGAGCCCTGGTGGCACAACGGTCGAGTGCTCGGCTGCTAACCAAAAGGTTGGCAGTTCAAACCCACCAGTGGCTTCTTGGGAGAAAAGACCTGGTGATCTGCTCATACAAAGAGTACAGCCTAGAAATCCCTATGGGGCAGTTCTACTCTGTCATGTAGGGTTGCTATGAGTCCAAATCAATTCAACAGCACACAACAACAAACAGAAGGCTGACCTAACCATGATAATGAAAAACTACAGTTCCCCACCCAGGTTCCAGATCTAACACAGCTCAGATCTAGAGCCCACTGATGGAAGGCAGAGCCCAGATCCCCTTGAGAAAGGGTCTTCAAGTATATATGATAAACATCCCTTGGATCCTTCCTCAAGGAAGCAACATTTACTTATCAAGCCCAGTGATAAATGAAGTTCTGGCCCAAGTCCATCTCACAGTGGATACGATTGTTCTGTCACCACTCTTTATTTCTACACTCCCTAAGTACATATAATTGGGTAGATATGCTTAGAAACCAGGGCTTCCAACCAGTTCATTCTAGTTCAAACCCCTGCTAAGAATTTGCATTTCACCCCAAATATAGTGAATTAGAATCTACATTTTAACAAGATCCCCAGGTGAAGAATCAATATATTGGGGGTGGAAATGCAAATTCTGGAATGAACCAGTTTGAAGCCCTGTCTTAGTCAACTAGCGCTGCTATAACAGAAATACCACAAGTGGATGGCTTTAACAAGAAGAAATTTATTTTCCCAGTCCAGTAGGCTAGAAGTCTGAATTCAGGGCACGGGCTCCAGGGAAAGGCTTTCTCTCTCTTTTGGCTCTGAAGGAAGGTCCTTGTGATGCATCAGTATTCCCTTGGTCTGGAAGCATCTCAGTGCAGGAACCTCAGGTCCAAAGGATGAGTTCTGCTCCCGGCACTGCTTTCTTGGTGGTATGAGGTCCCCAACTCTCTGCTTGCTTCCTTTCCTTTTATCTATTGCAGGCCACACCTCAGGGAAACCCCCTTTATGTTGGAAACACAAAATTACAATCACAAAATGGAGGACAACCACACAATACTGGGAATCATGGCCCAGCCAAACTGATACATTTTTTGGGGGACATAATTCAATCCATGACAAGCCCTGATAGAAACTGACAGAATCCATGGACCTATGCTGATACCTCTTGTTTCTTGCCCCAGGACTTCTCTCATGCTGCAGGCTTGGAACAGAGTTACTGCTCTAGGTGTCTCCCTGACCAATGGGTCGTGTAGACAGAAAATAAGTAAGGGCAGAAAACTTGAGTGACACTATTAACTAACTTGAACTAACTGACATTTATAGGACTCTCTAGCCAATAACAACAGAATATGCATTCTAATTTTTAGTGCGTGAGGAACATTTACTAAGATTGATCACATTCTAGGCCATAAAACTTATCTCAATAAGATGAAGATGATTCAGATCCTACAAAGTATGTTTTCTGACTATAATGGAATTATTCTGACTAAAATTGAATTAAATTAAATAACATATCTAGAAAATCTCCAAATGTTTGGAAATTTTATAGCACATTATCTAACTCATATACCAAAGAAAAGTATTTTAATTTAATGGAAATAAAACCAACACTGCAATATTTCTGGGATGCAGCTACAGCAGTGCTTAGAGGGAAACTTATAGCATCAAATGCTTATATCAGAAAACAAAGATCTCAATTCAATCATCTCAGTAAGAAACTAGAAAAAGGAGAGCAAATGAATCGTAAAGTAAAAGATCAGAACGGAAATCGTTGAAATAGAAAAGCGATAAAATCAATAAAACCAAAGGTGTTTCTTTAAAGATCAATAAAGTTGATAAATCTCTAGCCATGCTGATGAGCAAACATAAATAAATAAAGAAATAGGTAAAATAGACACACATTACCAATATCAGAAATGAGAAAGCTGACACCACTATAGGGAATATTATGAACAACTTTATCCCAATGAATCTGACAACTTAAATGGACAAATTCCTTGAAAGACAAACTATCAAACTGTTGATCTGATTAGACAATATGTATTAGAGAAATTGAATTTGTAGTTAAAAATGTTCCCAATAAAGAAAACTCCAGGCCCAGATGGCTGTACTGTGAATTTTACCAAGTATTTAAAGAAGAAATAATAACCAATTCTATACATATTTTTTCAGAAAATTAGAGTTGGGAATTCTTTCCAACTCATTCTATGCAGCCAGGATTACTTTGATAGCAAAACCTGACAAAGACATTACCAGAAAAGAAAACTTCAGACCAATATCACTCTTGAACATACATGCAAAATTTCTTAACATAATTTTAGCAAATTTAATACAATATATAAAAACAGTACTATATTATTATATTATTAAAAAAAAGGGTTTATCTCAGGAATGCGAGGTTGGTTTAACATTTGAAAATAAATCAATGTAATTCACCATATTAATAAACTAAAAAAGAAGAACCAAATGACCATCTAATAGATACAGAAGTATATGACAAAATTCAACATGCATTCTTGATAAAAACTATCAGGAAACTGGGAATAGAAGCTAACTTCTTTAATCTGATAAACGGCATGTACTAAAAACTCACAGCTAACACCATACTTAATGGTGAAGGGCGAATGCTTTTCTTCTCAGATCAGGAACATGGCAAGGATGTTTGTTCTCATCACTTCTATTCAACATTGTACTGGAGATTCTACTCACTCCAATAAAACAAGATAAAAGAAATAAAAGGCACCCAGATTGAAAAGGAAGTAAAACAGTCTTTACTTGCATATGCCATGAGCATTTATGCAGATAATTCTGTTTAATCTACAAAAAACTATCACTAGAAATAAGTGAATTTAGCAAGGATGCAGTAAACAGGATCAATATACAAAATTGTATTTCTATATTTTTTATATATTAGCAACAACCAACCAGAAAATGAAATTAATAATACCGTTTGCACAAAAAATGAAATACTTAGAGATAAATCAGACAAAAGATGTGAAACCTTTACACAGAAAAATACAAAACAGTGCCAGCATAAATAAAAGGAAACCTAAAGAAATGGAGATGCATACTGTGTTCATGGATCCAAAAATACAATATTAAGATGTCATTTCTCCCCTCAAGTTGATCTGTGGGTTTAATGCAATCTCAATCAAAATCTCAGCAGACTGTGTGTATGTATATATGTGTGTAGAAATTGAAAAGGTGACTTTAAAATCACAGAAAATTGCAAAGCTAAAACAACTTTGAAAAAGAAAGTTGGAGGGCTTATAGTACATGTCTTCGAGACTTATTATAAAGTACAATAATCAAGACAGTGTGGTACTAGTGTAAATAAAGCAAATAGATTAATGTAATAGAATAGAGAAACCAGAAATAAATCTGCACATATATGGTCAATTGATCTTTGACAATGTTGCAAAGACAACTCAATGGAGAAAGGATAATGTTTATAACAAATGGTGCTAGAAAAGTTGGATAGCCATATGCAAAAAAGTGAAATTTGATTCACAGTCACATCTTATACAAAAAATTAACTAAAAAAGATTATAGACCTAAATGTAAATCCTAAATACAGAAAATTTCTGGAAGAAAATATATGAGAAAACTTTTGTGAACTGGGTAGCAAGAGATAGATAAAACACAAAAGCATGATCCATAAAAGACAAAATTGATAAATTGGACTTCATCAAAATTAAAAATGTTCACTCTTTGAAATACTCTTTTTAAGGGATGAAAAGCCAGTCTGGGAGAAAATTTTGCAAATATGAAGAAGTTGTATCCACAGTATATAAAGAACTGTCAAGCACTCAATAAGAAAACAATCCATTAAAAAAAAAAAAAGGAAAAAAAAAAAAGATTTGAATAGATACTTCACCTAAGAAGATATATAGATGAAAAATAAACATATGAAAAGATGCTCAACATTTTTAGACAATAGGAAAATGCAAATTAAAACCACTATACATAAATGTCTAAACTTAAAAACACTGATTTATCAAGTAATGGTGGCAATATGGAGGAACTAGGACTCTCAAACACTGCTATTGGGAATATAAAATAATAAACTATGAAACAGTCTGGCAGTTTCTTAAGAAGTTAAACTCATACCTACTACATAGCCCAGGCATTCCACTCCTAGGTATTTACCCAAGAGAAATGAAAGCGTGTGTTACAGAGAAAAACTTCAACACTATTTCAGGTTAAAACAATTGCAATTGGGGAACTATGTAGCCCATTGAAAACAGAACCAGGTAGTCCAGAGTGGTTCCGTTATACAAATATTTTTATGGGGTAAAAAGATGAACCAAACCATAAGGAGGGCAATTACAGGGAAATCAATGAATACTGTAATAATCACACTCTGATTGTTGTTGTTGTTAGGTGCCGTTGAGTCAGTTCCGACTCATAGCGACCCTATGCACAACAGAACCAAACACTGCCTGGTCCTGAGCCATCCTCACAATTGTTATGCTTGAGCTCATTGTTGCAGTCACAGTGTCAATCCACCTTGTTGAGGGTCTTCCTCTTTTCAGCTGACCCTGTACTCTGCCAACCACGATGTCCTTCTCCAGGGACTGATGGATCCCTCCTGACAACATGTCCAAAGTATGTAAGATGCAGTCTTGCCATCCTTGCTTCTAAGGAGCATTCTGGCTGTACTTCTTCTAGGACAGATTTGTTCATTCTTTTGGCAGTCTGTGGGTATATTCAATATTCTTTGCCAACACCACAATTCAAAGGCATCAATTCTTTGGTCTTCCTTATTCATTGTCCAGTTTTCACATGCATATGATGCGATTGAAAATACCATGGCTTGGGTCAGGCGCACCTTAGTCTTCAAGGTGACATCTTTGCTCTTCAACACTTTAAAGAGGTCCTTTGCAGCAGATTTACCCATTGCAATGTGTCTTTTGAGTTCTTGACTGCTGCTTCCATGGCTGTTGATTGTGGATCCAAGTAAAATGAAATCCTTGACAACTTCAATCTTTTCTCCGTTTATCATGATGTTGCTCATTGGTCCAGTTGTGAGGATCTTTGTTTTCTTTATGTTGAGGTGCAATCCATACTGAAGGCTGTGGTCTTTGATCTGATTGGTTACCGATTATTAATAGTTTTAGTGATTACAGATAGTTTCACAGGATGCTGAGATCATGGTCACAAGATACTTACATGTATTTTGTCTATCTTGAAAAATACCTTGTTGACAACAGCACTCAGACCGCACTCTTCCTGAGTATGTGCATTTTGAGGGATGCACTTGGTCACTTGGTCAAGAGCCCTCAGCTTATAGTTTCACATCCTGGTTTTGCCCGCTGAGAAAAAAAAATGTTTTTCTCAAAAACATAGCTGTTAGTCTAGAAATCCAGTTTAAGATTAGATAGCATGGTGAGCAAATTATGCCTCTATCTTGTTGACTGCACTAGAAGTTTTCTTTTCCTGAGACACATAAGTCCATACAAAGACTTGTACACATTTGATCATAGTAGCTTTATTTTGAACTAACCCCGAACTAGAAAAAATCCAAATGTCTATCAAAAGGTGGATAAACAAATTGTGATACATCCAAACAATGGAAAAGTATTCAGCAATAAAAAGCAAAAAACTACTGATATGTATGACAAAATGGATGAATCTCAAAATAATTATGGTGAGTGAAAGAAGCCAGACCAAAAAATCAATATCAAGTTCTGGAAAATGCAAACTAATGTGTTGTTGTTAGGTGCCATCGAGTCGGTTCCGACTCAACGACCCTATGCACAACAGAACGAAACAATGCCCGGTCCTGCACCATCCTTATAACTGTTGTTATGCTTGAGCTCATTGTTGCAGCCACGGTGTCAGTCCACCTTGTTGAGGGTCTTCCTCTTTTCCGCTGACCCTGTACTCTGCCAAGCATGATGTCCTTCTCCAGGGACTCATCCCTCCTGACAACATGTCCAAGGTAGGTAAGACGCAGTCTCGCCATCCTTGCTTCTAAGGAGCATTCTGGTTGTACCTCTTCTAAGACAGATTTGTTTGTTCTTTTGGCAGTCCATGGTATTTTCTTCACCAACACCACAATTCAGAGGCGTCAACCCTTCTTCGGTCTTCCCTATTCACTGTCCAGCTTTCACATGCATATGATGTGATTGAAAATACCATGGCGTGGGTCAGGTGCACCTTAGTTTTCAGGGTGACATCTTTGCTCTTCAACACTTTGAAGAGGCCCTTTGCAGCAGATTTACCCAAATGCAACGTGTCTTGATTTCTTGACTGCTGATTCCATGGCTGTTGATTGTGGATCCAAGTAAAATGAAATCCTTGACAACTTCAATCTTTTCTTGGTTTATCATGATGGTGCTCATTGGTCCAGTTGTGAGGATTTTTGTTTTCTTTATGTTGAGCTGCAGTCCATTACTGAAGGCTGTGGTCTTTGAGCTTCGTTAGTAAGTACTTCAAGTCCTCTTCACTTTTAGCAAGCAAGGTTGTGTTATCTGCGTAACGCAGGTTGTTAATGAATCTTCCTCCAATCTTGATGCCCCGTTCTTCTTCATATAGTCCAGCTTCTTTGATTATTTGTTCAGCATACAGATTAAATAGGTATGGTGAAAGAATACCACCCTGACACACACCTTTCCTGACTTGAAACCAATCAGTACCCCCTTGTTCTGTCCGAACAACTGCCTCTTGATCTATGTAAAGGTTCCTCATGAGCACAATTAAGTGTTCCAGAATTCCCATTCTTCGCAGTGTTATCCATAGTTTGTTATGATCCACACAGTCAAATGCCTTTGCATAATCAATAAAACACAGGTAAACATCCTTCTGGTATTCTCTGCTTTCAGCCACAATCCATCTGACATCAGCAATGATATCCCTGGTTCCATGTCCTCTTCTGAAACCGGCCTGAATTTCTGGCAGTTCCCTGTCGATATACTGCTGCAGCCGCTTTTGAATGATCTCCAAAATTTCGCTTGAGTGTGATATTAATGATATTGTTCTATAATTTCCACATTGAGTTGGATCACCTTTCTTGGGAATAGGCATAAATATGGATCTCTTCCAATCAGTGGGCCAGGAAGCTGTCTTCCATATTTCTTGGCATAGATGAGTGAGCACCTCCAGCGCTGCATCTGTTTTTTGAAACATCTCAATTGATATTCTATCAATTCCTGGAGACTTGCTTCTTGCCAATGCCTTCAGAGCAGCTTGGACTTCTTCAGTACCATCGGTTCCTGATCATATGCCACCTCTTGAAATGGTTGAATATCAACTAATTCTTTTTGGTATAATGACTCTGCGTATTCCTTCTTTTGATGCTTCCTGCGTCGTTTAATATTTTCCCCCATGGAATCCTTCACTATTGCAACTCAAGGCTTGAATTTTTTCTTCAGTTCTTTCAGCTTGAGAAACGCTGAGCGTGTTCTTCCCTTTTGGTTTTCCATCTCCAGCTTTTTGCACGTCATTATAATACTTTATTTTTTCTTCTCGAGAGGTCCTTGGAAATCTTTATGTTCAGTTCTTTTACTTCATCAATTCTTCCCTTTGCTTTAGCTGCCTGACACTCAAGACCAAGTTTCAGAGTCTCCTCTGACATCCACCTTGGTCTTTTCTTTCCTGTCTTTTCAGTGACCTCTTGCTTTCTTCATGGATGTGATGTCCTTGATGTCATTCCACAACTCGTCTGGTCCTCGGTCACTAGTGTTCAATGCGTCAAATGTATTCTTGAGATGGTCTCTAAATTCAGGTGGGATATACTCAAGGTCATATTTTGGCTCTTGTGGACTTGCTCTGATTTTCTTCAGTTTCAGCCTGAACTTGCATATGAGCAATTGATGGTCTGTTCCACAGTCGGCCCCTGGCCTTGTTCTGAGTGATACTGAGCTTTTCCATTGTCTCTTTCCACAGATGTAGTCAATTTGATTTCTGTGTGTCCCATCTGGCGAGGTCCATGTGTATAGTTGCTGTTTACGTTGGTGAAAGAAGGTATTTGCAATGAAGAAGTAATTGGTCTTGCAAAAGTCTATCATATGATCTCTGGCATTGTTTCTATCACCAAGGCCATATTTTCCAACTACTGATCCTTCTTCGTTTCCAACTTTTGCATTTCAATCGCCAGTAATTATCAATGCATCTTGATTGCATGTTCGATCAATTTCAGACTGCAGTAGCTGATAAAAATCTTCTATTTCTTCGTCTTTGGCCCTAGTGGTTGGTGTGCAAATTTGAATAACAGTCATATTAACTGGTCTTCCTATCACTGACAGCGTCGTACTTCAGGATAGATCTTGAAACGTTCTTTTTGACGATGAATGCTACACCATTCCTCTTCGAGTTGTCATTCCCAGCATAGTAGACTATATGATTGTCCGATTCAAAATGGCCAATAACAGTCCATTTCAGCTTACTAATGCCTAGGATATCGATGTATATGTATTCCATTTCATTTTTGACGATTTCCAATTTTCCTAGATTCATACTTCGTACATTCCAGGTTTGAGTATTAATGGATGTTTGCAGCTGTTTCTTCTCATTTTGAGTCATGCCACATCAGGAAATGAAGGTCCTGAAAGCTTTTCTCCATCCATGTCATTAAGGTCAACTCTACTTTGAGGAGGCAGCTTTTCCCCAGTCATCTTTTGAGTGCCTTCCAACCTGGGGGGCACATCTTCCAGCACTATATCAGAGAATGTTCCACTCCTATTCATAAGGTTTTCACGGGCTAATGCTTTTCAGAAGTAGACTGCCCGGTCCTTCTTCCTAGTCTTTGTCTGGATGCTCAGCTGAAACCTGTCCTCCATGGATGACCCTGCTGGTATTTGAATACCGGTGGCATAGCACACAAGCCCCCACAGTACAAGAAACTGACAGGCACATGGGGGAAAACTAATGTATGGTGATAGAAAACATATCAGTGGTTACTTTGGGGGGGGCAGGTATTACAAAGGAGCATGAGTTAACTTTTGGGAATGACGGAAATGTTTGTCTTGATTGTGGGGATAATTTTCACTTGTATATACATATGGCTGCTCTTATAAAATTTCAACTTTGAATATGTGCAGTTTATTATATATTAATTATACCTCAATCAGGCTTTAAAAAATTAGAGAGAGTTCTCACTTGAGCAAGGTATGCCACAAAGTCTAATATCTGCATAGAAGTGGACAGCGAAGATACAGTTTTTTCCCCCCATGTTAATGTGAGAAAAGCTGCAATGCTAGAGAGCGATGTTGATGCTTATGGGCTGAGAAATGCTGGCTTATAAAGTTACTAAACTGAAAAACTACTTAGCACTTACAAATGTCAATTTCCCCTTTCCAACTTGTAAAAGGAATGTTGGGTATCTTCTAATTAAGCTGTTTTAAAATTAAAATCAACGTGAGCCAATTCGTAAAGACAACAAAATCCACTCCATTGGCCTACGTCATTATTTGAAGCCTTGTGGAAGGAGCCCTGATGGCACACTGGTTACTCCTTCCGCTGCTAACCAAACGGTCAGCAGTTCGAATTCACCAGCCGCTCCTTGGAAACCCTACGGGGCAATTCTACGCTGCCCTATAGGGTTGCCGTGAGTCGCAAACAACTCCAAAGGAAAGGGTTTTGTAGAACGAACTGTCCTCAGCCGCACGAGACCTCGGTGCTGGGCTCTCTGCTTGCGGTGAGGGCACCAGCGAGCGCCTAGCCCCGCCCCTGCTTAGCCTTAAGCACGAGGTCTCGGCGGCCACGTGAGCGAGGCAGAGGCTGCCGCCAAACCCGGATGATCGCGCAGGCTCGTGTGCGCAAGCGCAGCGTGCGCCTGAGCCCCAAACGCCAGGGAGCGTGCGGTAAGGGTCTGCACGTGCGCGACAGCCGGGTGAGCTCTTGTCGCAGTGGCGGGCGGAGGGCTGAGGGCCTAGCATGTGGGGTCGGGGTCACTTCACTAGAGCTTCTGTGGCGCAAAGTGTGAGGTCAGTAAGTAGTAGCCCTTAGGGCAGGTGCGATGATGGCCGCCCCAGGGTTACTGTGGTTACGGTGTAGGTCTTCAAATCTCGGGCAAGGCCCTTCTCTTGGCCTTCCTGCGTCCTCGAGCTGAGGGTGAATGGCACCCTGATTCTGAGTGTGGCGCTGGTGGGCGAAACCTGATTGCAGATAACTCTGTTCTCCGTGAAGAGGGGACACACAGGCCTAACCTGGGGTGAAACTCACCGTTTCTTTGCCTTCCTGCAAATTCCGTTTCCTTTAAACTTTAAGGAAACCCTGGTGGCGTAATGGTTAAGTGCTATGGCACCTAACCAAAAGGTCGGCAGTTCGAATCTGCCAGGCGCTCTTTGGAAACTCTATGGGGCAGTTCTGCTCTGTCCTATAGCGTCGCTATGAGTCAGAATCGACTCCACGGCAGTGGGTTTCAGTGGGTGGGCTAAAGTTTAACCCCCCTCGTAAAAACCGTGCCAGGGAGCTACCTGTACCCAATTATTACGAATTCTAGTCATGAAATAGAGATTTGGAGCAATAGGAATTGTCATTTGGTAATCCAGGCATGCAGAAAGTGATACAGTATCAGTTCCTTCATAATCATTGCAGAAGTAATTTTTCCTCCTTTGAAATAAGATTTCAAAATTAACCTATTCCACAAATAACTTTTCAGAGATGTAGGTGGAGGAATTTCCAAAGTAAAGGTTTTCTTCATTTTACTAAGTTTAAGACAATGTTTTCCAGAGAAATGTTTGATGAAATTGTAAAATACAGTATACTCAATAAGAAGACTAAAAGAATAAGTTACTGAAGAAAATGTCTTGGAACGCCACAGTACCAGAGTTTCGGATGATCTCCTAGTTATGGAAAGAGAAAAGTTATGAGCTCTGTAAATGTCGCAGGACAAAAAAATAATAGAACTTTAATACTTTATTGTTACAGTTTTTGTTACAGCTTAAAAATAATTTTTTCAAACATAGTAAATAGTACCAGAATGTCTTCAAAACAGATTCTTCCTCCAATACTGATCAGAAAGTAAAGTACGAAGAATTTTAAAATTTAACTGACCAAAAGCTTGTAAAACTGATTTGGAATTTGTTTGGGGAGCGCTGTGTTTTTAATTTAGAGTTTGAAATTTGATATGTTTATTAATGACAAAACATTTTTTTATGAGAATTTTAACATACGTGGTTTAGTCTTTATTCACGTTACCAGATGATTATAATAACCTAATCAAGGTATTGAATTGTTCCAGTCTTTCAGGAATTGTCAACATGGACGAAGATCCACATTACAATAAAGGTACCGATGCTAATATTTTTGGGTGTAAGAGCTAGGTGATATTGATTAATGTCTAATTTTCTTTGTGTTGTGATTTGGTTTTAGTTGACGATGTTGTTGGAAGTCATGTAGAAGATGCGGTAACGTTTTGGGCACAGGTAAATAGTACCTCTGTTGATTCCTCTTCCCCTACCCCAGTAACCCATGTTCCCAACAAAAACAAAAATAAAAACACTGGGACATATTTATCATTGTTTTTTCTATTCATAATGCCTAATTTTTTTATTCCTAATGCCTAATTTTTATTGAACATTATTTAGCACAGGCATTATTTAGAAGGCAGATGGCCATAGCCGAGGCTTCACCAGAGTTATGAGCGGTATATTTATAATAGATTGAGCCCCTGAAAATAAAAAAATAAAAAAAAATAAGGAAGATTGTGATTTCACTCAATTTAAACCAAGAATCAACCCCCCAGTGCTGTCGAGTCGATTCTGACTTATAGCGACCCTATAGAACAGAGTAGAACTGGCCCATAGAGTTTCCAAGGAGTGCCTGGTGAATTTGAACTGCCGATCCTTTGATTAGCAGCCATAGCACTTAACCACTACACCACCAGGGCTTCCAGAATGATCTAGGCTGCATAAATTGCACGAGATGCTGAGAGACTGTTGTATTTGTTAAGTTACAGCCCCATCTAGGGGTCTTTTTTAAGATTGTTTCTTGAAAGATATTAAGCCTTCACATCTCTGGTAATTTTTTCTAAATGACTTAATTTTCAATTTGAGACACGGTATCTTACTAAATGTAAAATTGGAAGCACTCCTGAACAATTTTCTAATTTCTCTATACTTTCTATAGCGTGGAAACTCCTTTTTCAGGGTGGGATGAATTGGCAAGGTGGAAAATAGAAGAATTTATGAGAAGAAAAATTATAGAAGAACATTATTAACCCAGTGTTCTTAAATCTTTATATAAAGCATTTTGTAAAAGGGGTTATTCATAGAAATTTACTGTGGTAGATTTGTGTCTCTGCTTATGCACATATTCTCTAAAGGATGCACACGTATTCTGATTCTTTGCACATCGTGTGTTAATTGTACCTCCATTATGTTCCACAGTGTCCAAATTGGATGATAAATTGTATATTTAAGTTCGATGTATAGGGACATCATTTATTATTTTAAATAAGATTTTCTAGACTAACGTGTTGCTGTCGAATTGATTCCGACTCATAGCAACCCAATAGGACAGAGTAGTACTGCCCCATAGGGTTTCCAAGGAATGGCTGGTGGATTCGAACTGCTGACCTTTTAGTTAGCAGCCGAACTCTTAACCAGGGCTTCAAGATACAGAGTCACCCAAGTAATTTTAAATTTTATCACAGCAACATTAAAAAAAAAAAGGAAATATACTAATACATTTAATTTAATATAGCTAAAATATTAACATTTCAACATGATATTAGCATAAGAAATGCTAACAAGATGTTTTACATTTTTTCGTGCTAAATTTTTGAAATCCAGTGTCTATTTTAGACTTAGGCACATCTCAAATCAGACTAGTCGCTTGTGAAGTGGATAGTGGCTATTGTATTGATCAGTGCATCTTTAGACTTTGATTTCGGTTAAGTCCTATGTGAAGCTGTTGATTGAGTTTGGAATTATGATTTGAACTTAGGGCTTAAATGTATGATTTAAAGAGTTAGATCATAAATATGTTACGCTTTGTTGCAACTACACAACTTTGCCTTTTCTGCTGTTGTAGTGTAAAAGCAGCCATAGCCAATCCATAAATGAATATGCATAGCTGTGATCCATTAAGATTGCAAAAACAGGAGTGGGGGGGGGTCGTAATTTGCCATCCTCTGATTTAAACTGTGATGTTGAGGCCCTTGTAAAAATTTAAACGAATTTCAAAAAGTCATGAGACATGTCTTAAATGAATGAAGAGATTAAAAATTAGTACTAGTAATGGTGTCCAAATGAACCTAATGATTATTTCAAGAAAACCAGAAAACCAGACCAAACCTGTTGCCCTCGTGTTGATTCTGATTCATAGTAACCCTATCGGAAAGAGAGAACTGCCCCCTAGGGTTTCCAGGGAGCGGCTGGCCAGTCTCTTAACCACTGTGCCACCAGGGCTCCTATTCCAAGAAAGAAATTGTAAAATTTGGTTGGGGGTGTAGGCATGAAGAAGAGCAAATAGAGATTTGTTTTGTTTTTTGTTGTTGACGGGTCAGGTCTACTCACCTATGTTGTCTGTTTTTCTGTCGTAGTGAATTTTTACCATGTAATCCGCTTATACTAGAACACTTGTAAATTATTAGTATGCCCAGTTGGATGGGTGGCTGTTCAAGGAATCTTAGTATTTGACCTTATTTTGAAAGAAAGAGCTTCCATATATTTTAATCCATATAGCTACAAAGTCTAATTGTGTAGAATATTTTGGTATATTCTGATCTATAGAATGCTAATTCCAGGAGTTTTTTTTCAGAAAGACAGTGTCTGATGTGTCTTGTGGTCAGTTTACATTTAGTTTCCATTTTTACTGTACAGTGACATAGGTACTCATCCCGATGATCTTGGAACTGCTTTTCCAGAGTTTCTTTTCGATCATCATAATCGTGTTCTTTCCAGTGTTACTGAATATTTTGTTGGTATAACATTTAGCACGTATGTATATTTAACTTTTCTTTTTGGAGTAACTTTTATAGAAAGTTGCAAAATTGGTACGGAGGGTTTCCATATATGCTTCACTCAGCTTTCCTGTCTAACATTTTATATAGCCGTAGTACGTTTATCAAAACCAGGAAATTAACACTGGTACATTGCTGTTAACTAAACTACAGACAGCATTCGCATTTCACCAGTTTTTTCATTGTCTTTTTTTCAGGATCCCACATTGTGCTTAGTCGTCATGTTTCCTTCCATTTTTCATAGTTCCTCAGTTTTTCCTTGTCTTCCAGGACTTTGACATTTTTGATGAGTACTAGTCAGTTACTTTATAGCATACCCCTCTATTTGGGTTTGTTTGATGCTTTCTCATAAATAGATTGGCAAGAATACCACAAAGTAAAGTTATATCCTTCTCACTGCTCATATTGGAGGTTTACGATGTTGATATATCTCGTTATTGGTGATAATAGATAGCCTTGATGCACTTGGTTAAGGTGGTAACTGCTGGATTTCTTCACTGTAAAGTTATGTTTTTGTCTTAGCAATCAATAAATGTTTTAGGGAGAGAGACTGTGAGACTACGCAAATGTCCTGTGTCTCCTTGACTTTTCATCCACTAATTTTATTTATTTTTTTGGTGCTTGACTAATAGTGATTTCCTATTCCTCTCAATATTTGTACATATATTAATTGGAATTATTCTTCAAGGAAGATGTATCCCTGCTCTGTGAATTATTTACTTGTATTAATTTGACCCCATGGGTATTTATTCCTTGGATTATAATCCAATACTGTCATTACTTATTCTGTTGCTTAAAGTGACCCAGTTTTGGCCATTGGGAGATCCTTCAGCTTGGCTTCTGTGTCCTTTAAATGTGACCCTATTCTTTTTTTTGGTACTTTACTTTATAGCACCACCGGATGTTCCAGAATCATCTTTTATTTCCTTGTCTCAAGCTTGGAATCAACTAGTCTCCAAGAAATTATGGTTCTTTTTATTGGAGATTGGTGTTCATAAACACAGATCTGGACAGTAGGTGTGCTTACTGCTGTTGGAGTGTACACACACCCACCCACCCACCAACTGTGAATTCATACTGATACTTTCCAGTTCTAACCTAATACAATCAGGTTCATTCTAGCGTGACTTCGTTCTTTACTTGTAATTTCTTTAACAGTTAGAAACCCTGCTATTATTAGGTATAATATATTTAATTATCTCTTCAATCCTAGTGTATATCTAAAGTAGTTTCCAAATTGCCAACCCATAACCCTGTGATAAACAAATTTACAGTATTTGTGTGCAGAGGAATGTATATATTTTAAAACTGTTTTTATGTGTTTCTTTTATAAATTCACACAGTAAATACGTGAGGAGATTCGACAGTTTAACAAAATATGCCATCCGTTTTGAGTAATTGGAAATTGATCTACAGTAAAATCTAGAGATAATTATTGTTTAAAGCAACCTCTCCATATGATTTAAATAATATTTGGTACCTTGGTTTGAATTCTAAGTAATATGAACTTCTTGGGAAATAACCTTTTTTATGGCCTGGTCCTATTTCTTATAAAGACATTATTTGAATTACAAAAGACCACACACAAAAGAATTTGATTTAATTTCTAATAGTCCATAATCTTTTAAAGATCATGCTTAGTAGAACTTTCAGTTGTATAACACAGCCAAACAGTATTTTGTTGAATCTTAAACCTATTCTTCGTTATAGAGCATCAGTAGAAATAAGGATATTGTGAAGATTGGTTGCTCATTGTCTGAAGTTTGTCCTCATGCCAGCTCAGTTTTTGGGAATCTTGATCCAAAGAAGGTGAGCCATAATTTTGGATATAATTATTCTATCTCTCTTGTTAGCTTTCTTATTTGTGTAGGAATGTTACATTTTCCTATATGTAAGGTTTTATAGTTTTTGGGATTCTTGGTATTTGCAAGGAAGAAGCAAGTTTTTAGAATTTATATCAACTGCAGCCTTAATAAATTTATTCATCCAAATGTATAAATGGCCAATATGCACATGAAAAGCTGCTCAACATATTAGTCATCAGGGAATGCAAATCAAAACCACACTTCATACCTACTAGAATGGTTAGACTGAAAAGGTCAGGTAACAACAAGTGTTGGCAAGGATGTGGAGAAATCAGAGTCCTCATACCCTGCTGATGGGAATGTAAAATGGTCTAGCCACTTTGGAAAACAGTCTGGCAGTTCATCAAATGATTAAACGCAGAGTTACCATATGACCCAGCAGTTCTACTCCTAGTATTCTACGCAAGAGAAATGAAAACATATGTTCACACAAAAACATATAGCACAAATTTTTATAGCAGCATTACTCATAACAGACGAAAGGTGGAATGGATAAACAAAATGTGGTATATACATGCAATGGAATGTTATTTGGACATACAGAGGAATAAAGTACTGATACACATTACCACATGGGTTAACCTTGGAAACATAATGCTAAGTGAAAGAAGCCGCTTACAAAAGGCTGCATACTTTCTGATTCCATTCATATGAAAGTCCAGAATAGGGAAATCTGTAGAGACGAAGTGGATTAGTGATTGTTTAGGGCTAGGGGAAGGGGGGCAAGTGGGATAAGGGGAGCTAGCTAAAGGAGACAGGGTTTCTTATTGAAGTGATGGAAATGTTCTGAAATTTACTGTGGTGCTGGTTGTGCATACTTGTGAATATGCTAAAAACCATTGAATTGTTCACTTTAAACGGGACAATTGTATGGCATGTGAATTATATTTCAGTGAAGCTGCTAAAAATACCATGTTTTATGTACTAGGCACTGTTAAGCACTGAATGTACAATGATGAATAAAGTAGAACCCTTGTCTTTGACACTAATTCAGAAAAAATCTGTAGGAGACCTTTTGAAGAGTAGTTTGAGTTATATTTTTTCCTTTGTTGAGGTATAATTCACTTAAAGTGTGTAACTTAAGGATACAGCATGAATGAATTTTGTTGAATTTCATGAATTTTTTTCCCCACCAAATATTGTGCTTTAGATGAAGGTTTACAGAGCAAATTAATTTCTCATTAAACACTTAATACATATATTGTTTTGTGACATTGGTTGCCAACCCCACGACATGTCAGTACTCCCCCATTTTCAACCTTGGGTTCCCCACTTCCATTTGTCCAGCTTTCCTGTCCCCTCCTGCCTTCTCATCCTTGGCCCTAGTCTGCTGTGCCCGTTTAGTCTCACATACATGGTTGAGCTGTTTATGTATTATTGCTTGTTTTATGGGCCTGTCTAATCTTTGACTGAAGGGTGAACCTCAGGAATAATTTCAGTACTGATTAAAAGGGTGTCCAGGGCCATACTCTTGGGGTTTTTCCAGTCTCTGTCAGACCGGTAAGTCTGGTCTTTTTTTTTTTTTTTTTTTAATCTTTATCGTGCTTTGAGTGAAAGTTTAAAAATCAAGTCAGCCTCTCATACAAAAACTTACATACACCTTGCTACATACTCCCAGTTGCTCTCCCTCTAATGAGACAGCCTGCTCCCTCCCTCCACTCTCTCTTTTTGTGCCCATTTCGCCAGTTTTTAACCCCCTCTACCCTCTCATCTCCCTTCCAGGCAGGAGGAGCCAACATAGTCTCAAGTGTGCACCTAATCTAAGAAGCTCACTCCTCACTGGCATCCCTCTCCATTCCATTGTCCAGTCCAATCCCTGTCTGAAGAGTTGGCTCTGGGAATGATTCCTGTCCTGGGCCAAAAGAAGGTCTGGGGGCCATGACCTCTGGGGTCCTTCTAGTCTCAGTCAGACCATTAAGTCTGGTCTTGTGAGAATTTGGGGTCTGCATCCCACTGCTCTCCTGTTCCTTCAGGGGTTCTCTGTTGTGTTCCCTGTCAGGGCAGTCTTCGGTTGTAGCCAGGCACCATCTAGTTCTTCTGGTCTCAGGCTGATGTAGTCTCTGGTTTAAGTGGCCCTTTCTGTCTCTTGGGCTCGTAATTACCTTGTATCCTTGGTGTTCTTCATTCTCCTTTGATCCAGGTGGGTTGAGACTAATTGATGCATCTTAGATGGCCGCTTGCTAGCATTTAAGACTCCAGACACCACTCTTCAAAGTAGGCTGCGGAATGTTTTCTTAATAGATTTTATTATGCCAATTGATTTAGATATCCCCTGAAACCATGGTCCCCAAACACCCGCCCCTGCTACGCTGGCCTTCGAAATACTCAGTTTATTCAGGAAACTTCTTTTCTTTTGGTTCAGTCCAGTTGTGCTGACCTCGCCTGTATTGTGTGTTGTCTTTCCCTTCACCTAAAGTAGTTCTTATCTACTAGCTAATTAGTGAATACCCCTCTAGCACCCTTCCTCCCTCCCCCTTCTCGTAACCATCAAAGAACATTTTCTTCTCCGTTTAAACTATTTCTTAAGTTCTTAAAATAGTGATCTTATACAATATTTGTCTTTTTGCAACTGACTAAATTGACTCAGCATAATGCCTTCCAGATTTCCTCCATGTTATGAAATATTTCACCGATTCATCACTGTTCTTTATCGATGCGTAGTATTCCATTGTGTGGATATACCATAATTTAAAACCAGTATGATTTTAAGCCTTTTTTTTTTTCTTTTTTTAATTTTTCCATTTTGTCTTTTGGGAGGCAGAAGAGTGTAATACACTCTGAAGTTAAATTGCCTGAATTTGAATCTTGGTTCTGCTGCTTCCTAGCTTATGCCTTTGGGCATAGTGTGGTGAAAATACTTGCTTCATAGTGCTGTTGTGGGAATTAAATACGTTGTTTTGTATAAAGTGCTTCTTGTACAATCAGTGCCTAATCAGTAGTAACCATTATTCTGATCTACTTAGCGTGCTTTAGTTGGTTAAAATTTTGCCTTTTTTTCTCTTGTAGATTTATGGCGGATTGTTTTCTGAAGATAAATGTTGGTACAGATGCAAAGTGTTGAAAGTCATCAGTGATGAAAAGGCAGGAAATAAGTGTTTAGTTCTTTTGACTTGGTGAATTATGTATTGTAGTTCCAAACTCTGATGCTTATTTAGCCCTTCATTGTTTATTCATAGTAGTTATATGATCTGGTTCACTGAAATAATAAATTGATTGAAATGTACTTTTTCTTTTCTAGTGAACACAGAAGAGATTGCTTTTAAAAAAGAAAACATAAAAGTCAGGAATGTTCTTCTGAATTTAAGTTGTTCAAGACTTGATGATATAATTTGTAGGTTATCTTTGGTGACCAGTTCGTTCTTTGTACCTTAGTTCTTAATATTTGGTTCTTGCTAATGAGTAACTTTTAAAGTTCATTGTGTTAAAATTGACGAGAAGGAAAATAACATTTGATTGACTCTGAAGTTAGATTATTTTTTACATACTTGATATCAATATTGTTAATAATCTTATACCTGGATTAAATGTAATGAATTTCCTTTGTGTTTAGCTATTTTATTTTTCACATGTGAACTTGTGGGAGATTTTTAAGGGGACTTGGGGAGACAGGATTCTCAATAGCTGCTTGGTGGCAGTTAGTTGTACATTGCAGCTATGTAATAGCATCTTTGTAGGCTTTTCTTTAGTGTTTTTTCTACATCTGCTTTCCTAGCCTTAAAGCATTTTATATTTTATAGTACTTTATAATATTATATAGCTTTTTTACATATTTTTCTTTGTGTAATAAGGTAGCGATAAGTTGAAGCAGTTTGACTAATGCTGTGAATAACTTGGGTTCTTTTTTTTTAATCTTGTGATTTATTACTATCATAGGTAACAGTTTATCTTAGTGAAATAGACCTTTCTAATTGACATTTCCTTTGGATCACAGTGATGTGATCCCATTGTGCATGGGGTCTTCATGAGTCAGGGTCAACTCAGTGGCAGTTAACAACAGCACCAGTAGAGCTATGCTCTATAATATGACAGCTGGAGATGGTAGTTTTTATTTGCTTTTGGGTTGGATTTAACTTCTTAAATAAGGGGCAAAATGAATTTTGACTTTAAAATAAATGAAAGGGCAAGATTACTTTTGACTTTGTAATCAATTATTTTTATTTTTTTTAAAACAGATGTAGAGCTAGAGGTAAGGGTGAATATGAGTTGTTTGCAAGGTCTGGTAACTGGAGTGTGTTCAGTTTTTTCAAAAGAAGTTTGATAATTTTGCCTTTCTTTTCAGGTCTTATTGTCAGGTCATCTTGAATTTCAGAATGATGATTGATTTTAACATCAGGAGAGAGAGGAGAGGACCATAAGCATCATGGGCTTATATTTATTTAAAATACCAATTGTTTAAAAAAAAAGTTAAAATGAGAAATGGTACTGATGGGATTTAACAAGTACTAAAAATAGACATCACTTTGTCTCATGGACTATAGGCTTTGTTCTGAGGTTATTTCTAGAGCTCTGTTTCTGTTTTGTCAATTTTAGATAAAATGCTATCTTGATTTACAGGTAATTAATAGAAAGCAGCAAATTAGTGATTTCTTTCGTGATATTTAATCTAAGTTCAGTATTAGTATTTGGTTCTTATCCTTTTCCAGTGTCTGGTGAGGTACATTGACTATGGAAACACTGAAATTCTAAATCGATCTGATATAGTTGAGATTCCTTTGGAATTACAGTTTTCCAGTGTTGCCAAAAAGTATAGACTTTGGGGACTACAAATTCCTGCCGGCCAAGAAGTTACCCAGTTTGATCAGGCAAGTCACAGATTTTAAGTACGTTTATTAATGACAATAAAACTATGTACTTGAAACAAAATACAAGTGTAGTTAAATCTCACTAATTTTGTTTGATTTAAAAATGGATAAATAGGTGAAAAATAATGAATCATAGAATAATTCAGAAGCAATTATATAATGTATTTGTGCTCATCCTTATAGGGTAGAGGTTCTTGATGAACAGATAAGGGTGATCTATAAGGTAAATAAATGTGAATAGTTTCTTTTGATGTGAAAGCTTAAAAGGATAGCTTCTTATATGATAAAGTAATGTATAAAATTACTCTGATGTCTTCTGGTTTTGAGAAAGTATTAAGTAAAATATCACAAATTTCAAATTAATGGTGTTGTAATTAGTCAGATTTTATTGTTTTGGCAAAGGCTCGTACTGTTTGATACAGTAATTGACAGTGATGTTCTGTTAATCCAGATTCTAGTTTATAATCATTTCCATTGAATTTTGGGTTAGTAACCTAATCGTAGGAGCTCGGTGGTGCAGTGGTTAAGTGCTCGACTGCTAACTAACAGGTTGGTGGTTTGAACCTGCCAGCTCTCTGCAGGAGAAAGATGTGGCAGTCTGCTTCCATAAAGGCTGTTATTTTACAAATAAGGGAATTGTGGCCTAAAACAATGAAGTGACTTATTTAAAGTAATAAAGGTAATTAGAGCGCAGCGAAGACTAGAACTCAAGTCCTTTGCTGTTTTCATAGTATGTAAGATGACACAAATTTATGTTGATTAAGATAAACATGAATCAAGGGGAAAAAGCATCTTTAAGTTAGTTTTGGAATTGAAAGAGTAAACTTCAGTTATTGAGAATATTTTCTTACGCTACGTAGATTTCTCATAGGTGATACTGTATACAACTACTTGTATTTGAATGTTTAGTTCAGTAAAAAGATTATTGATTAGAGTTGATCTAACTGGCAAACTGAATGTTTTTTGGGGAAAAAAGTTATTGTTGAATGTACCTGCTTAGAAAGCCTGTTTATTCATTAACTCTGAGCCCAAGGCTCATATGTAATCTGCTATATGAAATATTTGCTAATATTCACCATCCGCTCCCCTACAGCTGTTTTTGTTTTAGTCATTTAGTATATAAAGCATGTAGAACTGTAATTCTTCCTGCAGAAGATACAAGATGAAACAAGAAGTCCATTTTATTTGTTTTTGTATGCTTCATCTCCCTGTCCCTGTTTGTTAGGTGCCAGATGAGCATCTAATTTATCTAGCATTTGAATGAATTAATGAATAGTAGAGATTCGTTTTTTTTTTTTAAAGAACTGGCAGAAGGTGTTATGAGCACTAAAATAGCTTCAGCATGTTTTACAGCACAGTTGAAACTATTATTTGGAATGATGGTTACAAATTGCTGAAGAGCAAAGGAAGATTAAATTACATCCCATATGCCTTATTTTAAAAATTATATATAAAGCCAGGGAATGAGAACTAGAGATTGGGATTTGGGTTTGACAATTTAATGTCCTTTAGCCTGTTTGTTAATATACCCAGACAGATTTTGTAAAGTAAAGGAGAAAGCAAGTGATGCTTTCATGTTCTGAATAAAGCTTACCAGTTTGGAAAACAGAATGAAATATATCTTAGAAAAGGGGTGTTAATCTTTTTTTAATGTTTGAAAGTGCTGTGTTTTCTAAGTCAGTGACAAGATTTGTTTAAGATAATTTTTATACCATCTAGACACTCAAAAAAAAAATGCTTAAAAAGTACATGTATATGTCTATCTCCAGCTCACAGATTAGACTGGAAATACAACACATTTATAAGTATAAAAGTTAAGCATTTGACATTTACAAAAGAATATATAGTATGTATGTTCATGATAAAGTGTAATATTGAAACACACTTATATCATCTATCCTGTCATTCTTTTTGTTAGTAAGAATTGAGGAGAACTCAGATTTTATTGCAAGTTCAGCATTCTGTCTTTGTGGTCATATTTGGTCCAAGGAGAATCTAGTTGAACGATTTTGTATGTATTATGATTGGTGACCATAACCAAAAGGAGCTTGACTTCAAGGAGAAGTCTAAAAATCAGATTTCTGCGTAAAAATTCTATAAGTGTGGGATAGTTTACTTTTAGAACATTCTTTTTTAGGTAATTGAAACTTTTGTAGAAAGTTGATTATTTCCAGTTAAATTCGTACATTGCTGAAAGCCAGAGTGTCTTGAAATACTAAGAAATTCATACATTCATACATTTCAGTAATAATTTTCAAACACTTCAGTTAACATTGGTTAGGGTTAGAAATTGTACTAGAATTTCAGGTAGACTTTCATCAATAAGGGTTGAAACCAAGAGTTTTTTTTAATAGAAGCAGTTGACCAGTAAACTGCATTCTGATTGATAGAAATTAATCAGATGATACATAGAAATATGTCAGATGCGATATATTTCAGTGACTTACAGTACGAATTTGTTAGCTTTGCCTGCTTGACCTCATTTGTTTGGTGATACCTTCCTGGACCACCTACACTATCTTGGTATTCTTGGTGCATTCAAGCTTTTCTATATAATATGTCTATTAAAATTTTGAGAATTAAAAAAATTTTTATAACCCTTTTATTAATCTAAAATACTTTGCAATTTTTGGCTTGTGGATTAAAAAAAAAGTTTGTTTTCTATTTTTTGATAGGGATGGTTGATGATTCTTGAGCATAGGTACTTTGAATCTCCTTTTCTGCCCCTTTAGATATATCCTCCTAGTCCCAGGGGTTCTTAATTTGGAGTTAAGTTGTATCGCAGTGTAACCATTTCCTTTGTAATCTTATGCGTTTTGTTTTATGCATTTAAAAACTGTTCTGAGAAGGAGTCCAAAGGGTTTACCAAACTGGTAAATCAGCCCATGGCACAAACAAGATTAAGAATGCCTATGTAGGTCTCATTTCTACCCTCTCTACTTGCATGGCTGAAAAAGAAAATGACAGTAAAGTTACTTTCTACCAATATTATATCATTTCTTAGACCTCGAAGATTTTTTTCTTTTCCTTCCCTTTCCCTTTCTGCTCTTTCCCTCTTTCCTCTCTTTCTTCCCAGCTTGCATTTTCAAGTTTTTATAAATTTTTAAAAAATTTTATTGTGCTTTAAGTGAAAGTTTACAAATCAAGTCAGTCTCTCCTACAAAACCTTATATATACCTTACTATATACTCCTAGTTGTTCTCCCCCAATGAGACAGCACACTCCTTCTCTCTACCCTGTTTTTCCATACCCATTCAGCCAGCTTCTGTCACCCTTGACCTTCACATCTCCCTTCCAGACAGGAGCTGTACACGTAGTCTCATGTGTCTTCTTGATCCAAGAAGCTTACTCCTCACCAGTATCATTTTCTGTCTTATAGTCTATTTCAATCACTGTCTGAAGAGTTGGCTTTGTGAATGGTTCCTGTCTTGGGCTAACAGAAGGTCTGGAGACCATAACCTCCCGGGTCCTTCTAGTCTCATTCAGACCATTAAGTCTGGTCTTTTTACGAGAATTTGGGGTCTGCATCCCATTGCTCTCCTGCTCCTTCAGAGATTCTCTGTTGTGTTCCCTGTCAAGGCAGTCATCAGTTGTAGCCAGGCACCATCTAGTTCTTCTGGTCTCAGTCTGATGTAGTCTCTGATTTATGTGGCCCACTCTGATTCTTGGGCTTGTATTTAACCTTGTGTCTTTGGTGTTCTTCATTCTCCTTTGCTCCATGTGGGTTGAGACCATGTCTTTAGGTTGTTGTTTCCTTGATTATTGATATGATTTCTTAGTGGATTTACTTTGTTTGCATAAACTATATTATTTACGGATATCTAGTAGAAATCTAGCTAAAAATAAAGCTCTTACCTCTGAGATTTGGTCCATCAGGTTAATTACATCCCTATTCCAAGGAAGATATGAACCAGTATATTTGAGCAATACCATTTTTCTTATAACTTTGGTCTTTATATATTCTGGGAAATTATTTATTCCCTTTTTAGTCCAGAGTGCAATCAGGAAAGGAACTTAGAGAAATTTGGGAATAAAGAATAATAGTCAAATTAAAAAAAGCATATCAAAGTAACTTTAGGGCTTAAAATTTTGTGGGGGAGTAGACAAGTTGTTAAGAAAGTTTCAAGATATTTTCCAAACCCAGATATGCTTTCAGTATATCTGTGCTCAGTGCTGTGGATGATAATAATTTTAAGCTAATTTTGAGTTTAATTAAAAGTTAACAAGCACCTGATTTCTCACATGGCTGCTTATATATGCCAGTTGTACAGAAGTGTCCCCTTTAAACAAAATTTTAAGAGGATTTTTGTTTAGGATTTTCTAACATCTCACATTCCATAATTTCAACTTGTTGACATTTTGTGCTTTGAATTGCTAATTTTGTGCTTGCTCTTACCTTACTTTAAAACTACCTGATTCTTTTTAAAGCTTTTTTTTTTTTTTAAGTTGAACACCTTTTCTAAATAACAGTTAATTTATCATGTAGCTCCTCAGCACACCAGTCTGTTTAGTTGGAGGTCAAAATAGTCAACACAAGCACAATCTAGTGGATTTAAAAAGATTATTCAAGGACATTTGATTAGTACATGTTTTAAAATTTATAAATATGGTTGCCTTAGTTATTGGTATTAGTCTGCTAACTCTATTAGCTCTGCTGGGTAGGTATTAGCTCTAGTTCTAGAAGGGAAGATTTTAGCAAGTCTGTAACTGGAATACGTTCATAGACATGCAGAAGTGTATTTCCATATAGCCAACAGTAAGGTAAGGCTGCTTTTATAGAGATTTCAGAGTGAAGAAATAACGTTTCTTGGGAAAACTGGGTAGAAGCAAAATATGTGAAGAAAAACATGTTGGTAGTTGGTTTATGTGTTCTTTCCTATCTTTCTTAGGGGAGAACCTTTTTGGGAAGCTTGATTTTTGAAAAAGAAATAAAAATGAAAATTAAAGCAACCTATCAAGATGGAACAGTTATTGCTCAGGCTGAATATGGCAGTGTGGATATAGGGGAAGAAGTAGCTAAGAAAGGATTTGCAGAAAAATGCAAACAAGCTTCCAGCACTAACGTCTGTGAGGAAAAAAAATCAGACACTGGCCAGCTTGCTCTCAGGAACCTCAAAAGTCCCATTCCCTTGTGGGGGCATAGATCAAACCAGTCAACCTTCAGCAAGTCAAAGGGGCGCTTGAGTGGGAGGCCGACTCTTGACTTGAAGAATGAAAATAATGTGGGAAATCACGTGACATTTCCAAAGTAAGGCTATGGTGGGCTTTTAAGTCTTAACTGATTTCTAATTTATATTAGAACCTCTTGTCATAGTAGAATAGAAGTCAAAGCTTAGGTTTTTTAGTTCTTAACTATGTCAGTGATTTGGGATGATAATGATTTATTATTTCTATTTTTCTCAAACATGTATTCCTTTAGCAGAAACATTTTCGGTAAAAACCATTGTGAAAGAAAATTGTTCCTGAATTCTGTAAAATTTACATGGCAACTCTTTTGAATACATCATCAAAAATAAAAATGTCCACCTAGATTTGAATTATTCAGGCAGAACCAGAATTTTATACGTTTGAAATTTTTCTTGTGACTATAAGAATGTGTTAGTGAGTTTCAATGAATTGCCTTTTCTAACAAAAGAGAGCCTTGTGAAAATTGATCGAGATGGAATTTGATTATTCCAAAAGGAGCTTACTTTTAGATAATTTTGAATTATACACTTGAGACAGAAAGCCAGATTTGATGTTTATATGTACTAAAACATTCACATAATCCTCTGTCATGCCATGGTGTCAGGTCTTGGGTGGTATAGCTGGCTTTTTGTTGGGATCTCATCAGTGATTTAGCAACTAAACTGTCAAAATGGGTGGGGGGGATGGAGAGGAGGGATTGTAAGAAACTGATATAGAAATGCTTTTTACTGTATTTGCTGGAGTTGATAGTGCTATAAGGCAGTGGAATTAGAGGCATTGTTTTTGAAATAGGACTTCAGTTATAAAATCTAGTTTGTATTAAATATTTTTAATGTTGAACTAGGTAAAGGTTTCAGATTAGTTTCCAAATTTAACTTTAAAATGTATCGTGGGTAAAAAGCGTAATTTAGTCTAGATTTCTGATCTCTGTCCGTTTATACTGGTTGGCTTTTAAAATGAGTCAATTTGTTTTTAATAGAGAAAGTTTGGCTGCTGGTGACTTTAATTTAAGGTCTAATGTCAGCCTGGCAAAAATTAAGCAGGACCAGAAACTGATTGAAGAAAATGAAAAGCTTAAAACAGAGAAGGAGGTTCTTCTTGAAAGTTACAAGACTTTAGAATTGAAAGTAGAACAGACTGCCCAGGAGCTGAAGGTATGTTCAGTGTCTTAAGGGAAAGAATGTCCAACTGGGGAATCTCTTTAATCACCTGCTCATATTGTTTATTTAACTTCCTGTTACCTCTCATCCCTTTCCTTCTCCTTCCCTTCTCTCTTTTCTTATATTTGTTATAAGATGAAATTTTTTTCTTGTATTGTAAAATAATCATTTTTGGATTTCATTGACTATTACATTTTCATTTTCTTTTCTGTTTTTTAAAAAACTCAACTATAGAAATTTTCAAAAGTTTACGAAAGAGTGAATTGAGTAGTTAACTCTTATATACCTATTACCCAAATTTTAGTTATTAACATGACCATTCTTTTTTTTAATCTATACCTCCTGAGCTATTTTGAAACAACAAATTCCGTTCATAATATTTCACTGTAAATGCTTTAGTACGTATCTCTAATAGATTTTTAAAATATAATTGCCATAATGTTCATAATTAAAAATTAATAATTCCTGAATGTCATTTAATATCCAGTCAGTGGTCACATTTCCTTTATTATCCCATGAGTGTCCTTTTACAGTCGGTATCTTGGAATCAAGATCCCCGTGAAGTCCATGCGTTGCGTTTTCGTTGATGTATCTCTTACAACACTTAATCTGCATCCTTGTGTTACTAACAGGCTTCTTTTATCCCTGCATATTTATGTATTTCCTTTTTTAGTAGTTTGATTTCAACATTTGCTCAGATTCAGTTTCAATTTTTTTTTTTCCCCGAGAATACTTTGTAGATGGTGCTGTGTCTTTTCCACTTCGGTTTTTCAGAAGACTGGCAGTGAGTTCAGGTGTTACTAGTCTGATTCATTATAGTTTTTCATCAACCTTTAACCTATGGATTTGGCAGTCAGCAATGATTGCTATCTGTAACCATTTTTTTTTCACATCAAGGGCTGTATTTATTAACTGGAAATTTTCAACTATTTTGTCATGCTGAAACATAGTTTGTTCAAGAAAGGGAGGATAAATATTTGATTCTTTCCTTTTATGTATCAGTTTTCAGAATAATAAGTTTATTCCTTAGCATTATCCAACATTGATCAGAGAGAGTAGTTTTTCTCTCTTTGAGTATCACTGTCATTAATAAATTTTAAGCATATTTAAAGTGCTTTAATCTTCTGTAGCCATTATTCTTTTTGATGCTCAGATTATCCCATCTTTGACCTTTAGAAGCCCTCTAAGTTGGCTGCCGTGTACTTTTGACATGATCTAGTCATGTGAAAGCTTCCTTGCTTTCTGGTGGAACAAGATGTTACATGTTCGTATTGTACATTTTTCTGACCCAGTCCTGGAAAGCAGTCATTTCTCAGAGGGATGTGGTTCCTTTTAGTGGAAAGAGGTATTTGGAGACTAGAATCTGGGTGTTAGTAATGTACATGGTTACTAATTTTGTCATTGCTTTTAGGCTTAATAGAATTTCTAATAGAGTTAGGAAATACGGTTTTATTTTTCTAATAGAACTTTATTGAGGTATAATTTCATACAGTAAAAATGCACAAATCTCATGTAGAGTTTAATCAATTTTGACAGATGATACACTCCTTTAATTATCACCCTTATCAAGACTGAGCTAACATACAGGATTGGATTTTCAGATCAGACACAAAGATCTTACCAAGTGTCAAACTTTACCAGTAATTTTAAGGAGAATCAGATGAAACAGAGTTCTGAACATCAAGGGTAGGCCCTAAATCCTGTATTCTTGTATCGGACATCACCTCTGGTAACTTTTATACACCAGTTTTGAAATACCTCCATTTTATATCCTAGAGAGTTGTGTATGTGACATAAATCCATAAATCATGGGTTTTGTCCACTGTAACAGAAAGATGTTTACCTGTGTTTTATTGATGTGCAGAGGCATTTGACTGTGTAAATCATAACAAATTATGGATAACGTTGTGAAGAGTGGAAATTCCAGAACACTTAATTGTGCACATGTAGAACCTGTACATAGACCACTAAGCAATTGTTTGAACAGAAGGGGGATACTGCGTGTTTTAAAATCAGGAAAGGTGTGTGTCAGGGTTGTGTCCTTTCACCAGACTTATTCAGTCTCTATGTTGAGCAGATAATTCGAGAAGCTGGACTGTACAAAGAAGAATGTTGCATCAGGATTGATGGAAGACTCATTAACAACCTGTGATTATAGATGACACAGCCTTGCTTGTTGAAAGTGAAGGGGACTTGAAGCACTTCTTGATGAAGATCAAAGACTACAGCCTTCAGTATGGGTTATATCTCAGCATAAAGACAATAGAGATCCTCACAACTGGACTAATAAGCAATGTCATGACCAAGGAAGAAAATACTGAAGCTGTCAAAGATTTCATTTTACTTGGATCCACAATCAGTGCCGGTGGAAGCAGCAGTCAAGAAATCAAAGCATTGGGAAATCTGCTGCAAAAGACCTCTTTAAAGTGTTGAAAAACAGAGGTGTCACTTTGAGAACTAAGTTATGCCTGACCCAAGCCATGATATTTTCAGTTTTTTTTTTTTCATATACATGCGAAAGCTGGACAAGCAATAAGGAAGACCGAAGAAGAATTGATGCCTTTGAATTATGGTGTTGGTGAAGAATATCCAATATACCATGAACTTCCAGAAGAATAAACAAGTCTGTCTTGGAAGAAGTACAACCAGAGTGCTCCTTGGAAGGGAGGATGGAGAGACTTCGTCTCATGCACTTTGGATATGTAGAAGGATGTCATGCTTGATAAATTTAGAGGATCAGTGAAACAGAGGAAGAACCTTAATGAGGTGGATTGACACAGTGACTACATCAATGGGCTTGAACATAGGAATGATTGTGAGAATGGCGTAGGACCTGGCCATGCTTCATTCTGTTGTACATAGGGCCGCTTAGAGTCAGAACAGACTCAACAGCTCCTAATAACAACATTCACTGTAACTAATCCTTTAGACAGAAGTGTCCTGCTAAGGGCATTTCAGAGATAAGGTCTCTTCTTCTTAGCAAATAATCTAAGCAAATTACCTAGAGATGTAGTTGACAGGGAGATTAGACTGGTTAAAACCCAAACACCAAACCCACTGCCGTTGAGTCGATTCCGACTCTTAGCAACCCTATAGAACAGAGTAGAACTGCCCCATAGAGTTTTCAAGGAGCGCCTGGCAGATTTGAACTGACGACCCGTTGGTTAGCAGCTGTAGCACTTAACCACTACGCACCAGGGTTTCCACTGCCTTTTATTCTTTTTTCTGGAGGCATTCCTTTCTGCTTCTGTAAAGGGAGTAAGTGGATTACTGGCCATCTGCTTTGCCTCCCAAAGATATAGGCCATTTTCCTCAACCCCAGGAAGTTTCTTTCCAGCTGATTGTCCCCTCTTCCCACCCAGAGCAACTATCATTCTGTTTTATATCACTGTAATTTAGTTTTCCTGGTTTTGTACTTTACATAAATGGAATCATACGTACTCTTCTGTGTTTGGCTTCATTGCTTAATATCTGTGAGATTTATCTATCTAGTGTACATCAGATATTTCTCACTGCTGAGTAGTATTCCATTATGTCAGAGTACCACAGTTTTTTTCTTTTGTTGATAGGTATTTAGGTTGTTGCCAGTTTGTAGCCATTATGAATAAAGCCGCTATGAGTATTCTTGTACAAGTCTTTTTATAGAAATATGGATTCATATACCTTGGATTGTAAGAGTGGAATTTCTGGGTCAAAGGGGAGGTGTTTTACTATTAGAAACTTCCAAATAATTTTTCAAAGTTGCACCATTTACATTCCCACCAGCAGTGTATGGGAGTTTTTGCCCATGTCTTTTCCACCTCTTAATATTATCATTCATTCTAGTGTTAGCCAACGTGCTGAGTGTATAGTGATATCTTAGTATGCTTTTAAATTGTATTTTCCTGCTGACTGCTGATGTTGAGAATTTTTTCATGTGTTAATTGGCTATTCAGGTATTTAAATAGGTAGCTGTTGAAGTATTTCCTCATCTGTTAAAGCTGGATTCTTAGATTTTTTCTTACAGATTTGTGGTTCTTTGTCAGATATATGTATTATGAAAATTTTCTTCCAGTCTGTAGTAAGCTTTTTCAATTTTTTTTAAATTGTGCTTTTAAGTGAAAGTTTACATTTCAAGTTAGTTTCTCATATAAAAACTTACACACATTGTTATGTGTCCCTAATTGCTCTCCCTATCATGTTACAGCACACTCCTCCTTTCCACCCCAGGTTTCCCATGTCCATTCATCCACCTCCTGTCCCTTTTTGCCTTCTCATCTCGCCTCTGGACAGGAGCTGCCCGTTGAGTCTCATGTATCTACGTGAGTGAAGAAGCACTCTCTTTATTAGTATCATTTTATGTCTTACAGTCCAGTGTAATCTTTGTCTGAAGAGTTGGCTTTGGGAATGGTTTCAGTTCTGGGCTAACAAGGAGTTTGGGGGCCATGTCTTCCAGGGTCCCTCCAGTCTCAGTCAGACCATTAACTCTGGTCTTTTTACTAGAATTTGAGTTCTGCATCCCACTTCTCTTCTACTCCATCAGGGACTCTCTGTTGTGTTCCCTGTCAGGGTGGTCATTGGTGGTAGCCGGGTGCTGTCTAGTTCTTCTGGTCTCAGGCTGAAGGAGTCTCTAGTTTATGTGGCCCTTTCTGTTTCTTGGGGTAATATTTTCCTAGTGTCTTTGGTGTTCTTCATTTTCATTTGCTCCAGGTGAATTGGGACCAGTCAGCGCATCTTAGATGGCCACTCGCTAGCTTCTAAAGACCCCAGATGCCACTTAACAAAATGGGATGCAGAACATTTTCTTAATAAGCTTTGTTTTGCCAGTTGACCTAGATGTCCCCCAAAAGCATGGTCCCCAGTTCCCCACCCTTGCTACTCTAACCCTCCACGTGTTTGGTTGTATTCAGAAAACTTACTTAGCTTTTGGTTTAGTCCAGTTGTGCTGACTTCCCCTGTATTGTGCATTGTCCTTCCCTTCACCTGAGATAATTTCTTACTTACTATATACTTAGTGAGTACCCATCTCATTCCCTCCTCACCCTCATAACGATTAATAAATGTTTTCTTCTGTGTTTAAACCTTTTCTTAAGTTCTTACAGTAGTGGTCTCATACAGTATTTGTCCTTTCACAACTGACTAATTTCGCTCGGCATAATGCTTTCCAGATTCATCCATGTTACGAGATGTTTCTCAGACTCATCGTTGTTCTTTATCGTTGCACAGTATTCTGTTGTGTGAATATACCATAATTTGTTTATTCATTTGTCCATTGATAGGCACCTAGGTTGTTTCCATCTTTTTGCTATTGTGAACACTGCTGCAGTGAACATGGGTGTGCATATATCTATTCATGTGATAGTTCTTATTTCTCTAGGATATATTCTAAGGAGTGCGATTGCTGGATCGTATGGTATTTCTATTTCTAGTTTTTTAAGGAAGCGCCAAATCAATTTCCAGAATGGTTGTACCATTTTATATTTCCACCAGCTGTGTAAGTGTTCCAGTCTCTCCACAACCTCTCCAACATTTATTATTTTTGGATTAATGCTAGTCTTGTTGGGGTGAGATGGCATATCATTGTAGTTTTGATTTGCATTTCTCTAATGGTTAATGATCCTGAGCATTTCCTCATGTATCTGTTAGCTTCCTGAATGTCTTCTTTGGTAAAGTGTCTATTTGTATCCTTTGCCCAGTTTTTAATTGGGTTACTTGTCTTTTTGTTGTTGAGGGTTTGCAGTATCTTGTAGATTTTAGAGATAGACCCTGATCCGATTTGTCGTAGCCAAAAAATTTTCCCAATCTGTAGGTTGTCTTTTTACTCTCTTGGTGAAGTTTTTAGATGAGTGTAAGTGTTTGTTTTTTAGGAGTTCCAAGTCATCTAGTTTCTCTTCCGGTATTTGTGCATTGTTAGTAATATTTTGTATACTGTTTATGTCATGTATTAGGCCTCCTAGCATTGTCCCTTTTCTTCCATGATCTTTATTGTTTTAGATTTTATATTTTGGTCTTTGATCCATTTTGAGTTAGTTTTTGTGTATGGTGTGAGGTATGGGTCCTGTTTCATTTTTTTGCAGATGGATATCCAGTTTTACCAGCACCATTTGTAGAGACTTTTTCCCGTTTAACGGACTTTGGGCCTTTGTCAAATATTAGCTGCTCATAAAAAAAAAAGTGGATAAATTTGTGTCTGGATTCTCAATTCTGTTCCATTGGTCTGTGTATCTGCTGTTGTACCAGTACCAGGCTGTTTTGACTATCTTGGCAGTATAATAGTTTGTAAAATCAGGTAGTGTGACGCCTCCCACTTTGTTGTTGTTCTTCAGTAATGGTACTTCTCCACTGCCTCTTCCCTTTCCATATGAAGTTGGTGATTTGTTTCTCCATCTCATTCAAAAATGCCATTGGAATTTGGATTGGGATTGCATTGTGTCTGTAGATTGCTTTGGGTAGAATTGATATTTTCACAATGTTGAGTCTTCCTATCCATGAGCAAAGTATGTTTTTCCACTTATGTAGGTCTCTCTTGGTTTCTTGCAGTAGTGTCTTGTAGTTTTCCTTGTGTAGGTCTTTTATATCTCTGGTTAGATTTGTTCCTAAGGATTTTATCTTCTTGGGAGCTATTGTAAATGGTATTGATTTCATGATCTCCCCTTTGACGTTCTCTTTGTTGGTGTAGAGGAATCCAACTGATTTTTGTATATTTATCTTGTATCCTGGTATTTTGCTGAAATCTTCTATTAATTTTGGAAGTTTCCTTGTGGATACTTTGGGGTTTTCTGTGTATAAGATCATGTCATCTGCAAACAGAGATACTTTTACTTACTTCCTTACCAATTTGGATGTGCTTTATTTCTTTTTTCTAGCCTAATTTCTCTGTCTAGGACCTCCAGCACAGTGTTGAGTAAGAGTGGTGATAAAGGGCATTCTTGTCTGGTTCCCATTCTCAAGGGGAATGCTTTCAGACTCTCTCTATTTAGGATGATGTTGGCTGTTGTCTTTGTATAAATGCCCCTTATTATGTTGAAGAATTTCCCGTCTATTCCTATTTTACTGAGAGTTTTGATCATGAATGGGTGTTGGACTTGTTGTATGCCTTTGCTGCGTGAATTGATAAGATCATGTGGTTCTTGTCTTTTGTTTTATTTATGTAATGGATTACACTGACGGTTTTTCTAATGTTGAACCATGCCTGCGTACCTGGTATGAATCCCACTTGGTCATGGCAGATTACATTTTTTTTTGATACGTTGTTGAATTCTATTGGCTAGAATTTTGTTGAGGGTTTTTGTGTCTATGTTCATCAGGGATATAGGTCTGTAATTTTCTTTTTTTGTGGTGTCTTTACTTGGTTTTGGTATGAGGGTTATGCTGGCTTAATAGAATGAATTTGGGAGTATTCCATCCTTTTCTATGCTCTGAAATACCCTCAGTAGTACTGGTGTTAACTCTTCTCTGAAAGATTGGTAGAATTCTCCAGTGAAGCCGTCAGGGTTTTTTGTTGTTGTTGTTAGGAGCTTTTTAATTACCTCTTCAGTCTCTTCTTTTTTTACAGGTTTATTTAGTTGTTCTACTTCTGTTTGTGTTAGTTTAGGTAGGTAATGTGTTTTTAGAAATGTGTCCATTTCCTCTAGGTTTTCGAATTTGTTGGAGTACAGTTTTTCGTAGTATTCTGTTATTATTCTTTGAATTTCAGTTGGGTCTGTTGTGATATCACCCATCTCATTTCTTATTTGGGTTATTTGTTTCCTCTTTTGTCAGTTTGGCTAGTGGTTTTGTTGATCTTTTCTCAAAGCAGCTTTTGGTCTTGTTAACTTAATTGTGTTTCTATTCTCTATTTTGTTTAATTCTGCTCTAATTTTTATTATTTGCTTTTTTCTGGTACCTGATGGCTTATTTTGCTGCCCTTTTTCTATTTGTTTGAGTTGTAGGGTTAATGTTTTTATTTTGACTCTTTCTTCTTTTTGGATGTATGCATTTATTGCTATAAATTGACCTCTAAGCACTGCTTTTGCTCTGTCCCGGAAGTTCTGGTAGGATGTGATCGCATTCCCATTTGATGCTGTGAATTTCTTTATTCCGGTCTTAATTTCTTCTATAACCCAGTAGTTTTTGAGCAAGGTGTTATTCAGTTTCCATGTGTTTGGTTTTTTTCACTTGGTTTTCTGTTGTTGATTTCTACTTTTATGGCTTTATGATCAGAAAAGATGCTTTGTAGTATTTGATACTTTGGATTCTGTTAAGGCTTGCTTTATGGCCTAATATGTGGTCTATTCTGGAGAATGTTCCATGTGCACTGGAAAAGAAAGTATACTTGGCTGTTGTTGGGTGGAGTGTTCTGTAAATGTCTAGGAGATCAAGTTGGTTAATTGTGGCATTTAGATCTTCTGTGTCTTTATTGAACTTCTTTCTGGATGTTCTGTCCTTCACCGAAAGTGGTGTGGTGAAGCCTCTTACTGTTATTCTGGAGCTGTCTGTCTTTTCAGTGCCGTTAGAGTTTGTTTTATGTATTTTGGAGCCCTGTCGTCGAGTGCGTAAGTATTTATCATGGTTATGTCCTCCTGTTGTATAGATCCTTTTATGGTTATGTAGTGTACTTCCTTATCCTTTGTGGTGGATTTTACTTTAAAGTCTGTTTTGTCAGAGATTAATATTGCCACTCCTGCTCTTTTTTTTTGATCGTTGTTTGGTTGATATATTTTTTTCCATTCTTTGAGTTTTAGTTTGTTTGTATCTTTAAGTCTAAGGTCTGTCTCTTGTAGGCAGTTTATAGATGGACTGTGTTTTTTAATCCATTCTTCCACTCTGTCTCTTTATTGGTGCATTTAGTCCATTTACATTTAACGTAATTATTGATAGGTATGAGTTTAGTGCTGTCCTTTTGGTGTCTTTTTTTTAGTGTTGTTGACAGTTTTTTTATTCCACTTAATTTTCTGTGCTATGTCATTTTTCTTTATGTATTTTCTTTTCATCTTTTTCATTGTTGATTTTGTATTTGCTGAATCTTTATGCTTTTCTTGTTATTTATTTTGATGGGTAGGATTGTTAGTTTCCTTTATGGTTACCTTGATGCTTACCCTGTTTTTCTAAGTTTAAGTCAATCTTTTATTTCTTTATATTGTCGTGATTTCCTCTCCATATGAAAGATCTATGACTACATTTTTTAGTCTCTCTTTATTGTTTTAATGTTGTCATCTTTTACATATTTACGTCTGTTTCCCTATTTTCAGTGTTTTAGGTTTGCTTTATTTTTGTGACTTCCTTGTCTGGACTGATACCTGGCTGCTCTGTCTTGTGTTCTAGTCTTGGGTTGTTATTGGTTTTCTGACTGGAAGACTCCATTTAGTATCTCTTATACTTTTGTTTTGACTTTTGCAAATTCCATAAACTTCTGTTAATGTGGAAATGCCCTAATTTCTCCATCATATTTGAGATACGGTTTTGCTGGATATGCAGTTCTTGGCTGGCAGTTTTTTTCCTTCAAGGCTTTATATATGTCATTCCATAGCCATCTTGCCTGTGTGTTTTCTGCTGAGTAGTCCAAGCTTAGTCTTATCAGCTCTCCTTTGTAGATGACTTTTCATTTATCCCTAGCCAATTTGAAAATTCTCTCTTTATCTGTGATTTTGGCAAGTTTGATTATGTCTTGGTGACTTTCTTTTGGAATCTACCTTGTGTGGGGTTTGATAAGCATCTTGGATGGATATCTTTTCATCTTCCAAGGTATCAGGGAAATTTTCTGCAAACAAATCTTCAACAATTCTCTCTGTATTTTCTGTTATCCCTCTGTGTTCTGGTACTCCAATCACTCATACGTTATTCCTTTTGATAGAGTCTGACATAATTCTTAGGGTTTCTCCATTTTTTAAAATTCTTTTATCTGATTTTTCTTCAAATAAGTTGGAATCAAGTGTTTTATCTTCAATCTTACTAATTCTGACTTCCATTGCCTCAGTTCTGCTCTTAGGACTTTCTGTTGAGTTGTCTAATTCCAATTATTGGCACCTTTGAAGCTCTGATGTCATGTCACCAGGTGGTTAGATTCGTTACTAGTTACGTGAGCCCAGGATGCTATGAGTCGGAATCGACTCGACGGCAGTGGGATGTGAGCCCAGGAGCCCATTTACTCCTGGATTCAGCTCAGGTGTCCAGGTAGTTGGTCACCAAGAGTGTGGTGCAGGCTCTAACCTGCAGTTCTGGAGGGACAGGGATGATGGGGGTAGGCACAGGTATCTGGCTGCAGAAAGGGGTCATGCACCAAGTAAGGCAGGAGGCTGACGGCTGCCCCTGAGTGTCTTGGGGGAAAACATGACCCTTTTCTCTAGAGTGTGTAGGTGGGTGAGTTTTGCAGCTGGACTGTGGGCACCCAATGTTGTTTGCTATAAAGACTGGGAGGCACACTTATTCTTGGACCTGTTTCAGGGATGGGTAGGTGGCGTGGGTGGAGCTACCAGTCCTCAGGCCTCTGGTATGGGTAGCTGAGGACCCTGCTTAATGGACAGAGTATTGTCCAATGTCACTCCAGCATATAGCTAATACAGTTCAATTTAGGCTTCAGGTATATACCCTATTGTACTGTGCTAATGAGGGCCTACGCTTTTGAAATGGGCCACACAGGTCTATGCAGGGGTAAAAGGCAATCATAGTCCATGGACCCCTTGTGCCAGTGCCTAGGAAAAGGAGCTGTGTCTGCTCTGAGTTCCTGGCTTAGGGGAGTTGGCAAGTTATTTTTTCATGTTTGTTAATTTGTTCCCTCTACAAGGCTGGAAGAATGGCTCTGGGCTTGTAATGAGTCCTACTTTCGGCCCAGGGAATGCAGCAATCACTGATACAGGCCCAGGACCCGGTACAGAGCAGGGAGGGGGCAGGTGGATGGAAGACAGGTTCTTCCCAAATGGTGTGTTTTTTGATCCACAAGATTAGACGCGTGTACTTGTATTTTGCCAATTGGGTACTGCTCTTCACTGGCTCTGGAGGCTTGAGTAGACTCTGTGCTGCCTGGTCTCTCCCGATGTGGAAAATGCATCCCGAGCACCACTATTTGCTTCACTGTGGAAGCCAGCCGATCTGATCTGCAGGGTACTGGTTCCCGCTGGGTCAGGCCTGGCAATTCCTTGCAGCTTCTGAACCATCTCTCCCTCACCCAGCCACTCAGTCTGATTGCTCAACTTTGCCTTTGATGTTCAGGGCTCCTAGATTGGCATTCACTTATTTTTTCTGGTCTTTGTTTCAAGAGGGACCAAAGGAAGCATCTGACTACTCCAGCATCTTGGCCCTGCCTCTCACAGCTCTATCCTTTTTCACTTTCTTAATGGTTTTTTTTGGCTAATAGAATTTTTTTATTTTGATGAAATCCAATATATCAGGTTTTTGTATTTAAAAAAATACAAAAAACATTTTTATGTCTGTTGCCTTTTTTTTTTTGTACACTGTCCGAGAAGATATCCTGTGGTTTTACCTAGAATCTATAATTTTTAAATATATGAACTATCTCAAATTTGTTTTTGTTTATAGTATGAAGTGAGGGGTTGAGTTTTTTCCCTCATGTAGATGTACTTCTCTTTTTCTTATTGCATTGTTTTGGCATCTTTGTTGAAAAATCAATTGACTGTATAACTGTGGGTATTTTTTTCTGTTGATTTGTGTATTTTTATGCCAGGGCAACACTGTCTTAATTACTGTAGCCCTATGGTAAGTCTTAAAATCAAGTAGTCCAATTGCTCCAACTTTGTTCTTTTGTTTCAGAATTGTTTTGGCTATTTTGGTTCCTTTGCTTTTCCATATAAATTTTAGAATAAGCTTGTCTAGATTTATAAAATATCCTTCTGAGATTTTGATTGAAATTCTGTTAAATTTGTAGATCAGTTTGGGGAGTATTGATACTTTACTGTGTCGAGTCTTCAAGTCTAAACATCGTATGTCTCCATTTATGTAGGTCTTCTTTGATTTCTTTGATCAGCATTTTGTAGTTTTTAATATATAGAAGGTATGCATATTTTATTAGTTTTTACCTAAGTATTCTTTTTTATGAGCTATTGTAAAAAATTTTTTTTTTAATTTTTGTTTCTAATGGGTCATTACTGGTATATAGGAATATAGTTGAATTTTGTGTGCAGATCTTGTCTTCCTGATATTGCTAAACTCACTTGTTAGTTACTAGTTACATTCAGATTTAGAATTATTTTTGCTTGCTGAATTGACCATTTATCTTTATGAAATGTCCCTCTTTATCACTGGAAATAGTCTCTGTCCTGAAGTCCTCATTGCCTGATTTTAATACAGCCATTTTTGTATGGCGTATCTTTTCTATCCTTTTGCTTTTATCTGTCTCTTTATATGTAATAAATGTTTCTCATAGGCAACATGCAGTTGAGTCCAGGCTTTTTCCATGCAGTTTGATAATGTCTTGCCTTTTGATGGGAGTGTGTAGTTCATTTTGATTTTATATAATTACTGATGTGGTTGGGTTTACGTCTGCTGTCTTTCCTGTTGGCAGCATTTTTTCTTTGTCTCTTTTAAAAACCATAACCATTCATCATCTGATGTCCAGTTTTGTCTTTTTCCTTTTAACAAGTAGATTAATAATAAATTCAAGACATTTAAGAAACAGTATGAGCTCACAATTCTTTTAGACTTACATTATTCTTTCCCTCAGTATTTTGTAGTTCTCATCCAAATGCATTAACTAGCACTTTGTGTTAAAAACTTGCTTTAATGGAGTCTTTTCAAAACATGCTATGTGTTTTTCAAAGATAACTATAACTGTTTTCCCAATCCTATTTTTTAGATTTATGTACTGTTTTGAGTAATTATCATAACAAGTAGAACTGATATAAACACATTTAGGAACAAATGTAACTGATTTTTCATGGTCATGCCACTCAATAAGAGTGGAAGGTTATGAGTATAACTGAGCACTGGCTACTATTAATAAGCATTCAGTATGTTCTGGTCCTCTCCTTTATTTTACTAAAGGATTGGAGAGTGTGAGGACAGGAGAGCATGTTGTTTAAATACTGAGTAAAAGTTCAACATTTATCTATGAAATAGCTGGTTTGTAGTATAATTGGAGTAAAATTGCCAGGTCTTTATTTATATTATTGGTGTATACATTATTTAAATGTATTTAAATTTAAACGAGAGGTGATCCAATAGAATGCAGAAATTATCAAACAATATCATTAATATCAAACACAAGTAAAATTTCGGTGAAGATCTTTCAAAAGCAGTGGTAGCAGTACATAGACAAGGAACTGCCAGAAATTTAAGTCGGATTCAGAAGAGGATGTGGAACGAGGGATATCACTGTTGATGTCAGATGGATCCTGGCTGAAAGCAGAGAATACCAGAAAGATGTTTACCTGTGTTTTATTGACTGATCAGAGGCATTCAACTGTGTGGATTGTAACAAATTATGGATAACATTGAGAAGAGTGGGAATTCCAGAACACTTAATTGTTCTCATGAGGAGCTTGTACATAGGCCAAGAGGCAGTTGTTCGAACAGAAGAGGATACTGTGTGATTTAAAGTTAAGAAACGTGTGTGTCAGGGTTGTATCCATTTACCATACTCATTCAGTCTATATGCTGAGCAGAAAACAGGAAAAGCTGGACTATATGAAGAACGGGGCATCAGGATTGGAGGAAGACTCATTAGCAACCTACCATATGCAGATGACACAATCTTGCTTGCTGAAAGTGAACAGGACTTGAAGCACTTAATGATGAAGATCAAAGACTACAACCTTCAGTTTGGATTATGCTTCAACATAAAGAAAACAAAAATCCTCACAACTGGACCACTCAGCAACATCATGATAAACAGAAAAGAAATTGAAGTTGTCAAGGATTTCGTTTTACTTGGATCCACCTTCAATGCCCATGGAAACAGCAGTCAGGAAATCAGATGGCGTTTTGCATTGGGCATATCTGCTGCAAAAGATCTCTTTCAAGTGTTAAAAGGCAAAAATGTCACTTTAAGGACTGAAGTGTACCTGACCCAAGGTGTGGTGCTTTCAGTCGCCTCATGAGCTTGTGAAAGCTGGACAGTGAATAAGCAGACTGAAGAGGAATTGACGCCTTCCAATTATGGTGTGGGTGGAAAATATTGACTATATCATGGATTGCCAGAAGAATGAACAAATCATTCTTGGTATAAGTACAGCCAGAATGCTCCTTAGAAGCAAGGATGTTGAGACTTTGTCTCAAATACTTTGTACATATTACCCGGAGGGACCAGTCCCTGAAGAAGGACATCATGCTTGGTAAAGTAGAGGGTCAGTGGAAAGAAAGGAAGACCCTCAAGAGATGAGTTGACACAGTGGGTACAACAGTGGGCTCAAGCATGATGATAATGAGGATGGCGCAGGACCGGGCAGCGTTTCCTTCTGTTGTGCGTGGAGTCGTTATGAGTCAGAGCTGACTTGATGTCACCGAACAACAGTAGCAACAACGTACGTTATTTAAGCAGCCTTGGAAACCCTGGTAGCGTAGTGGTTAAGTGCTATGGCTGCTAACCAAAAGGTCGGCAGTTCGAATCCACCAGGCACTCCTTGGAAACCCTATGGGGCAGTTCTGTCCTATAGGGTTGCTATGAGTCAGAATTGACTCGACGGCAACGGGTTTGGTTTTAGTTTTTGGGTGACGCAATGGTTAAGTGCTTGGCTGCCATAAAAAGCTGGTGATTAGAACCCACCAGCTGCTCTGTAGAAGAAAAGACCTGCATTCTGCTCATGTAAAGATTATGGAGCATTTCTTTTCTGTCATACAAGGTTGCTATGAGTCGGATTTGACTGGATGGCATATAACAACGTGCATTATTTTGGATGATCATGGTAGACATGTATTTGGGAAATCACTCAGGAAAAGGGAGTTTAATCTACCTTGCGTCAAAGAAATGATATTTTTGATTCTTTTGTAATGCAGAGTGGCATAAGACTTCATCAGAAAACAAATTGTTCATAATCATTTGGGATCTTTGTTTTCTATGGACACCGTTTATCTTTAGAAAAATCAAAGTATTAAAGGTACAGTATGTGAAATTTTGTTTCTCTTTGACTTCTTGTTAGGATGAAATATGAGAGTCTCTAATCTGTGAAACAGATTATCTTTTTCAGATTCCAACTAATTGGGTAATCAGTATTTATTATTATGTAGCCATATATGTATATATTTAATTTGGCTTAATTATGTCTAAATTTTTTGAAATAATAGCAGAAATACAGTTCCTAACTTATCTCACTAGCATGTGCCTGTTCTTTGTTTCAGCAAGAGAAAGCAACTACTATGGATTTGACTAAAAATTTAGAAAGTGCTCTGAAGACTCATGTAGGTACCAGAATGAAAGATCTAGCGGCTAAGGTTGAAATGTTAAAAGAAGTTAGGTAGGTAAAAGTATATTTTTAAAAGGATAATTTAAAATAATTGCATATTAGTTGATGCTTTGTTTAAATTATGTGCCTGCCATTTTTTGCTTTGAAATTTAATCTTTGTGTTTTTATGACTTTGAAGGGAGAAACTAAAAATAGTTATTCTTGAGATGAATTTGTATTATTCTTCTCAGTGTTCTTTTATTACCTGGAAGCTATAGTGTCCTAAGTTCATCTTTGAGAGTGAAATTTAAAAAACAATAACTCACAACTTGTAAGTGGTGGTTTGATGGGAACTACCATGTCCAGTTGTTTTACTTGGGGTTATTTTCAGGACTAATCTGAAACGAAAGTATCTAAATTACTTTACTCTGTCTAAAGATATAATTTATTATTTGCAAAGTGATCCTCATAGAGCCAGAAGAAAAAAGGAAATTGTTTAGCAAGTCATGTGCAGAGTTTATTCAGCATTTCTTGAAGTTTATATCTAAATTATACAGATATTCTTACCCTAGCAGAGGGTTACTTTATTGTTGGCTAGAGATAATGTATCACTTTTTTCTGGAGTTTCGATAAAATAGTTCTCAAAGCAATCTAGTTCCTTTTTCATGCTATGTGCAAAACTCAACTAGCTGTCCATTTTCTCGTGTACTTTGAAACACTAAAAAGGTGTTGCCTTGAATGAATACTGCATGTTGGCCTTTTCAATGGAAGCTTTTATTTTCCAGTATAAATCTATCAGTTGGCATCTGGTTTATCAGTCTCCTAAGAGTTTGAGTTATTTGGTCCCTTTAGAACCTAATCAGTTTTGAAGCACTGCCAAAAATCAAGTGGCTACATTTGCAAAATTGTGAGCAGACTTTGGACCAAAATGACCCAATGTATTTTAATTCATATTTGAGGAAAGAATATGCTATTAGTAATCTACTTGGAATATTGGTAATCTACTTGGAAATTAGAAAAAGGAATACCTTTGGACCTTGTTGGTTTTGCTAGTTGCTTGCTGTCTGATTGCATTTTTAAATTTAGCAAACACTAGCCTGGTTGTTAGAGTGCAAGGACTGTGTGCCTTTAGTCTTGGCAAGTAAGGTTGGCTAAATATGATTTTTTTTTTTATTTTCACTATTTCTCTTTTATTGTGCTTTAAGTGAAAGTTTATAAATCAAGTCAGTCTCTCATACAAAACCTTACATACACCTTGCTGTATATTCCTAGCTGCTCACCGCCTAATGAGACAGCACATTTGTTCTCTCCACCCTGTGTTTCCGTGTCCATTCAGCCAGCTTCCGTCCCCCTCGGCCTTCACATCTCCCCTCCAGACAGGAGCTGCCCACAAAGTCTCATGTGTCTACTTGATCGAAGAAGCCCACTTCTCACCAGTATCATTTTCTGTCTTATAGTCCAGTCCAATCCCTGTCTGAAAAGTTGGCTTCAGGAATGGGTCCTGTCTTGCGCTAACAGAAGGTCGGAGACCATGACCTCTGGGGTCCCTCTAGCCTGAGACCATGAAGCCTGGTCTTTTTACTAGAATTTGGGGTCTGCATCCTCCTGCTCCTTCAGGGAGTCTCTGTTGTGCTCCCTGTTGTGGCAGTCATTAAATATAATTTTTTTAAAAAGTACTTGCAAATCTAATTGTAGGCTAGACACTGAAGGTCTATTTGATATCCATATAATATAATTTTATATAAAAGTTAAAAAATATACTTCTTTATAGCCACTGCTGTAAATAGTAACTTTAGATAATTACTATTTAAGTGTAACTTTTTCTCTCATAAATTTTCATATTTTTCGTATATTGGTCTTTTCCTTTTTGCTCTTTTTTTTTTTTTAAACAGGCGTGTGAACGTCAGTGTTCGTTTTGGAGATGACCTCTCAGATGCTATACAAGTGTTGGATGAAGGGTGCTTTACTACCCCAGCTTCTTTGAATGAATTAGAGATAATTTGGGAAGAATACAGTCTGGCTCAGGAGAAGATTAAAACTTGTCAAAATGTGGTGGGTTGAGAATTCAGGAAAAAATTAAAATCTTAATCTGCTGAACATAAGGAGATATTTATCATCTTTTGAGAAAGCAGGGGGGTGGGTGGTGCACATATTGTAATGGCATTTTATTTGCCTGAAATATTTTTTTTTACAGTATTTTCATAGTATATCATTTAATTCCTTTACTGGCCTTGTCAGAAAGGACCAGTAGATAAATGATCATTGTGGACAAAGAGGTAACAAAATCTTTTTTTCCTTTTTGCATAAGAATTTGACCTTTAATTAACTCCCTAGCTTTGTTTGCTTCGTCATCTGATTAAATGATATTTCAACCATGTTACTAGGCAGTATAGTAAATATAACACCTGATTGGTAAATTGCCTCTGGACTGGGAGGAAGTATAAATAAACTACAAATGCTTGCTGTGGACTTTTGTAACTGGGCATGCCCCGCTAGAAACCCAGGAAGCTATGCCTGTGGAATTGTTATAAGAGATGCAGTGGATTTGAAGGGCGTGAGATTTCCAAGCCAAGGTGGCTCCCACGCTCACTGATATGGATGTCATCTTCTGGTCTGAGTGGCATGTTTTATGCTGCAGCATTGGACTATTAGATATTGTCTCAGCCACCTATTGAGAGGTGGTTTTGTGGGCCCGGGAGGGGCATGAAGAATAAAATATTTCAGATGAATTTTTCATTTGCTTAGGGGCATGAAGAATAAAATATTTCAGATGAATTTTTCATTTGCTTAGATACAAGTATATATTATTTCCTGTTGCAGTTCTCTTTAGTTTGTTGAATCAAACTGAACAGAAATCTTAGTTTTCTGTATAAAAGTATTCCCTGCAGTAATCATATGTAGCACCTATGATGAGCTCTGTAATTACTGTGTTTTGAGTTGTTCCATCATACGTATTGGTAGTTTCTGCGTCTGTGAATTGTATCCTGAACGTCTATTCCCTATTCCCAGCTATTGGCCAGTTGGGAGCCTAACTGGCTCTGAACGAGAAACATCAACAGCATAACTTAGGCCTTTGGAAATGCCAGGAATGTTTAGTTTGGAGAAAGGGTTAGATTTGGTTTTTTTTGTATATTACATCTTAACTTCTGATTATGAAAGAAAAAACTGAGAGCAGAATTAATAATTTTTGAATCCATAAACTACAGATAATATTACGAGTACTTTATAAACTTTTTCCTTGCATCGTCTTTAAGATGGGCATTTTTATCCCCATTTTATTAATGAGGAAGGCCCACAGGAGTTGAGTAACTTGCTCAAAATTCCATAGTTCTAAATCTTAATATGGAATTTGAACCCAGATCTGTCTGACTACAAAGTATATTCTCTTTCCATTTAAACTGCACTACCAAATATATTAAAATTACTTATGTATTTTCATGTAATTGAGCTGGAAAAGAACTGCTTCTTTTGCTTTGCTTTGTTTTTGTGGCTTGAGCATAGGAGAGTAATTCAAGGCAGAGAGAGAGAGGGCTTAATGTATTCCAGTAGTACAAGTTTTTTTTTTTTTTTAAAGCAAATATTTGTTTCTATCACTGCTGATGTTGCAGGGCTGACTTTTAGGCGTCATCGCCTTAAAGATCATTTGATACACTGGTGAGGCAGAGTATTGGATAAATACAGAAACATAATTGCTACTCAAATGAAGTTGCCGTTTTGTTTCCTTATGGTACATAATTTAGACCTTAGACTTGTTATTTTCATTTATGTATTTTTCACAGTTCCTTGACATGGTTGCCACATTTTTTTTTTAATTTTTTCTTTCCTTTTGTCTTTGTAGTTATAAAATGGTCTGGTTCTGCTTAACGAAGAAAGAATATCCCCAGATCCACACTTTTAATTGTATGTGCCAGACACTGTCATAGGTGGTGGAGACACAAATTTGTTTAAGACATGATCCTATGTTTATCTTTCTTGGGTACAGGATGGATATATAAACAGATAATTTCAGTATAGTGTATTAGGTACTATAGTAGAGATAATGCATAGGGTTCTTAGATCTTTCTCACTTACGTATTTTGAATATAGCCTTTTGGGAGGTCTTACCCTCTTGGAATTTAACCAAACCTTGAAGAATGAGTAGATGAAGAAGTTGAGGGTGGGATGGGAGTAGGAAGGAACCAACGTGTAATTAATAATAATGTTGTTAGGTGCCATTGAGTCAATTCTGATTCATAGTGAATCTATAGGACAGAGTAGAACTGTCCCATAGGGTTTCCTAGGCTATAATCTTTATGGAAGCAGATTGCCAGGTCATTTCTTATACAGAGCTGCTGGGTGGGTTCAAACCACTGACTTTTTGGTTGGCAATCAAGTACTTAACCACTGTGCCTTAATTAATAACAGGAACTTACATAATTTTCTCAAGAAAACCAAAAATTTCGTTGTCACAGAAGTAATGGGGAAAAAATAAAGTAGAGCAGGATTATTGAACTTAAGTGTCCTTATTTTTAATTAAGGGAAAGGAAGGTCTGTCAGTTTGGTGGTCTAAGTCTTAATATGTTGGGAGAATGTAGTGTTGAATGCTTCTCTTACAAGCTAGGATGGTGAGACTTCGTCTCACGTATTTTGGATGTGCTATCAAGAGGGACCAGTCCCTGGAGAAGGATGTCATGCTTGGCAAAGCAGAGGGTCAGTGAAAAAGAGGAAGACCTTCAGTGAGATGGATTGACATATTGGCTGCAACAATGGGCTCAAACGTAGCAACGATTGTAAAGACGGCACAGGACTGGGCAGTGTTTTGTTCTGTTGAACAGGGCTGCTATGAGTCAGAAGCAACTCGGATGGCAACAGACAACAACAACAATAATGTTAATTTTACATATTTTGATACCTGAAAAAATATATATATAGGTCAATGTATAAAAAATACCTGACGTATTAGTGATGGTTATTCTTTTTTTCCTTCCTCCAGAATGAAGGGAATATTTTGATTGCTAAAAGAAATGAAGTGCAACAGAAGCTGTACACGGCAGTAGATGTTTTTATTCTGGAAGTAGATGAGTTACCTCTTAATAAACGCTTGGAAACATTGCAGGTTGGGATTAAAAAATGAATTTTAAATATAAACGAACATATGATTTTAACATTTGAGAGGTAAAATTAGCATTTTTCTTGAGACTTCAGATAGCACTGATGCCTACAAAAGTTTTTCTTCTCTTCTTTACTGAATTAGAATTTCTTTTTAATGGGATGAAAATTTATATTAATATGTTTATTTGTATGTGTGTATTCTGATAATAAGGTAAAATGGCCAGACACTATAGACTTGCTAGATCAGTATTCATTGGGGAAACTAATGGAAACGGGCAGGAGCAGTAGTAGGCATGTGGGCCCAGTTGCCTGTTGCATTCTAGCAGAAGATCTAGTAGAACAGCATATCCGAGTTAGGGGGAGGGACTCTGATCCTTGAATTATATGGCTTTTAAGCTCCATGATTGTGTATGTTCCTCCTCTCGTGTGATCAGGGGTTGGAATACAATAGCCATATGATACGGTGGAACCTTGTCTTCGGCCCTGTTCTGCCACCACAGCAATAACTTTAATTTGGGGTGAATGAGCGTGACAGTGTTAAGTTATTCCATCTATTAACATGATAGTTCTTTACTCTTATTTAGGTCTTTTTTTATCTTCTTTAACAGTGTCTAAAATTGTTCTCTAAAAGGTCACATGCATTTTTTTTGTTCATTTAACTCGTAAATACTTAAAAGTTTTGATTGCTTTTGTATTATTTTTTAATTTTCTAGTTATTTTTAATGACAAGATGAATATTAATTTTTATGTATTGATCTCTCTCTGGTGTCCCTGTTGAACTCTCTCTTCATTCTCATTTGTTAATACTCTTTGAGTTTTCTATGTGGATGTGCCATTTAAAAATAATAACCCTTTTATCTCTTCTTTTTTTGAATTTTTACTGCATTGTTTATCTTTAGTACTAAATTGTACAATAACTGTGATAGGTAGTATCCTTACCTCGTTACGAACTGCAAGGAATGAGCTTGCTGGAGAGAGGGAAGTTCAGGGACATCTGGGCACTGTCTCTTTTTATCCAGTAAGATGAAAATGTAGCTTTGATGATACTGTGTGTGGTTCAGGGACATTGGAGCCCTAGTTTGAAAGATTTCCCTAAGTGGGATTGCATAAATAGTGTGAGTTTTTCCAGAATGATGAAGTAAGCCTTGGATATAAAAGGCCATTAGTGTAGTAAAAATTTACCATTCTACAAAGCAAGCCTCTGCTTTGCATAGTGTCATGGCAACTTTGTACCCATATTGGGGACTTTGGGACCCAACTGAAGTTACTTGAACATGCTTCATTTGCTTTTGACCTATGTAACCATTGTTTTCTCATAAGTTTCGGTGGAGTGGTTAATTAAATTGAGAATTGAAGCTAATATTGTGCATGTGCATACTCATATGCAGTCCTGAATTCTTCCTGCCAGTTGTTATAACATTTTGATTTAAAGTCTGTTTTGTCTGATATTAATATAGTCATCTCAGTTACTCTTTTGGTTATTATTTGCATGGAAAATTTTCATTCCATCCTTTGACCTTCAGTGAATTTCTAACTTTGGGTCTAAAGTGTGTCTTTTGTAGACAGCATATAGATGGATAATGTTTTTGAAATCCATTCTGCCAATCTCTGCCTTTTGATGGGAGAGTTCAATCCATTTATATTTATAGTAGTTAACATTTTACTATTTGTTTTTTTTGTGTCTTATACCTTTTTTATCCTTCTTTTCCTCTAATACTACCTTTTTGCATGTTCAGCTGATTTTTTTTGTACTGACCGATTTTAGTTCCTTTCTTCTTGTGTATATTTTGTAGCTATTTTCTTTGTAGTTACTATGGGGATTGTGTTTAACATTCTAAATTCATTATCTCTAGTCTCTTCTCTCTAGTGCCATCAAATTCATTATAGCCTACTTTAAATTGGTACTAACTTCAGTAATATACAATACTCCTGCCCCCTTTATGTTGTTGCTATCACAAATTATATTTTTGTATGTCATGTGCCCAGTAACATAAATTTATAATTGTTTTTTATGCATTTGTTATTTGAAATTATGTAGGACATAACAGCTAGAGTTACAAACCAAAAATACCATAAAACTAGCCCTTATATTTGCCCATGAAGTTACCTTTACCAGAGATCTTTGTTTCTTTGTACGACTTCGAGTTATTGTCTAGTGTATTTTTATTTCAATCTGAAGGACTTCCTTTAGCATTTCTTGTAGGGCGGGTCTAATTGTAATGAACTCCTTCAGCTTTTGTTTATCTGAGGATGTCTTAATTTTGTCCTCATTTTTGAAGGACAGTTTTGCTGGATATAGAACTCTTAGTTGACAGTTCTTTCGTGACTTTAAATAAATGGACAAGTACAATTTTTTTAAATGAAAATCATGTTTTATAAGTTAGTGCCTGTATAAGTTTGGCAGTCAAATGAATAAGCCCCTGTAAAGATTTTTTTTTCTTCTCATTAATTGTTAGCAAACAAAGGTTGAAATAATCTTTAAAGCTCTTTTTTTAAAATTGTGGTGAAAATACATACAACAAAATATATGCCATCTCAACAATTTCTGCATAAACAGTTCAGTGACATTGATTATGTTTTTCAAGTTGTGTAAGCATTCTTGCTCTCTTTTTCAAAATCATTCTATCACCATTAACATAAACTCAATAACCCCTAAACAAAAAATCTTCCTTTCTCCCAGAAGTAATAACTGTGGATAAGAATTAGGACAAAGCTGGTTCCTGTGAGACAGAAGTAAATATACCCCTGTTCTCCAACTTCTCTACCATTTCTGATGCCTGGCATTCCCCATATGGCATTCTTTCTCTGTTGGGTTTGATAATTCATTGAAACAGTCACTGAGAACCCAAGGAAACAACATAACTGCAGTAACAACTTTAATAACAGTTGTTGTTAGGTACTGTCAAGTTAGTTCCAACTCATAGCTACCCTGTGCACAACAGAAGGAAACAGTGCCTGGTCTTGTGCCATCCTCACAGTTGTTGCCATGCCTGAGCCACTGTTGCAGCCATTGTGTCAGTCCATCTCATTGAGGGTCTTCCTCTTTTTTGCTGACCCTCTACCAAGCATGATGTCCTTAATAACAGAAAAGGATATAAACAAATGAAGATATGCACAGGGTGAGGTTCTAGAGGGATCTCAGTGTCTAACAGGAGACCTGCTTACCCTTCCTGAAAACAAATGTTCATTTCCACCCATCAGGATTTCAAACAGGAAACTCAGTGACATCACTTGGCAAGCTCAGCTACTGGTTGCTCATCTCAGCTCTCGGCTGGGGTTCAGTCTTTATACTCTGCTGTCACCATCTAGGTCTGCTTATTGTTTCTACTTCTCCTAGTACCATTGCAGCTGCTGTCTCCATCACCGTCACAGGCTTACCTGGTTGGGAGGTTCATAGAGGAAGCCCTCCTACTCCCACCTTGTTCTCTCCTGGCTCTTGTGGATTAGGAGGCCCCATCTGAGCCTCCGTGTTACAGAGTTTTTTTTATCAGTCATGGGGCAGGCCCCCCAGCCAATCTGTGTAAAGGTTAACTACAGGGTAAGGCCCTCCCATCCAACCCTACTAAAGATCAAACTGCCCAGGGCCCAACAGCCAATCCTGGTGTCTTAGTTATCTAGTGCTGTATAACAGAAATACCACAAGTGGATGGTTTTAACAAAGAGAAGTTTATTCTCTCACAGTCCATTAGGCTGAGTCTGAACTCAGGACACCAGCTCCAGGGGCACACTTTTCTCTCTCTGTCGGCTCTGGAGGAGGGTTCCTGTTATCAGTCTTCCCTTGGTCTGGGGACATCTCAGCACAGGAAGCTTAGGTCCAAAGGATGCACTCTGCTCCCAGCACTGCTTTCTTGGTGGTATGAGGTTCCCATCTGTCTCTGTTGGCATTTCTTTCTTATATCTCAAGAGAGAGCACCTGAAGACACAATCCAATTTTGTAGATTGAGTCCTGCCTCATTTACACAACTGCCGCCCATCCCCCCTCATTAACATCATAGAGGCAGGTTTTACACCATATAGGAAAATCACATCAGATGACAAAATGGTAGACAGTCACCGGATACCAGGAATCATGGCATATCCAAATTGATACATTTTTTGGGGGACATAATTCAATCCATGAAGCCTGTTAAACATCAGACTGGGCAGGACTCCTCAGCCAATCCAGGTAAAGGTTGGTTACTGGGAAGGGCCCTTAGCCAGTGCAGGTAATGTTTGGTTACTGAGTGGGGCTCCCCAGCCAATCCCAGTAAAGGTCAGATCAGGTGAGGCTTTAGAACCAGGACCAAAAAGCCAAATAGTTTTTTTTTATTTTCCACACCATGCACCTCCTTTCTCCTGCCCCTGGTAACTGCTGATAATCTTTGTTTTCTATATATTTGTTTATTTCATATAAATGAGACCATACAGTTTTTGTTCTTTTGCAACTAACTTTGCTCAGCGTTGTGTTTTCAGGGTTCATTCATGTTGTGGCATGCGTCAGGACTTTCTCTTTATGGCTGAGTGTATTCCATTGTGTTTATGTACCACATTTTGTTTATCTTTTCATCTGTTGATAGGCATTTAGGTTGTTCCCACCTTTCAGCTTTTGTGAATAGTTCTGTAATGAACATTGGTGTACAGGTTTCTGTTTGTGTACCTGCCTTCAATTCTTCTGGGTATATACCTAGGATTGAGATTGCCAGGTCATATGTTGGTTCTATGTTCAGCTTTTTTTTTTTTTTTTAATTTTTATTGCGCTTTAAGTGAAAGTTTACAAATCAAGTCAGCCTCTCACACAAAAACTTACATACACCTTGCTACATACTCCCTGTTGCTCTCTCTCTAATGAAACAGCCTGCTCCCTCCCTCCACCCTCTCTTTTCGTGTCCATTCCTCCAGCTTCTAACCCCGTCTACCCTCTCATCTCCCTTGCAGACGGGAGATGCCAGTATAGTCTCAGGTGTCCACGTGATCCAAGCAGCTCACTCCTTACCAGCATCCCTCACCATCCCATTGTCCAGTCCAATCCCTGTCTGAAGAGTTGGCTTTGGGAACGGTTCCTGTCCTGGGCCAACAGAAGGTCTGGGGGCCATGACCACCGGGGTCCTTCTAGTCTCAGTCAGATCATTAAGTCTGGTCTTTTTATGAGAATTTGGGGTTTGTATCCCACTGCTCTCGTGCTCCCTGTCAGGGCAGTCATCGGTTGTAGCCAGGCACCATCTAGTTCTTCTGGTCTCAGGGTGATGGAGTCTCTGGTTTATATTTGTTAAACTTTTTGAGGTACTGCCAAACTGGTTCTCACAGTGGCTATACCATTTTACATTCCCCCAGCAGTGAATGAGGGCTTCAGTTTCTCTACAATTGCCAAAACCTGTTATTTACTGTTTTTTTTTTTTTTTAAACATTGCCATTCTACTAGGAGTGAGGTGGTATCTCATTGTGGCTTTGATTTGCGTCTCCCTAATGGCTAATGGGAAACCCTGGTGGCATAGTGGTTAAGTGCTACAGCTGCTAACCAAAAAGTCACAGTTCAAATCCACCAGGCGCTCCTTGGAAACCCTATGGGGCAGTTCTACTCTGACCTATAGGGTCGCTATGAGTTGGAATCGATTTGATGGCAATGGGTTTGGTTTTTGGTTGATGGCTAATGAGGAGCCCTGGTGGCACAGTGGTTAGGAGCTTGGTTGTTAACCAAAAGGTCGGCAGTTCAAATCTACGAGCTGCTCCTTGGAAACTGTATGGGGCAGTTTTACTCTGTCCTAAATGGTCACTATGAGTTGGAATCGACTGTCCAGCAATGGGTTTTTTTTTTTTTTTTGGTGAATGGCTAATGAGGGGGAGCCTGGGTGGTAGGTTAAAGCACTGGGCTGCTAACTGAAAGGTTGGAGGTTCAAACTCACTAGCTGCTTTTCAGAAGTTATGGCAGTCTGTTTCTGTAAAGATTTATAGCCTTGGAAACCCTATGGGACAGTTCTACTCTGTCCTACAGGATTGCTATGATTTGGAATTGACTTGATGGAAATGGATTTGGCTTGATTTTATTTTTTTTTTGATGGCTAATAAAAAAGCCCTGGTAGCACAGTAGTTAATAAGCGCCGGACTGCTAATCGGAAGGTCAGCGGTTGAAACTCACCAGCTGCTCCACAGGAGAAAGATGTGCATTTGGCTTCTGTAAAGATTACAGCCTTGGAAACCCTCTGGCAGCAGTTCTACTGTATTGTGTAGGGCTGCTATGAGTCATAACAGACTCGACGGCAAAGGGTAGTGGCTAATGACGTTGAGCATCTTTTCATGTGCTTGTTGGCCGTTTGAATATCCTCCTTGGTGAACTGTCCAAGTCCTTTAGCCATTTTTTAAATTGTTTGTCTTTTTGTTAAGTTATAGAAGTATTTTATATATCTTGGACAGGAGACCCTTATCGGTTATATGGTTCTTGAAAATTTTCTCCCAGTCCGTAGGTCCTCTGATGAACAAAATTATTTAATTTCTGTGAGGTTTCATTATTTTATCTTTTGCTGCTTGTGTTTTGCTCGGTTGTTTATAAAATATCCTATCCAAAGGCCATTTTTCCTTTCGACCTTTGATGATAATAGTCCATTGTCTGTAATTGTTTGATGATAATAATCCATTGGTGATAATTATTTGAAAAGCCTCGGATCAGTTTGTTTTTTGTTCTTCTGTAGGTAATCTTTTTTTTTCCTCCGGAAGTTTTTAAATTTTCACTTGACTTTGTTCCTAAATTACACTATAACATGCTTAAGTATAGATATAATCTGGATAGTTTAGTACTGTCTAGGCCATTTCAGTCTGAAGTTTTATATTTTATATCTTTAATTCTAGGAAACACTTGGCAATTATTTCTTATATTGGTCCCTTTTACTTTTTCTCTAATTCTGAAATATCTGTTAGACGTTTAAACTTCTACTTTTATTCTTCACATATTTTAACTGTTTTTCCATTGCTTTTTGTATGTTTTTATCCCTTTCTGTGAGTTTTTGGAGGGATCCTTGACTTACCGTCTAGCTCACTAATTGGTTCTTCAGTTAATGTCCTTCTGCCATTAGGCGATACATTGTGTTTTTTATTTCAAAGAGTAGTTCTTTCATACCTAGTATCTTCAGTTGGTTATTATTTATAACTGTTTGTTTTTTCATTGTGTTTCCGTGTCTTCTCTTTTTGGTAAGAATATCTGTTACGCTTATTTTGAGTTCTTAATATTGTGTGGCCCACTGATTTTGGTTTTCTTCTTATAAAGTGGCTTAGTTATATTTTTTTAGAGTGCTTGTGTTTTTCATATATTTTGTCCTCCCTTCCAGCTGCTTCCAGGTTATCATGTTCTCTTGGGACGATAAGCAACCTTAGTTCTGAGAGGACAGGCGAAAGTCTGGACCACAGCTTAGACCACTGCAGATCAGGTTAGGGAAAAGGATGGGGTGTTTCTCAGAGTGGAGACAAGTCTGGGCTGAACTACTCCTTGTTTGCCTCTCTCCCAGATGATCTTACTCTTCAGTGAATTTCCCAGTCTCTCTACTTCAGCCACTGCTATTTTCCAGAGGGTACCACCCTTGGGTGTAAATGCTTATCAGATGTTCAAGAGAAAAGGAAAGGAGGGGGAATGCTCCGGAGCGGCCATCTCTTCTGTACTGGTTATGAGTTTTGGCCTTACCTGTGTTGTGCTGTGCTTGTGTAAACCCATGGCCTCTTTTTGGTGTTGGGCTGGTGCTGGTGCCAATCTGAGGGAAAGAGAAAGGCATAGGTTATCTTTTCCCACAGGCTATCCTGTGTTGTGGCCTAGGACTTTTCCTACTTGAAGTGGCTTTACTCATTCATTGCTGAGCACCAGTCATCCTCTGTTTTTCCAAGGATTTCTCAGAATTTTTTGATAAGTTTTCCTCTTGTCTCTGTAGCATTTCTAGGGTTTATTCCTAGAAGGAGACAGCAGCTATGCTGGCTTCTGTCTTGCCTCTTCCAGTCCTTCTTTAATGCTTTTAAGAACGTATACTTAATATGTCTAGTATTTTTCCTTAATTGGAATTACATTGTATATTTTGGTGTATAGTTTATTTACTTTTTTTAGCAATAGGTCTTGGAAACTTCCATGTCAGGATAACCTGTAGTAATTCTTAAAGTCACAGAGAAGAGGGTCATTTCTACTTAAAAATATAAAAATATAAAATGTGCTATTTATAACTTTAATTCAGTAAGGTTATTTATAACCTTAATTCAGATAATATATTTACTTTCACTATTGAAGCTTAAGTAAAGTTCCTTCCAGTAGTTTTTTGTTGTTTTCATCTCTTTCTAATGATTCTACGTATTATTTACACAGTTCTCAAGGATGAGGACTCAGTATACTGGTTTTGTGTCTCTTGGATCCTAACACAATGCTTAAATTCCATGATACTCACTTAATAAACAGAAATATATCTTTTTGCAGGATTTGTCATCCTCCTTAGAAGCAGTATATGGACAGGCCAAAGAAGGGACAAACTCTGAAGAAATACTTGAGAAATTCTATGAATGGAAGTGTGGTAAAAGAGAGGAGTTCAGCAATGTTAGAAGTGAAACACAGGCTTCTCTCCAAAGTCTTGTAGGATGGTTCCATAGCACCTTAAAGGTAATAAGAGCTCCTGATAGTGTTTGCACCATAAACCAGGGACTGTGTTCCTTTTTTTTTTTTTAAATAATTTTTATTGTGCTTTAAGTGAAAGTTTACAAATCAAGTCAGTCTCGCACATACAAACTTATATACACCTTACTGCATACTCCCATTTACTCTCCCCCTAATGAGTCAGCCTGCTCCCTCCTTCCAGTCTTTCCTTTCGTGACCATTTTGCCAGTTTCTAACCCCCTCTACCCTCCCATCTCCCCTCTAGACAGGAGATGCCAACACAGTCCTAAGTGTCCACCTGATACAAGTAGCTCATTCCTCATCAGCATCTCTCTCCAAACCATTGTCCAGTCCAATCCACGTCTGATGAGTTGTCTTCGGGAATGATTGCTGTCCTGGGCCAACAGAAGGTTTGGGGACCATGACCACAGGGGTTCTTCTAGTTTCAGTCAGACCATTAAGTCTGGTCTTTTTATGAGAATTTGGGGTCTTCATCCCACTGTTCTGCTCCCTCAGGGGTTCTCTGTTGTGCTCCCTGTCAGGGCAGTCATCGGTTGTGGCCAGGCACCATCTAGTTCTTCTGGTCTCAGGATGATGTAAGCCTCTAGTTCATGTGGCCCTTTCTGTCTCTCAGGCTCATAATTATCTGGTGACCTTGGTGTTCTTCATTCTCCTTTGATCCAGGTGGGTTAAGACCAATTGATGCATCTTAGATGGCTGCTTGTTAGCATTTAAGACCCCAGACGCCACACTTCAAAGTGGGATGCAGAATGTTTTCTTAATAGAATTTGTTTTGCCAGTTGATTTAGAAGTCCCCTTAAGCCATAGTCCCCAAACCCCTGCCCTTGCTCCGCTGACTTTCGAAGCATTCAGTTTATTCAGGAAACTGCTTTTGGTCCAGTCCAGTTGAGCTGACCTTCCCTGTGTTGAGTGTTGTCCTTCCCTTCACCTAAACTGTGTTCCTTTTTAAATTTCCAAATGTAATTTAATTCTTTTCTTTGAGGGAAGAGAGGGGTAAGGAAACAGGAGTAAGAGGGAGGAAGGCAGGGAAGAGGAAGAGGGAGGGAGCGTATGTGTGTAGGTGCGTGATAGGATGCAGGAGTGAAGGATTTATGTTCTGTTTAGGAGATATGTGAAAACAGCCTTAATCAGGCTGTGTTATTGTAGTTTATTACAAGCATACTGTATATTTTACAGGTGTAGAAATAAGAGTATGTGTGTATGTATGCTTCAGAGCATAGTAGAGCTTTTGTCTTCATAGTCTTTTTTTTTTTTTTAAGCAAGAAATACGTGTTCTAGCATTGGTGGCCAACTAGCCATGCTTACAATAATATATTCTTAACTCTTTGGCAATGTGTAAATCTTTTAAGTTTTAGCTATCTTAAAGATCGTAAAGATATCTCAGATAAATCGGGAGCATTAGTCTCAGTTGATAGTAGATATTTTAAAAGATCTTTTATGTCTCATCCTTTTTGGTTCTTACTTATTTATCAGTAAAGATGCCCTGTAATTTTCCAGAAAGCTCAGGAGCATGTGATTTTTTTAAGTTTCCAGAAAGCTTAGGGGCACATGATTTTGCATAATGTATTCAGAATCGTAATTGAGTTTTGGCCTGATTTTTTTACTGATTCTGTGCTCTTCTACCTGTTTTATAACTTGCTCAGAAAGGGCAAGGATAACCATGCTGTTATCTGTGGAATGACTTCGAGTATATATTTCTAGCTTTGTTTTGGAGGAAAAAACTCTTTAATCCCCGTCTACTTGAAGCACTTTCCTTGTTTTTAGTGCTTTGTCAATACATTGACATAACTTAGTTATTTCTTTGCCTTTCTTTTGTTGTTACTGATCATAAATGTGTTTCTCTTCAGGTCAGTTATTAAGTTGTGGCTACTTTTCCTTTCCTTTCCATTTCCATTTCCATAGCTGTTTCCCTAATCCAGGTCTCCGTAATCACAACACCGAATCTCTGAAATCGAAGTGACTGCTTGTGACCCTTTATGTTCTGTATCTTATATTTTGGGACCCTGATTTTATTCTATTTAACACCTTATGATAAAGTTCATTTCCTGATAGAAAATATCTTTGCTTTCCTAATGAGATGGGAACCTTTCTATGTTTAATTTTTAACTAAAAGTTAATCTCCAAATTCCTAAATACTAGCAGGTCATTAGCAAGTACCATACATAATCATATCCTTTTTTTGTTCAAGAGATGATCTCGTGTGCCTACTACCTGTCAGATCTAAATTTGCCACCTGAGTATTCAATGTTCTTTACCAGCTTTTAGCCAGATTGCTTCTTTTATTCTTCCCAGAAATTATCTTCTTGGCCTTTTCTCTGTTTTTCCTCATACTTTTCCTCTGGATTTTACCTTCTCCACTCTTAACCACAAATTACAAAATAAGAGGTTTCTTTAGGTGTGTGAAATCTCTTCTCAGATACCTAGAGATACATAGGTTTTGTGAGGGTAGATATTTTATCTTTTTTGTGTACCCTTATTTTCTCCACGTTGTCCAGTGCATAGGGTAATGCTTTACTCCTAGCTTTGAAGATAATAGTGAATGTAAATTATATTAATTGTGTGATATTTTGTTTTTGTATTTGCAAATGAGGTTTTTGATCTAACTGTGGAAGAACCACTGACTGCTGAAGACACAATTGATAATGTTGATGAAATCCTAGAGAAGACTGAGTCAAGTGTCTGCAAAGAGCTGGAAATGTCTCTGATGGTGATTATCGATACTCTATCATTGCTTTCTTTGAAGCAGTATGGTTTCTCTTGTTAGTTAGAAAGTATTAACCAATAATATGGCTTTTTTTTTGCTAGTTAGAAAACATTAAGACTGGTCTTAGCTTTCTTCTTATAAACCTGTTCGAAGTAGATTTATTTCAAGTAGTCTTGTATGTTGGAGCCCTGGTTGCACTGTGATTAAGAGCTTGGCTGGTAACCAAAAGGTCGGCAGTTTGAATCCACTAGCCACTTCTTGGAAACCCTGTGGGGCAGCTTGACTCTATCTTATAGAGTCGCTATGAGTTGGAATCGATTCGACGGCAACCGTTTTTTTTTTTTTAATATGTGAAAATCTTATTCTTCCACAGGGTGGCATTTTCATTTGCGTAGGACATTGCACATTAAAAAAAAAAGTGATGTTTAATTTTAACAAAACCCTTGTTAATCTAAGTGGTTCAGGTTTCTATGTCATTTGATTCTTGATTCCATCATACCCATTGACTAAAAGAAAAGACTCCTTAAAGTTTGTGAAAATTTTTAATAAAATCTGTGACAACTTTGGAAGTGGACAACAAGATTATTAGCCTCCTTTCTCTACTGTATATATTCTGTATTGCTGTGTCAAGGTAAAAATTAGTGTAACTCTGTGGAAGAGCATTTTGTAATCTTAACATTGCCCATTGGAGCTCTTTCCTAGTTATTCAGTCTGCTTTTCAAAGTCTCAGGGGTTATGTTTTTCATTTTATTTATTTTTTATTTTTTGCAATTTTATTCATATTAGCATTAAAAGTACATCATGTGCTACTGTATTACCCTTTTTGCCAGGTATTCCTGATTTAGGTTGTTTAGTCAGACTTGATTTGAGAAGTAGTTGCTAATAGATGATTTCTAAAATTAAGTGTTGATGTTCTATATATTGTTTATTATATTTATATTAAAAAAATAGTATCTCTCATTTTCTTTAATGGTATACTCGAGACAGCTTCAGGAATAGCAGTGTAATGGGAAGAAATTCCCCACGTGAACATTTTTGATATATCAGTTTCTGTCCTGTTAGGAAGAGATTTGTGTTTAAGGAATATTTTGAAATGATAGGGTGTTTGTCAAAGATATCATCTCTGAAGAGTATCCATTGTTATTGAAATTTTTAACTATTTTGGATACTCCTTTGTATTTAATCCCATGTGTGTGATTTCATTCAGGACCAAGGTGATCCAGACAAGGAGATCATTTTAAATACATATAGTCAAGTACTGCAAAAGATTCGTTCAGAGGAAAGGCTCATTGCCACAGTACAGTCCAAGTACAAGGACAGTGTGGAGGTGGGATTACACTTTCTCCTCTTGGTCTTAAAGAATGATGCTTTGCATTTTTTAAAAAATTTTTTTATTGTGCTTTAAGTGAAAGTTTACAAATCAGGTCAGCCTCTCATACAAAAATTTCTGTACACCTTGCTATATACTCCTAGTTGCTCTCCCCCTAGTGAGACAGCACACTCCTTCTCTCTACCCTCTGTTTTCATGTCCATTCAGCCAGCTTCTGACCCCCTCTGCCTTCTCATCTCCTCTTCAGACAGGAGCTGCCCACATAGTCTCATGTGTCTACTTGATCCAAGAAGCTCACTCCTCACCAGTATCATTTCCTATCATATAGTCCAGTCCAATCCCTGTCCGAAGAGTTGGCTTTGGGGGTGGTTCCTGTCTTGGACTAACAGAAGGTCTGGGGATCATGACCTCCAGGGTCCTTTTAGTCTCAGTCAGACCATTAAGTCGGGTCTTTTTATGACAATTTGGGGTCTGCCTCCCACTGCTCTCCTGCTCCCTCAGGGGTTTTCTGTTGTGTTCCCTGCCAGGGCAGTCATCAGTCGTAGCTGGGAACCATCTAGTTATGGTCTCAGGCTGATGTAGCCTCTGCTTTGCATTTTTTAATACATATGTTTTTCTCAAGTAATTTAGTACCTAGTGTATATGTAAATTATTATTTCTAGGAAAACACTATAACTGTTGCTAGTAGTATGTAATTAAATTTACAGTACGGTGGAGATGGTGACCTTTGTTAATATAAGCATATTGAGTTTTTTGAGTAAGTCTGCAATTTGATTTTCTTATGTCCATTAAAACATAACTTTTATCCTAATTTTCTTTCTACCTATGCAAGTTTACTGTAGAAAATTTGATGTATATAAAAAGAAAAAATAATTGCATTATTGATAATCTCCTTACCCTAAGAGATATAGTCACTGTTAGTTTCAGAGTATTTCCTTTTTGACTGGTTATTTATATGGATGCATGTTTATTATATGCCTTGCATTATTTGTAAGCTACTTCAAAAATGTTTTTTACTTAATGGTATATTATGAACATCTTCCCGTGTGATTAATGATTCTTCCTTAATGTCATTTTGAGTGGCTAAATCATTACCCATTGTATGGTACGTACAACATTATTTAACCTTTCTTTTGTGTTGGACGTTAAGGTTACTTCTAATTATATTCTACCATCAGTAAGACTGTACATAATATTTGTACATATTTTTTGAATATATTTCCTCAGAATAGATTCCTAGAATTGTAACTAGTGAGTCAGAGGGATGAACATTCTTAAAACCTGATACATATTCTCAAACTGCTTTTGGGAAAGGTGATTTCAATTTGCATCCTCACTAGCACTTTTTATTTATATCCTAACTACTAATGCATGTCTCACTGTACTTCTCAGCTTGAAGTATTTGCTTAATCTTTGCACTTTGATTGCTGGAACTGATAATCTTTTATATAGAATTGTGGATAATTGAAAAATCAAATGGTAGAATTGTTTTGTTGAAGGTTGAGAATCTCTTAGTGCTTCAGTTTGAACTCAGTAAATACTAGTTGAATTATAAGAGAAATGATAAATGGTCAGTTGGTTGACTGATGTGTTTGAAAATACAGTAACCTCTTTTTCTCACTTAGTTTAAGAAGCAGCTTATTGAGTGGTTAAATAAAAGTCCCAATGTGGATCACTTGCTATCCATTAAGAAGATACTGAAAGGCTTAAAAGCTCAACTGAGGTGGAAATTGGTTGAAAAGAATAATTTGGAAGAAGTAAGGAAACAGTTGCTTCTTACTGAACTCTGTACTTCCTTTTACTTGACTTTGCTTCATAAAATTAATGCATATGCTTTAAAATAAGAGAACCATTATTCATGTTGTTTTATATACTTTATTTTTTTTCCTCTGTGCATGTGGATAAAATTGTGATTACATTAATAGTGTAGCCATTTTCTCATGTCATTAAATACTTTTTAAAAAGAATTTGTATGGCCGCCTTGGTTTTTAGTAATACGGGCGTTTTAGAAATATTTTTGAAGTTTGGACTGTTAGAATGTTCGTTTTAATACAAGCCTACTACATGCAAATTATGGCATCCTTGAGTACCGCAAACAGTTAAGCACTTGAAAGGTTGGCAGTTTGATTCCACCCAGAGGCCCCTCAGGAGACAGGCCTGGTGATCTGCTTCTTGAAAAGTTACAGCCTTAAAGACCCCATAGAGTAGTCCTACTTTACTCACCGCGTGTTGGAATTGGTTTAGCTGCAACTAATAACAAAAACATGCACAGATGTTAGGGTGATTCCTCAAAGGCAGAATTTTGTCAGATAGTACTTTTAAGACCATGATGTCTTTTGCTAACTCTCTTTTTATGGTTGCACATAACATTTCTTACAAATATTTTTTGTTGTTATATGATAGCAGAACTGGATGGATTAGGATGCTCTAATCTGGACTAACCTTCTTCCTTAGGATTGATACTTTGAGAATAAACTGGCAGTTTTATGTGTTATCCTGATAATTCGATTTAAATACAAAAGAGACCTATGTTACACCTCAATCCGATTTGGATTGGCTCTCTTCCTTTTCTGAGCACTTAATTAGGGGGGATATAGGGGCTGGAAACCCTGGTGGCATAGTGGTTAAGAGCTACCGCTGCTAACCAAAAGGTCAGCTGTTTGAATCCACCGGGCACTCTGTGGAAACTCTGTGGGGCATTTCCGCTCTGTCCTGTATGGTTGTTATGAGTCGGAATCGACTTGACAGCAATGGGTTTGGTCTTTTTTGGGGTTTTATAGGGGCTATTTCAGAACTAATTTAATAGTTCTTAAAGTTTATCCAGTTTTAGTCTATTCTGGGCTATGGAGGATGGGGTCTTCTTTAGTTTGATTTTTCACCTTTTGGAGAATTATATCTGACTTTTAAAGTATATATACCTTTTAAGATGACTTATTTATTATCATTGGAGTTTTATGGAATTTTTTGTAATTATTGTTTTTCCTCTGGTAGACACTCCACACATTTATATATTACATTTTTTTTTTTAAACCAAATCTCGTCTAGAAAATGATTCCAGGGATTCCAGTTGTATTTTAGCCCTGTCTTACATTTGCTTTATGATGGCAGTTGGTCATCTTTATTTTGTAGAAAATCTACAGCAAATTAAGAGACAAGAAAAAGCTGTGTAACTGATTTCGTCTTCATTTTTTAGAATTTGTAGGTTTTGAAAAGTCGTGTGAGAATAAACTGATCTATATATAATTCAACAAATGTTTATGTGAGTCTATTATGTGCTAGGTATTGAAGGATACATAGAAATCAGACAGCAATTTGTTGTAGAAGTTACACTAATTATCACTAGGAAGACTTGTCTTAGTCTACTTTTAAGCCTGCAAGATCATTTTTTCTTTTTTATTGAAGTCTGATGACCATGATGGATCTGAAGTTGAGAAAATAAAACAAGAAATAATCCAGTTGCGTAATAGTGTCTTTCAGGAAATTTATCATGAGCAGGAAGAATATGTAAGTATTTGATTCTTTGAAGTTTTGAATTAGGTTTTTATGTAGAAATTGAATTCAAGTATTGATTTTATGAAGGGGACTATAATCATAAGGCTAGAGGTGTTATGGCAGCCCGGGGGTGCAGACAGTGAGGCACTTGGCTACTAATTGAAAGGTTGGCAGTTCAAACCCACTGTGAAGCACCTCAGAAGAAAGGCCTGGTGATTTGCTTCCAAAAGGTCACAGCCATGAAAACCCTATTCAGTGCAGTTCTGCTGTGAAACACATGGGGGTCTCCATGAGTCGGAATTGACTCAGTGGCACCTGGTGGTACCAAACAAACCAAAACCAAATCCAGTGCCGTTGAGTCGATTCTGACTCATATCGACCCTACAGGACAGAGTAGAACTGCACCATAGAGTTTCCAAGGAGCACCTGGCAGATTCGGACTGCCGACCCTTTGGTTGGCAGCCGTAGCACTTAGCCACTATACCACCAGGGTTTCCCAACTGGTGGTAGAGGTGCTATATTGGCATAGTAATGTTTATGTGAATTTAGAAATTAATATCTGATGACAAAATAACTCATGACCATTGCACCACATTTGGAAATTACAGAAAATTATAAAGAAGACGTCACCTGTAACTTTCCTACTCAGTGGTAACAGTGGTAATTACTGTTAACTTTTAACTTATTTCCTTTTAGTCTTCTTTCTTGTTTTTAGAAGAACTGAGATTATACCACAAATATACTTTTTAAAAATAATTTTATTTTGGAAAAATATATATAACAAAAAATTTGTCATTGAACTATTATTAAGTGTTCATTACTTAAATTCACCATATTGTGCAGCTACCACAGTTATCTATTTTCAAGTTTTCCCACACACCAGACAGAAACTCAGCACCCCTTATGCAATAACTCCCCATTCTGCCTTCTCCTCAGCTCCTGGTATCCGCTGTCTCTATGCATTTGCCTATTCTAGATATTTCATGTAAGTGGGATCATATATTTGTTCTTCTGTGTTTGATTTAGTTCACTCAGCACAATGTTTTCAAGGTTAATGCATGTTGCTGCGTGTATCAAAACTTCATTTCTTTTTATGGATGAATAATATTCCATTGTATGGTATACCACACTTTGTTTATCCGTTCATCTGTTAATGGACTCGTGGGTTGTTTCCACCTCTTGGCTATTGTGAATAATGCTGCAGTGAGCATCGGTGTTCAAGTATCTGGGAGAAACATACTTTTGCATACTGCTTTTTTTCTGTTTAACATAAAGTCATTAAATAAGGATATTTTCTTTTTAACATAAAGTCATTAAATAAGGATATTTTCTTTTATCCTCTAAGAACAATTGTGCATAATGCTGAATGAAAACATTAATGGGGCAGCATAATTCAGTTAAGAATATAATAAATAAAACCCCCAGGTTTTGGGGGAAGTTCTGTCTTTTCTACCACTAATTATGTGATCTTAGGAGAATCAGTGTATTTTCTTTCTAAAATGGAAAGGATATTGTGTTTTCTATCCCATGACTGTTAGGGGAAAGAAGTTAAGAAAAAGCACTTTGAATACAAAAATACTACCAAAATATAGGCATTTAAATCATTATGATTTATTTAGCAAATTCATCTGACTTTGTGTAACTCGTTATTCACCTTATAGACTCTGGATAAAATAGCTAGCTATATCCTAATGACAGGTAGCCAGAAGTACTGCTTAATAAACGTGATAAATGACCTATTTTATATCCTAATGACAGGTAGCCAGCAGTACTGCTTAATAAACGTGATAAATGACCTATTTTTTTTGGCAGGGATCCTCAGTTTTCACATGTGCTTCCAAGAGACTTTTTTTTTTTTTTTAATAACTTTATTAAGCTTCAAGTGAACGTTTACAAATCCAATCAGTCTGTCACATATAAGTTTACATACATCTCACTCCCTACTCCCACTTGCTCTCCCCCTCTTGAGTCAGCCCTTCCAGTCTCTCCTTTCTTGACAATTTTGCCGGCTTCCCTCTCTCTCTATCCTCCCATCCCCTCTCCAGACATGAGTTGCCAACACAATCTCAAGTGTCCACCTGATATAATTAGCTCACTCTTCATCAGTGTCTCTCTCCCACCCGCTGACCAGTCCCTTTCATGTCTGATGAGTTGTCTTCGGGAATGGTTCCTGTCCTGTGTCAACTGAAGGTCTGGGGAGCATGGCCGCCGGGATTCCTCCAGTCTCAGTCAGACCATTAAGTTTGGCCTTTTTATGAGAATTTGGGGTCTGTATCCCACTGATCTCCTGCTCCCACAGGGGTCCTCTGCTGTGCTCCCTGTCAGGGCAGTCATCGATTGTGGCCGGGCACCAACTAGTTCTTCTGGTCTCAGGATGATGTAGGTCTCTGGTTCATGTGGCCCTTTCTGTCTCTTGGGCTCTTAGTTGTCGTGTGGCCTTGGTGTTCTTCATTTTCCTTTGCTCCAGGTGGGTTGAGACCAATTGCTGCATCTTAGATGGCCGCTTGTTAGCATTTAAGACCCCAGACGCCGCATTTCAAAGTGGGATGCAGAATGATTTCATAATAGAATTATTTTGCCAATTGACCTAGAAGTCCCCGCAAACCATGTTCCCCAGACCCCCGCCCTTGCTCCGCTGACCTTTGAAGCATTCATTTTATCCCGGAAACTTCTTTGCTTTTGGTCCAGTCCAATTGAGCTGACCTTCCATGTATTGAGTGTTGTCTTTCCCTTCACCTAAAGCAGTTCTTATCTACTGATTAATCAATAAAAAACCCTCTCCCACCCTCCCTCCCTCCCCCCCTCGTAACCACAAAAGTATGTGTTCTTCTCAGGTTTACTATTTCTCAAGATCTTATAATAGTGGTCTTATACAATATTTGTCCTTTTGCCTCTGACTAATTTCGCTCAGCATAATGCCTTCCAGGTTCCTCCATGTTATGAAATGTTTCACAGATTTGTCACTGTTCTTTATCGATGCGTAGTATTCCATTGTGTGAATATACCACAATTTATTTACCCATCCATCCGTTGATGGACACCTTGGTTGCTTCCAACTTTTTGCTATTGTAAACAGAGCTGCAATAAACATGGGTGTGCATATATCTGTTTGTATGAAGGCTCTTTTATCTCTAGGGTATATTCCTAGGAGTGGGATTTCTGGGTTGTATGGTAGTTCTATTTCTAACTGTTTAAGATAACGCCAGATGGATTTCCAAAGTGGTTGTACCATTTTACATTCCCACCAGCAGTGTATGAGAGTTCCAATCTCTCCGCAGCTTCTCCAACATTATTTTGTGTTTTTTGGATTAATGCTGGTGTGAGATGGAATCTCATCGTAGTTTTAATTTGCATTTCTCTAATGGCTAATGATCGAGAGCATTTTCTCATGTATCTGTTGGCTGCCTGAATATCTTCTTTAGTGAAATGTGTGTTCATATCCTTTGCCTACTTCTTGATTGGGTTGTTTGTCTTTTTGTGGTTGAGTTTTGACAGAATCATGTAGATTTTAGAGATCAGGCGCTGGTCTGAGATGTCATAGCTGAAAATTCTTTCCCAGTCTGTAGGTGGTCTTTTTACTCTTTTGGAGAAGTCTTTAGATGAGCATAGGTGTTTGATTTTTAGGAGCTCCCAGTTATTGGGTTTCTCTTCATCATTTTTGGTAATGTTTTGTATTCTGTTTATATCTTGTATTAGGGCTCCTAGGGTTGTCCCAATTTTTTCTTCCATGATCTTTATCGTTTTAGTCTTTATGTTTAGGTCTTTGATCCACTTGGAGTTAGTTTTTGTGCATGGTATGAGGTATGGGTCCTGTTTCATTTTTTTGCAAATGGATATCCAGTTATGCCAGCACCATTTGTTAAAAAGGCTATCTTTTCCCCAGTTAATTGACACTGGTCCCTTGTCAAATATCAGCTGCTCATACGTGGATGGATCTATGTCTGGGTTCTCAATTCTGTTCCATTGGTCTATGTGTCTGATGTTGTACCAATACCAGGCTGTTTTGACTACTGTGGCTGTATAATAGGTTCTGAAGTCAGGTAAGGTGAGGCCTCCCACTTTTTTCTTCTTTTTCAGTAGTGCTTTGCTTATCCGGGGCTTCTTTCCCTTCCATATGAAATTGGTGATTTGTTTCTCTATCCCCTTAAAATATGACATTGGAATTTGGATTGGAAGTGCATTAAATGTATAGATGGCTTTTGGTAGAATAGACATTTTTACTATGTTAAGTCTTCCTATCCATGAGCAGGGTATGTTTTTCCACTTAAGTATGTCCTTTTGAATTTCTTGTAGTAGAGCTTTGTAGTTTTCTTTGTATAGGTCTTTTACATCCTTGGTAAGATTTATTCCTAAGTATCTTATCTTCTTGGGGGCTACTGTGAATGGTATTGATTTGGTTATTTCCTCTTCGGTGTTCTTTTTGTTGATGTAGAGGAATCCAAGTGATTTTTGTATGTTTATTTTATAACCTGAGACTCTGCCAAACTCTTCTATTAGTTTCAGTAGTTTTCTGGAGGATTCCTTAGGGTTTTCTGTGTATATAATCATGTCATCTGCAAATAGTGATAACTTTACTTCTTCCTTGCCAATCCGGATGCCCTTTATTTCTTTATCTAGCCTAATTGCCCTGGCTAGGACTTCCAACATGATGTTGAATAAGAGCGGTGATAAAGGGCATCCTTGTCTGGTTCCCGTTCTCAAGGGAAATGCTTTCAGGTTCTCTCCATTTAGAGTGATATTGGCTGTTGGCTTTGCATAGATGCCCTTTATTATGTTGAGGAATTTTCCTTCAATTCCTATTTTGGTAAGAGTTTTTATCATGAATGGGTGATGGACTCTGTCAAATGCCTTTTCTGCATCAATTGATAAGATCATGTGGTTTTTGTCTTTTGTTTTATTTGTGTGATGGATTACATTAATGGTTTTTCTGATATTAAACCAGCCTTGCATACCTGGTATAAGTCCCACTTGATCAGGGTGAATTATTTTTTTGATGTGTTGTTGGATTCTATTGGCTAGAATTTGTTGAGGATTTTTGCATCAATGTTCATGAGGGATATAGGTCTACAATTTTCTTTTTTTGTAATGTCTTTACCTGGTTTTGGTATCAGAGAGATGGTGGCTTCATAGAATGAGTTGGGTAGTATTCCGTCATTTTCTATACTTTGGAATACCTTTAGTAGTAGTGGTGTTAACTCTTCTCTGAAAGTTTGGTAGAACTCTGCAGTGAAGCCGTCCAGGCCAGGGCTTTTTTTTGTTGGGAGTTTTTTGATTACCGTTTCAATCTCTTTTTTTGTTATGGGTCTATTTAGTTGTTCTACTTCTGAATGTGTTAGTTTAGGTAGGTAGTGTTTTTCCAGGAATTCATCCATTTCTTCTAGGTTTTCAAATTTGTTAGAGTACAATTTTTCATAATAATCTGAAATGATTCTTTTAATTTCATTTGGTTCTGTTGTGATGTGGTCCTTCTCATTTCTTATTCGGGTTATTTGTTTCCTGTCCTGTATTTCTTTAGTCAGTCTAGCCAATGGCTTATCAATTTTGTTAATTTTTTCAAAGAACCAGCTTTTGGCTTTGTTAATTCTTTAAATTGTTTTTCTGTTCTCTAATTAATTTAGTTCAGCTCTAATTTTTATTACTTGTTTTCTTCTGGTGCCTGATGGATTCTTTTGTTGCTCACCTTCTATTTCTTCAAGTTGTAGGGACAGTTCTCTGATTTTGTCTCTTTCTTCTTTTTGTATGCGTGCATTTATCGATACAAATTGGCCTCTGAGCACTGCTTTTGCTGTGTCCCAGAGGTTTTGATAGGAAGTATTTTCATTCTCGTTGCTTTCTATGAATTTACTTATTCCCTTCTTGATGTCTTCTATAACCCAGTCTTTTTTCAGGAGGGTATTGTTCATTTTCCAAGTATTTGATTTCTTTTCCCTAGTTTTTCGGTTATTGATCTCTAGTTTTATTGCCTTGTGGTCTGAGAAGATGCTTTGTAATATTTCGATGTTTTGGACTCTGCAAAGGTTTGTTTTATGACCTAATATGTGGTCTATTCTAGAGAATGTTCCATGTGTGCTAGAAAAAAAAGTATATTTTGCAGCAGTTGGGTGGAGAGTTCTGTATAAGTCAATGAGGTCAAGTTGGTTGATTGTTGTAATTAGATCTTCCGTGTCTCTGTTGAGCTTCTTGCTGGATGTCCTGTCCTTCTCCGAAAGTGGTGTGTTGAAGTCTCCTACTATAATTGTGGAGGTATCTATCTCGCTTTTCAATTCTGTTAAAATTTGATTTATGTATCTTGCAGCCCTGTCATTGGGTGCATAAACATTTAATATGGTTATGTCTTCCTGATCAATTGTCCCTTTTATCATTATATAGTGTCCTTCTTTATCCTTTGTGGTGGATTTAAGTCTAAAGTCTATTTTGTCAGAAATTAATATTGCTACTCCTCTTCTTTTTTGCTTATTGTTTGCTTGATATACTTTTTTCCATCCTTTGAGTTTTAGTTTGTTTGTGTCTCTAAGTCTAAGGTGTGTCTCTTGTAGGCAGCATATAGATGGATCGTGTTTCTTTATCCAGTCTGTGACTCTCTGTCTCTTTATTGGTGCATTTAGTCCATTTACATTCAGGGTAATTATAGATAAATAAGTTTTTAGTGCTGTCATTTTGATGCCTTTTTATGTGTGTTGTTGACAATTTCATTTTTCCACATACTTTTTTGTGCTGAGGCGTTTTTCTTAGTAAATTGTGAGATCCTCATTTTCATAGTGCTTGACTTTATGTTAGTTGAGTCGTTACGTTTTTCTTGGTTTTTATCTTGAGTTATAGAGTTGTTATACCTTTTTGTGGTTACCTTATTATTTACCCCTATTTTTCTAAGTAAAAACCTAACTTGTATTGTTCTATATCGCCTTGTATCACTCTCCATATGGCAGTTCAATGCCTCCTGTATTTAGTCCCTCTTTTTGATTATTGTAATCTTTTACCTATTGACTTCCATGATTCCCTGTTATGTGTTTTTTTTTTGTTTTAATTAATCTTAATTTGTTTGTTTTTGTGATTTCCCTATTTGAGTTGATATCAGGACGCTCCGTTTTGTGACCTTGTGTTGTGCTGATATCTGATACTATTGGTTCTCTGACCAAACAATATCCTTTAGTATTTCTTGTAGCTTTGGTTTGGTTTTTGCAAATTCTCTAAACTTGTGTTTGTCTGTAAATATCTTAATTTCGCCTTCATATTTCAGAGAGAGTTTTGCTGGATATATGATCCTTGGCTGACAGTTTTTCTCCTTCAGTGTTCTGTATATGTCGTCCCATTCCCTTCTTGCCTGCATGGTTTCTGCTGAGTAGTCAGAACATATTCTTATTGATTCTCCCTTGAAGGAAACCTTTCTTTTCTCCCTGGCTGCTTTTAAAATTTTCTGTTTATCTTTGGTTTTGGTGAGTTTGATGATAATATGTCTTGGTGTTTTTCTTTTTGTATCAATCTTAAATGGGGTTCGATGAGCATCTTGGATAGATATCCTTTCGTCTTTCATGATGTCAGGGAAGTTTTCTGTCAGGAGTTCTTCAACTATTTTCTCTGTGTTTTCTGTCCCCGCTCCCTGTTCTGGGACTCCAATCACCTGCAGGTTATCCTTCTTGATAGAGTCCCACATAATTCTTAGGGTTTCTTCATTTTTTTTAATTCTTTTATCTGATTTTTTTTCAGCTATGTTGGTGTTGATTCCCTGGTCCTCCAGATGTCCCAGTCTGCATTCTAATTGCTCGAGTCTGCTCCTCTGACTTCCTAGTGCGTTGTCTAATTCTGTTATTTTATTGTTAATCTTTTGGATTTCTACATGTTGTCTCTCTATGGATTCTTGCAACTTATTAATTTTTCCACTATGTTCTTGAATAATCTTTTTGAGTTCTTCAACAGTTTTATCAGTGTGTTCCTTGGGTTTTTCTGCAGTTATCTTAATTTCATTTGTGATATCATTAAGCATTCTATAAATTAGTTTTTTATATTCTGTATCTGATAATTCCAAGATTGTATCTTCATTTGGGAAAGATTTTGATTCTTTTGTTTGGGGGGTTGGAGAAGCTGTCATGGTCTGCTTCTTTAAGTGGTTTGATATGGATTGTTGTCTCCGAGCCATCACTGGGAAACTAGTTTTTCCAGAAAATCCGCTGACTGGTACGCTGGCTCCAGGCTCTGGAAACAATCGCCGCTTCCCCATATTAGTTCGTTCTCCGTCTCTAAATCTGTGTTTGTTGTTCAGGGTTCGTAGATTGTTATGTATGTGATCGATTTACTTGTTTTTCCGTGTCTTTGTTGTAAGAGGGATCCGAGGTAGCGTCTGCCTAGTCCGCCATCTTGGCTCCGCCCCCTGCTTCCAAGAGACTTTTGTAGAATTACGTATTTATTTTTCTTCCAAGATTTTTTTTCTCCTAAATGAAACAACCATTATTTTTAAATGTCACTGTGTTCTTAATATTTCTTAATATTTTAATAAATAATGAGTTTTAAGATTCAAATTGGTTATCACACTTTTTCAGTACAGTACCTGTGGAAGTGAGCTGTGGACCTTGACCTTAGGCGAGAGCTTTTGTTTATATGTGTATATAAAGCTTAAAATTGGAAACTAAGTTTTTCTTCCATTAGTAAGATGGTCATTTAGATCTATAGTGACTGTTAGTTTTCATTTGTTATTTCCTGAAATATAAGGCGAAGTCAGTGATTATGCATCTTGTTAGATAATGTAGTAAGGCAGATGCTGTTGTTATTTTTTCCCAATTGAATATATATTGATTTACAATAAAAATAATTTTTTTTTTTTAACTTTAGGCAAAGCTGAATAGCTTGGTACAGAAATGGTTCCCTGAGCTGCCTCTGCTTCATCCTGAAATAGGATTGCACAAATACATGGTAAACTCTGTTTTCACTGAGAATTACCACTTTCCAGAGAGTGTTGAAAAGTGACAGTGTTAAAACTGTGCGTCAGTGTTACATTTACAGAACCCTTAGTGTAAAAACGTTCCTTATGAATAGTTCCTGAGTATTATAGAACTTTTTCTCAATATTTAGTGCATATTTTTACATTTATTTTTATGTTGATTTGCAAGTTTTTCCTTTTCCTTATGCCCACTCAATACATTGCATGACATTTATTTGATTTGTAGCTGTTTAGTTTTGAAGCGGTAAGTAGATAATTTCTAACTCCTGTATGAAGAGTTGGAATAAAAGCAGAATAGTGCTAGCCATTGAGGAATTTAAACAGAATGTATCTTGTAAGTTTAAGCAGGCTGGGAGAAGATTTTAGAGAAGTTGGTTAAGGTAGAGATACTGATGTGGGTATGGGTTGCTATGTAGGCGGCACTTGAAGGCTGGGAGATCAGTGTATTAGACAGGAAAGTAGTATGGAGCAGGGTTGGTGAACTCTCACGCTCAGTGCCAAATCAGTTAGATCTGTGTTTTATATTGCCTGCTAAGGACAAGGAACTAAATGAGACATTTATTCTGGACAACTGTCATTAAGTCACAGTGATAGGTGTAGTACAGAAAGGGATGTTGACACAGACTTGTGATTTTAGTATCACAAGTATGTGAGATTAAAGTCTCTTAAATTGTTAAGCAATTACTGTAAAGTCTTTCAGTACTAAGACTTTAAAGCGATCACACTTTTCCCTTGGGAATTATTTCATTCAGGCTTTAGTGACTATCTCATGCTGTATGGGTAAGTGAATATATATTGTCTTGAAACTATGTGGACTTACATATAATTTAAAAGTTATATGTATTCACTATATAGGACTTGAAAATTAATGGCTTTTTAAAAATATGCCATTCTGCTTTATTGCAGAATGTTACAAAAAGGTTTGAATCATGGCTTATGAAAGCCTTTAATGACGTTAAGATGTTTAACAGTAAATTTATGCTTAGGAATCACTCTTTATAGTCACTGATTATATAATATTGTGGATTAAGTAAGTATACAGACAACACTTCAATAAAACCCTGAACGTATTCCCACAACCCTTCCTGCTAAAGCTACTCTACAATAAAACTTAGCTTGATATAAAATGTTGAGCATGAGTGTAGTGCAAAAATTATTCCTTTTAACAAGTAGCAGGAATATGTAGTAGAATTAAAATATATGAAAGCCATTTCCACTTTTGAGGAACCCACTTAAAGCAGTGGCAGAGGTGGTAGTAGTTATAATTTTTAAATATTTCTCATTCCCGTTCTAGAACCACCTTTTTTTGTCATCATTTTTATATTTTAGAAAACACATGAGTTTTTCAAGTAAACTTCAAGGTTTCTCAGAAGCATATCTGGTTAGTCCCAGCCATCTCCAGAATCTGTTCTAGACATGTAGCAGCAAGTAAATGTATGGTGATTACACTTTGGATGGGAGCAGTTCAAGAGCCAGGAACTGGGAAAAATACAAAACTTCAAATGTTTTTATTTTATTGGTTTCACCACTAGCGTTGATAGTGTCTAATCTCTCTAATAGTATGTAACTAACCATGGAGCCCTGGTGGTGTAGTGGTTAAGAGTTTGGCTGCTAACCAGAAGGTTGGCTCCTTGGAAACCCTATGGAGGCAGTTCTACTCTGTCCTGTAGGGTTGTGAGACACCAATGAGTTTATTTTTTTTAACTAATTATGTTGACGATTTGAAAGTACTGGGATTGTTTGGATTCAACTGTAACAAAAACTTGCACCTAGAAATCTGGTGGTCTTCTAACCATGAGCTTGGAACGAGATCTTCTTGATGCTGAGCCCATGAAGGAACTTAGTAGCAAGCGTCCTCTGGTATGTTCTGAGGTTAATGGGCAGATGATTCTTTTAAAGGTAAGTTTAAGTTCTTCTGACTTGTGGGAGATTCAGAAGTGTAAAGGGGAGTGGTTGTGTTACTTTTTAGGAAAGTAAAAACCCACTTTTTGTTTTCTAAAAGTGTATGAGTTGACTGGCATGATGATTATGGACCCAATTTGGTTGCCAGGACTAATTTTGAGTTTTAACTTTCCTCCCTAAATAATGTATGTGTTTAATAGGATATATTTGCTTTCTTTTTTAGGGTAAACTTAGTACATTCTATCGAAGAGTTTTTTAAAGTTCTTGCTTTTCTCTTTGAAATCTCAGCTCCTTTGCCAATGCAGTGTTTATACTTCTTCATTTCTTTTCTTCACTGAACTGAGAATTAATTTGGCTTTAGTGGCAAAGCTATAGGTAGAATTGTTCATTCTTTTCTGTATTACAGTATTCAGAGCAGATAGAAATAATTACTTGTTCTATATAAAAATCATTTATTATGTTTAAGTTGGAATGATGCATAATTAGTGTGGGTTTTTAATCTTGGAGTTACCAGTGCTGTTTCTTTTGGTACAAGGGCTATTCTGTGGATATTGACACAGAAGCCAAGGTGATTCAGAGAGCAGCAGCTTATCACAGAGCTTGGAGAGAAGCTAAAGAAAAGTCTGGGTTATTACCATTGATATTCCTGTTTCTGTGTAAGGTAAAGTTCTTAAGTCAACCTCTTACAGAACACATTAAAATAAGTCTGTCATGGGGTCTTTTTCTTAGTTGAGGTGTGTCATGTGGTGTAAGCAGTTATCTGGTATCAACATTTTATTTTTTTTAACCATAAGTCTTAGGAGCAACCTGATGTTGCAGTCAGTGACATTGACAACATTAATCAATTAGCTTCAAGTTTTAGAGCAGTAACTCATTTCTTTTTACACAAAACTAAAAGTATCTTGTAGAAATCAGTGTATACTAACAATATGATGAAGAATATTTTACTTTGAGTCACATTCTATATTGATCTGTTTTTCTTTATTAGTCTGACCCTATGGCTTATCTAATGGTGCCGTACTATCCCAGGAAAAACCTGAGTGCTATTCAAGCCAGTATGCCTTTAACTTCAGAAGTAAGTGAAAAACTCTATTTCCATGGATATATTAAATGTGCAAATAACACCTAATATTTTTTGTGTGTGTGCTTTAGGTGAAGGTTTACAGAGCAAATTAGTTTCTTATTTAACAATTCACATGTTTTGTGACATTGGGTACCTAATATTTATTGTGGGCATGCTATATTCCGCATGATATATACTGTGCAAAATTTTTGGTTTATGTTATCCTGTTTCATTGTCATATCAACCCTGTGATGTGAACTAACCCATTTTACAGATAAGAAAAATTAAGCTCAGAGGGATTAAGTGACTTGCATAGGGTCCTTCAGCCAGAGGCAGAATTAAGACTTGAACTTAGGTTTCTCTGGTTTCAAAGCCCATCTGGTTCCAAAGCCCATGCTTGTAACAATTGAGTTGTGCTGCATGTAAATTGCCTGGTATAGTACTTGGTATTATAAGTGCTTAAGTGGCTCCATTAGAGTCCCTGGGTGGTGTAAACCGTTAATGTGCTTAGCTGCTGACCCAAAGGCTGGGGGTTAGAATCCACTGAGAGGTGCCTTGGAAGAAAGGCCTGGTGATCTCCTTTCAAAAAATCAGCCATTGAAAACCCTGCAGAGGACATGACATGCATGGGGCTGCTATGAGTTGGGATTGACTCGATGGCAACTAACAACAATGACAACAAATTTAGAATTGGTAATAAAAGAGGCTCTGACTCTTACCTGGTAACACTATTTCACTTTTTTTCTTTTGCGGATACTTTACATGGTCATTATTTTCCAATTTAAGTCTTTTTAGAGACAGTAGACTAATATATGTGGTATCACTGGTTATATAATCAGGACTTCATCCAACCTTTAATTCTTCTTCTAGCTGTATTCTTATTAAAGGTTCATTGTGGAGTTCTTTTACTCACTTTTGGAACAATCTTTTAATTAGAGAGTTGGTTCAGGTATTAAAATGATTTTCTTAATTTCTGACTTCTTTTGTCTGTACGTATCTATAGGAGACTTTAAAGGTCATGAAAGGTGTTGCCCAGGGCCTGCATACATTGCACAAGGCTGACATAATTCATGGATCACTTCATCAGAACAATGTATTTGCTTTAAACCGTGAACAAGGAATTGTTGGCGACTTTGACTTCACCAAATCTGTGGTAAAATAGCACTTAGAAATAGGTTCTATTTAGTATTACTAGGCAGTAGTTCAGCACTTACACATATGACAGTCTGTCATAGGGTCTTTTTCTTAGTTGAGGTGTATCATGTGGTATAAGCAGTTATCTGCTATCAGCACTGAATTTTTTTTAACCATAAGTCTTAGGAGCAACCTGTTGTTAAAAATCAGTGACATTGACAGCATTAATTATTTTATCATCATCAAGAAATCACTAGGAAATATGCAAAGAAAACTAGGTGGCAATTTTCCAACCCTCCTCTACTGTGTGTGTTCCTTCTCACCCCAGATTAGATTTAAAAATACGTGCTTAGCTCTCTTTTGATTAATAATGGGTATTCTTAACAGCCTTACCTTGGACTTGCCATTTAAGTTTGGTTCAGCCACAGTGGCTGTTAAATTGGTGCCATGTTAACTCAGAGCAGGCAGTTTGTAGAGATAGCAAAGATCAGACAATTAATGAGCATGTTGTAATT